>NW_025814845.1:186780000-187317500 GCF_022079265.1 Lynx rufus
TTTTTTTTTTTTTTTTTTTTTAGTAATAGGGAACTTTTGTAAAATTGGCACACTGCTAAAATAGGACGTTATTTATTTTTATTTATGTTTAAATTTTTTTTTTAATTTTTAATGTTTATTTATTTTTGACAGAGAGAGACAGAGCATGAGCGGGGGAGGGGGGGGTGGGCAGAGAGAGAGGGAGACACAGAATCTGAAGCAGGCTCCAGGCTCCGAGCTGTCAGCACAGAGCCCAATGTGGGGCTCGAACTCACAGACTGTGAGATCATGGCCTGAGCCGAAGTCAGACGCTCAACCGACTGAGCCACCCAGGCATCCCTAAAAATTTTTAATTAAATCCAAAATAGTTAACATATAGTGTAGTAATGGTTTCAGCAGTAGAAATGGTTTCATCACTTACATACAACACCAAGTGCTTATCCCAACAAGTACCCTCCTTAATACCCATCATCCATTGCCCCATTTAGCCCATTCCCCCACCCAACACCCCTCCAGCAACCCTCACTTTGTTTTCTGTATTTAAGATTCTTAAATACAGTTTGTCTCCCTCCCTGTTTTTGTCTTATTTTTAAAATAGGACGTGTGGGGGCGCCTGGGTGGCGCAGTCGGTTAAGCGTCCGACTTCAGCCAGGTCACGATCTCGCGGTCCGTGAGTTCGAGCCCCGCGTCGGGCTCTGGGCTGATGGCTCAGAGCCTGGAGCCTGTTTCCGATTCTGTGTCTCCCTCTCTCTCTGCCCCTCCCCCGTTCATGCTCTGTCTCTCTCTGTCCCAAAAATAAATAAACGTTGAAAAAAAAATTAAAAAAAAAAAAATAGGACGTGTGTGTGTGTGTGTGTGTATGTGTGTGTGTGTGTGATGCAACAGAGTTGGTGCCCAGCATTATGGTGAAATACTTATTCCTTGTTCCTGGTGTCTCTTTCCATGTTGAGTGAGCTCCGCTAATGACATTCTCAGCTCTACTCTACCCTCCTTGTTTTCTCCTCTCCAGAAACAGAAGAGTAACTTTTCAGATTCGGATTTTGGAAGAACGTCTGTCCACAGGATTCATGCATTTGGGACTGCTCTCCCATGCCAAAAGTTTTGTGGGAGTCTGCTCTTACCATGGGAAAGTTGAGATTTTTAGACTGTGATTAGGTGATAATGGAAAGATCTTTGTTGCCATATTGTCCAAGAGTTCTATCAATAATAAAACTGACCCATATGACACTCCTTTATCTTTAAATTAGTTCCAGGCTCTGGTGCTAAAAGCAGAGGTGTTACTGAACCCCCTTAAGCAACAGTATCTATGGCTTAGGTACTCTGCATTAGTGGTTCTCAAACTGTGGTCTGAGGACCTGTGGGAGTCTGTCCTTGAGACCCTTTCAGAGGCCTGGGCGGAGGGGAGCAAAACTGTTTTCTTAATAATACTAAGATGTTCTTTGCCTTTTTCATTCTTGTTCTGACAAGTGAACAGTGGAGTTTCCGGAGGCTTACATGATGTGTGTAATAAATACAAACATATACGTGTGTGTGTGTGTGTGTGTGTGTGTGTGTATAATCTCACATAATAATCTCACATAAGTCAAGACTCTTTGGGGCCCTCACTAATTTTAAGAGTATAGAGGGGCTTTTGGAACAAAAGTTTGAAAATCGCTCTCTAAACCATAACGGGAAGACAAATGCTCTTGCCTAAAACTAGAAGCTTCTGTGTGGCTCTGTTATGGAAATGTGTAAGAGATCCCCCAGGAGATAGCTTACTTATTTCAAATAGGAAAAAAAAAAGGGATTGGGAGCTCTGTGATTTTAGACATTTCCATTTACCCAACTCAAGAATGGAATGGATGAATTCATAAGCCAGTATTCGTTGAGGGTCATCTCTGTGCTGGACACTGTTTCCCAGGCAGTAGGGGTTCAATCACTGCCTTCTGGAAGCTCACAGTCAAGTAGGGGAAACAAACCAATGAAGAGACAGTGGTAATAGGGAGTGGCAGGCGTACTACAGAAACACAGAGGGAGGGGGGTGCCTGGGTGACTCAGTGGTTGAGCGCCCAACTTCGGCTCAGGTCACGATCTCACGGTTTGTGGGTTTGAGCCCCACGTCGGGCTCTGCGCTGACAGCTCATAGCCTGGAACCTGCTTTGGATTCTGTGTCTCCCTCTCTCTCTGCCCCTCCCCTGCTTGCATTCTGTTTCTGTCTCTGTCTGTCTCAAAAATAAATAAACATTAAAAAAAAGAAAAGAAACACAGAGGGATATCTAAATCCAGGGAGCAAGGAGAGGGATGAACACTTTAAACTGGGTCTTGATAACAGGTGAGAATTAGCCAGAAGAAGAAAAGGTGATGGAAACATTAAAATATGCAAAGACTTAAAACTGTTTTTCAAACAGTTGATTGGGCCCCATTGATAGGTCATGAAATCAATTTCATGTGTCATGGCTAGCATTAAAAAAAAATCTATCAGAAAGCATCTCACATAGTATGGATAAGTATCCTTTCATGAAACTTCCCCTACTCCTGCTCCCTCATTGTATGTGTGTGTGAGAGAGACCAGGGGAGGGAGGGAAACACTGTACTGGGTTACAGTGTAAAATGTATTGCATATTGTTGGTTGAAATCATGTTTGAAACCATTGGTCTAGAGGCATGAGAGGAAGCATCATATATTTAACAGATTGTAAGCAGTGATTCGATACGGATATAATAGGAGTGGCAAGTAGGTAGTGCTGCTGAAGGGGTAAGTAGAACCAGATCATAGAGAGCCTTAATGACTTACAAAGTAGTTTGGATTTTATCCGAAAGGCAACGAAGTGCCATTCAAGGATTTTAGGAAGAAGAGTAACACGATCAAGATGTAGCGGTTGAATAAAAATCATTCTAGCAGCTGTGAGAAGGATGGATGGGGTGGTGTTGGTAAGATCTGATGCAAGGAGGCCTCTTAAAGTTACTCTAAAAATCCAAGGGCCTGAACTAAAGCAGGAGGAATGGAGATGGTTATAATAGTTTTTAATTTATTAGCACTCTTTTTAAAAATTGTGTGATTATTCCTCTTAACAGCATTCTGCCTAGTTTCATAGGTACATTATACACTAGAATATAAGCTACATGAAGGCAGGGATTTTTGTATCCTTTTTAAAACCTCAGCATCCTCAGAAATGAGAACAATACTTAACCTAAATCAGATGCTCAATAAATCTTTGTTGAATGAATGGATGGTAAATGAATTCTCTTATCCTCAGGAAGTATTAATTATAGGAGGTTAAGTTTTCTTCTCCCTGTGTTGTCTTTGTAGTCTCCTTTTCCTTCCTTTTCTTTTCTTGTTTAATTTAATTTATTTTTTTAATTTTCTCGATCTTTCATGGTAAGGACTTTCCTAAATGTTCAGTGATCTTTCTGTGTTCATTTATTTTCAAGGCAGTTGAATGCTCCCTGGGTGTTGGTGGAAAGACAGTGATTGCTGAAGGTCCAGTCATTTCATTGGGTGATTCCCAAATGTCCATTTTGATGTCTTTTCTCTTGTGTCCCTTCCGTAATAGAGAATCTTCTTATCTTCTGCTTTGGGAATAAGGTTCTGGCCACCAGAATTCTGGGGGCCAATGGGGATGAAGGATTTGGGGTTGAACTATTGAGTGGGTAGACTTCCACTTAATTCTAGGTTTTAGTGTGACTCTTGACCCCTGGGCCTAGTTTCCCTGATGTGTCTGAAGGAGAGCCTCACTGGGTCAGTTTCTCTAAAGATTAGTTTTCTCCTCTGTTGGTGGGAAGGGGGAAGGGGTGGTTGTCCGTTTGCCTGGGGTCTGTCGGCTCTTTAGTCGAACTTCCTACCTTCTTTTTCCAGCACCTTTCCTTATCCTTGCCTTCCAAGGTCTCTGATGCATCCAGATTCTGAGCCTATCCAGGGGTCTGTGCTGGGAATTCACTTCCTTCTCATCCGCACACCCCTGTTTGTGTCCTGAGGCTTCAGCTCTGCTCCTCAGCTACCATTCATCCCTGTGCTTTCAGCATCAAAATTTTGTTGACATCTCTTATATCACTGTTGTCTTTACTACTGTGCTATTTGTCCTTGTGAGTTGATAGCATTTTTATTCCCTTACTGTCATTTTAGAAGGGTTTCAGGAATCAGTGGAAACAAACTCATGCATTTTGTCTCTCATGTTTAAACGGAACTCTCAGAAAGGCAGTTTAGAGAATAGCCTTGAGTAGATTAATGACTAGTCCCACTTTCTCCTTCATTTTCTCAGATTTACTCACATTCGTCCAGTTATCTAGGAAAAGCATTTTAGAGTATCGTTCATGGGCTTTGATTTTAGCAATACAATTTCCCTTCCAGTGTAAGGAACGATGCCAGGATCTAGGGATGATTCTTTGAGAACATGTTACATTACCTGGACATTTACACCCATTAATAAATTTAACCAGTCAGTGAGTTCGTCTTTGGCCTTTAGCAGTTTTGACATGGAAAAGCCTGATAGAAAATCTATCTGAGATAAATCACTGGGTTCTACTCCTGAAGCCAAGACTCCACTGTATGTTAACTAACTTGAATTTAAATAAAACAAACAAATGAAAAGAATATCTTTTCCATTTTCTATAAAAAAATCTATCTGCAGCAACTGGAAAGTTTTGATACATTACTATACATGGGAAAAAATTACTAGAATGATTGATCATCATAAAATTAAGAAAATATTGAGGCAGTCATCAAAGTGCTTTAAAAAAAAAGTTCCTAAATAAATAAATGCATGTCATGAATGCATCCTGTCTCTTGTTTGTGACATAAGAGCAGGGGAAAATAAGGGCTGGAAATTTGGTGACCAGATGCTCTGATTCCACATCAGAGTCCCAGGTAATTATGATGTAGCATTCTGTCCTAATCCCTCATGTTACCTAACCACTGCTGAATGTATTCCGCAGAGCTGATGATAAACTATCGTTTTATCTTCTAAGAGAGAATTCACGGCAGCACCTTTTCCAAATGTTGTGTGGCATCTGCTGAAGTCCTTCTGGTGTAACACTCAGGCGAGCAGTTAAGATACTGATTCTTGCCCGGATTTATGTATGTATGTGTGTATGTGTGCGTGTATTTAAAATTCCCAGAAAATTGGATTAAATATGATTATCTGGTGGGTGTCTTTTGATATATGCCTTTATTTTTATCTTGTAACTCAGGTAAACTGAGGTATCATATACAAATAATAAAATTCACACCTTTTAGGTATACAGTTCAGTGGATTCTGCTAAATGGGTGCCACCGTCACCATTAAGACCCATCCATTGTCTTCACAATGTATGGTCAGTCCCCTCCCCGACCTCCAGGCCACCACTGATCTGTTCTCTGTTCCCATAATCCACTGACGTCAGAATCTGTCGGTGTGATTTTAGCTCCTCATTACCTGTACAGGAGCGGCCATAGGCTCTTTGGTGGGAGTCATCGCTTCTTTGCAACTTTTGTTATGTTCTGCCCAGTTGGTTCTTACTGATGAACTGAAGGGATTTCAGAGAAATTGAGGATTCCAGGAACTTAAAATAAGTCTTATGAGGGGATTTCAGGTTCTCAAAACACACAAGTAATGAGCTCTCCTTTGACCTGTCAGCCCCAACAGCTTCTCGGCCACACTTTCTAATTTCCAGAACCTTGAAGGTTGTTTCAGCCCGGGCAGGTTGGATGTACTGACCGGAGTGATCACATCCTGAATTTTAAATTACAGAGATGATGTATGAATAACCCCAAAGCAGAAGGACTCTGTGAACACTTTATTTCCCACACGCAAATGCACCCCATTCCGATAACCTTGGAATGTGTTTCTCTCAGCCAGAGCAGTTATCTGAGGGTATCTGTATCAAGCATGTCTATTAAAAGCAGTAGGAATGGACACGTAGTTACATGCCAAGTCCCTTCTGATTTTGACAGTGCTGGGTATTTTTAGTTTTAACATACTACCGTGTAAACTTTGATAGTCTAAAGTAACTAGTAACTTGAAATGTTAAAGGAAAGTTCATTTGCCTCAGTATCCAAATCATTTACTCTTAACTATATTGGGATGTGTGTTGGTTTATTCCCAGAAAATTTCCCATTCGGCAAATCTGAAAACAACGCATTTACTCAGTTATTTGCTTATTTTTATTTCTATTTTTGTAGTGTGTTATTCCCAGGAGAAAATTCATGTTTGTAGGAAGCTAGCCCTAAAAAGAAGTTTAGAGGTCACATTGTCCATCCTATTTCTGGTACAGGGAAGTTGTCTGAGACTCAAAAAGATGACTTCCTGGGGACGCTGGAGCAAAGATTAATTTCAGGAATTTTTATGTAGTCTAAGTACTTTTCATAGTCATTTAATATTTCTAAGCCTAAATTAGTAATACATATATCCTCACCAGGGACATTGGCATGCACATTATCTCACCACTGTCACGGGTATAAAATTAATTAAATTTGGTCTCCTCTGAAATATTCGCTAAACATTTACCTGCACGTAGCACCAAGATAGCCACCACATTACTCAACACCTGGCAAATCTAAGTCTGAAGGCACATTTTTTATGTACCTGATTGATGACCATAACAGACACCAGATACTATTTTTACCATCTACACGGTCGACAAGTACTGTATTCTTAGAATTTTAAGAAACTACAAATTGTTAGACACTTTTGTGTTTTGAGGGAATATTCTTGTGATTGGATCAGGGTTTCAGGGACTCCTGGGTGGACTTGGCTTTCACCTTGTGATAATTCTCCAATCTTTGGAAAAGATAAATCAGATTTAGGAAACGAGCATGTGACATGTGTGAGTGTTTACCCCTTGCTGCCTCGCTGGGCAGCAATCATTAAGTATAGTTCTAGAAATCCTATTATTGAGATGACTTCCAATATGGCAGCTGTAGTCCTTGTAACCATGGCTACTGAGTATCACGGTACCCCCTGTGCTGAGGCCTCACAGACACACTGCTGTCAGCATTCGCACTTTGCCTGCTCTCCTCTGTCTTGTTTCCTCACAGAAATGATTCCAGTGGATTCTTTTTCTGTTAGACAGTGTGTCAGTTAGGATGAGGTTCTGTGTGAGTAAAAGAAACTTGGCTTCTGTCTGTTAAACAAAATAGAAGTGGTTTTCCATCCCATAAAAGAAGGCAGAGGCAGGCAGCCCAGAACTTCTCAGTCCTAGTGGCAGGCCTGAAGAAGAACAGAAAGCAGAAGGGCAAACTGGGGTTTCTTTCCGCTGGGTCTGTTCACTTTAAGTACCATTTCCAGAAATCTCACACAGCACTTCTGTTTATAACAGGTAGCTGCAGTTTAGGCATATGGATAAGGCAGGCTGCAAGGGTGGCTGGGAAATGTAAGCGTTTGTTCTGAGTAGCAATGTGCCCAGCTAGGAAGAGGGCGAGGGAGGAAGGGCAGATGAGTGTTGTGGTAGAGAACTAAGTTCCTGCCACAGATAATTTTGCATTGCAATATTCTATCTGTATCCATGAAGCCTTAACTGCTCGTAAGTAATGACCACCGTATTCCAGAAATAATAATGTGGAGAGCTGGCTGGTGCAGTTAGCCCAGTAAGCAGTCCTTTGGACATCCTCAGAGAAGCTCAGAGACTGTTCTTATGTCATAGGAGTACATTCACAGTAACTATTTACTCTTATTTTTTTTTTGATGTTTGTTTATTTTTGAGAGAGAGAGAGAGAGAGCGGGGAAAGGACAGAGAGAGGGAGACAGAGGATCCAGAGTGAGCTCTGTGCTGACAACAGAGAGCCCAATGTGGAGCTCGAACCCACGGACCATGAGATCATGACCTGAGCCGAAGTTGAATGCTTGACTGACCGAGCCACCCAGACACCCCTATAACTACTTACTGTTTACTAGAATGCTTTCAGTTACAGGAATTCAAATAAAACAAAGTTTAAAATAAAATCAAAAAGTTATTCAACCCATATAAAGTTTAACAGAATCTTGGGGAATATAATAGACTGAATAAAAAAAAATGAGAAATCTAAAACACGGCAAAATAGGCTATAAAAGTTATTAATGGCTTCCTATGAAAGAAAAATGGTTGCTTAATGCAGTCCCCCAAATAAGCTTGTTTTAATCTTTAGGGAGTTTGAAGAAATCCAGTACCAATTTATATTCTGCTTCCTGCCTCTTTCTTTGCATAGATTCATTAATCATAGATGTTTCAAGATAACTTCCCCTGATATTTTGTACTACCATTTACCAGTTGTGTGATTTTTATTTTTTTTTTAAATTTTTTTTTTTCAACGTTTATTTATTTTTGGGACAGAGAGAGACAGAGCATGAACAGGGGAGGGGCAGAGAGAGAGGCAGACACAGAATCGGAAACAGGCTCCAGGCTCTGAGCCATCAGCCCAGAGCCCGACGCGGGGCTCGAACTCACAGACCGCGAGATCGTGACCTGGCTGAAGTCGGACGCTTAACCGACTGCGCCACCCAGGCGCCCCAGTTGTGTGATTTTTAAAAACAGGTTGATTGAGGTATAATTTACATCCTATAAAATTCGCCCATTGTAGGGGTGCCTGGCTGGCTCAGTCAGTAGAACATTCAACTCGATCTTAGGGTTGTGTAATTCAAGCCCCATGTTGGGCATGGAACCTACTTAAAAAAAAATTCACCCATTGTAAGTTTACAACTCAGTGATTTATGGACATTTATAGTGTTGTGGAACCATCACCATTAGGCAGTTTTAGGATATTTCCACCTACTTTCTATCTCTATATATTTGTTTTTTTCTAGACATCTTTTAGAAATGGAATCATTCAATATGTATTTTGTGTCGAGGTTCTTTCGCTTAGCATAATGTCATGAAGTTTTATCCATGTTGTAGTACAGGGAATTCATTACTTACAATTGACAGATATTATTTCATTGTATGGATATACCACGTTTTGTTTACTCATTCATCAGTTGATGGACATTTAGACTGTTTCCAGTTTTTATTTATTTTTTATTTTTTTTAATGTTTATTTATTTTTGACAGAGAGAGAGTCAGAGAATGAACAGGGGAGGGGCAGAGAGAGAGGGTGACACAGAATCTGAAGCAGGCTCCAGACTCTGAGTTGTCAGCACAGAGCCTGACGTGGGGCTTGAACTCACAGACCACGAGATCATGACCTGAGCCGAAGTCGGACACTTAACCGACTGAGCCACCCAGGCGCCCCTGTTTCCAGTTTTAAATTTGGCTGTTATGAATAATGGTGCCATGAGCATTTGTGTGGACATGTGTTTTCGTTTCTCTAATAGGTTCCTAGGAGCGGGGTGGCTGGATTGTCTTACAAGTTTATGTGTAACTTTTTAAGCAACTGACAAGCTATATCCCAAAGTGGTTGTACCATTTTATATTCCCATTCACATAAGGGTTTTAGTTTCTCCATCCCTTCACAAGCTCTTGTTATTGTCTGCCTTTTTGATTATAACCATCCTAGTGGGTGCCTAGTGGTATCTCCTTACGGTTTTAATTTGCATTTCTCTACTGACTAATGATTTTAACCATCTTTTCGTGTGCTTGTTAGACGTAAGTATATCTTCTTTGCAGAAATGTATATTCAAATATTTTGCCCATTTAAAAACTTTGGTCAACTGTCAAGTGCTCTCTATATATTCTGATGCAAGTCTTTTGTCAGGTATATGGTTTGTACATATTTTGTCCCAGTCTGTGACTTGTGTTTGTTTTTTTAATGGTATCTTTTAAAGTGCAAAAGTTCTAAATATTGATGCTGTCCAAATTACTAGTTTTTCTTTAATGGCTTGTACTTTTGGTGTCAAGTCGTGGGATCCTGAGCAAGTTGTCTAACCTCTTGAAGCCCAAGTTCTTTTGTTTATGAAATTGGAATAAAAAATCTTACCCCAAAGGCAACTGTAATTTGAATCTGATTTCTCTGCATCTGTTTGGGAAAGAGGGAGGTATAAGCAGAGACTGCAAGTTCAAAGAAATTCTGTTCTTGACACTTGTTTTGTTCTTGTTGTGGCTTTCTGGAAGGGTGGACTTGGTATGTGTAAAATCTGTTGAAAATATCTGCTAAGAAATTTTGCTTTCATCTTTCTTGTTAAAATTTATTTACTTACTTTGAGGAGGGAAGGGGCAAAGAGAGAATCCCAAGCAGGCTCCACACTGTCAGCACAGAGCTCAGTGTGGGGCTGGGTCTCATGACTGTGAGACCATGACCTGAGCCGAAATCAAGAGTCAGATGCTTGACTGACTGAGCCACCCAGGCGCCCCTTGCTTTCATCTGACCCAAGAGATCAGCTTCACAGATGGAAGGGAATAAGCAGGATATCCCAAAATACATAGGGTTAAAAAAATGGATGAAATTGCCTGGGAAAGGTGAGGGGCAGGGGTAAGGGGTTCTGAAGGGGCCTGAGGAAACTTTTGGAATCATAGCTATGGAAGTAATCTTGAGTATGATAGCGGTTTCACAAGTGTATACATAGGTAAAAACTTAGATTATATGCCTTAAATATACTGTTTATCATATACAAATTATATCAATAAAGCTGCTTTTTTTTTTTTCAAAAAGCCATTAGGATGGCTGTTTAAAAAAAAAAAACCCAAAATAGTAAGTGTTGGCGAGGATGTGGACAAATGGGAACCCTTGTACTCTGCTGATGGGAACGTGAAAGGGGAGAGCCACTGTGAGAAAGTGTGCGGGTCCCTCAAAAAGTTAAACATAGAATTAATATGTGATCCAGCAATTCTCCTCCTAGGTAAATATCCGAAAGAATTGAAAGCAGGCCCCCAAACAGGCATTTATATACCCACGTTCACAGCAGCACTATTCACAATAGCCAAAAGGTGGAAACAGCCCAGGGGTCCATCAACAGACAAATGGAGAAACAGAATGTGGTCTGGCCCCTAGAGCAGAATGTCGCACGGCCTCAAAAAGGAAGGAAATTCCGACACGCACCACAACGTGATGAATCTTTACGATATTATGCTTGGTGAAATAAGCTACACACAACAAGATAAATATTGTGTGGTTCCATTACATGAGGTACCTAGAAGAGGCAAGGCATAGAGATGGAAAATAGAGACTACCAGGGACAAGAGGAGAAAGAGATGGGGAGTTGGTGTTTAATGGGTACAAAGCGTCTGGGATGATGTAACAGTTCTGGAAATGGATAGTGGTGATGGTTGTACAACAGCCATGTGAATGTCCTTAATGACACCGAGCCATATACCTAAAGATGGTTAAAATGTTAACTTTTATATTATGGATGTTTTACCAATATACAAAAAGTGCAGGAGAAGGGAATTGTGGCGTGATAAATGAGTTTAAGTGGTAATAACAATAAAAATATGTAAGGAGAAGTTGACAGATCAGCCCCAGGGATGAAGTCAGAAGTAGACAAATTCTGCTTCCTTCCTGGTTCTTTTATCTTGCCACTCACACCTATCAATTATTATAAATTTATTCTCCTATTTCTCCACTCCCTTGTCAGGCATTTAGATGGAGGCGTGGGGAGATAGGAAGTGGAAAATAAGTGGAATGCATTTAGCCTGGGGAAGAGAAGATTTGGGGGAGGCCACGACAGCTGTGGTTAAATATTTACAGGATTTACAGGGCTGTCAGGCGGAGGGAAAAGGAGGCTTACTCTGCGTGCTCCAGCAGACAGAAACAGGATTTCATGGGAAGATCTTTCCTGCCCCTGGAAGAGGAATAACATTTTAATAAATAGAAGAAGACTCCTTTGAACGTTGGCAGTGAGCAGACAGAAGCTGAGGATGCTGCGGAGGGCTGTGCTGCATTGGGTGGGAGGTAGACCAGGCGTCTCTGTGTCAGCATCCCGGCAGGAAGAAGGAGGACCTTTCAGCTGCCATTTTGAAGCCTATTTAATGAAGGAACCCTTCCAGAGGTGTGCGCAAGATTGAGGGAGCCTGTGAGGGATGTGGCTCCCAAGACCTAGCGCAGTGGGAAGGCCTTCCCATCAGGCCTGGAGTGGCGAAGGGAGGCAGCGCTATTGGAGGAGGCCAGGGGAGCTGGAGGAGAGGACCCTTCAACCGCTGCAAGGGGGACCACCCAGGAGGAGCTGCTAGTCACGGAGGGAGCGGCCACTGGCAAAACCATGGCACCCAGGCAGAGGAACCGCAGGGATGGAACTTCCTCCCAGCCTCCCATCTGCTGTTCCTGACTCTCTCTGGGCAAACCCAGCAGCCAGCACGCACGAGGAGTGAAGTAATGCAGGTTGTAGGGAGAGACCATGTTCCTGGGGCACTGAGCAAGACAGAGAAATGTGTCTCTGTGGTCTCTCTCCTTCCATCTCAGAGACCTGTAAGCTTTGAGGCTGGGATGCACTTGCAGCAGACGGCTCAGTTCTATTCCCCCCACCAAAAGACAACACCAGAAAACCTTGAAAAAAGCAAAAGACCCAAAGATTGCACCTGATGGTCTGTGAATGACTAGTATGTCATATGAAATTAAGGAGGTGCTTGTGTTATCTGGGAATATCTATAGGGCCAGGGAAATGCCCTTGAAGGCTGGAAGATAGGAAAGAAGCCGTCCGTCAGGCAACAGATTTATTGAGCACCTACTGTGTGCTAGACACCGTTCTAAGTGGTGTAGATCCAGTGGTGGGTAAGACAGAAGCTCTTCTCCTCTTACCTAGTAGAAGTAGGAGGCAGAAAATAAAGATGTAAATAAATAATTCTAGGTGCTGTCTATCACACAGTATAGTGAATTGGTTAGATCACCAAAGCTGTGTGACCTTTGTTAAGTTACGTGACCTTTGTCTCTGTTCCATATCTATAAGTGGGGATTAATGATTACACTTGCCCAGTGGTGGTGGTAATGAGGATATTACTAGTTAGTGTCCGTACAATGTTCAGATCCGTCCCGGGCACATAGAAGTGCTACATATAAATGTCTGTTATTCTTATCAGGCTTTGAGAAGTATTAGATAAGAGATAATAAAGCAAAAACAGAGAAAAGAGAATGATGGTTCTGAACATGAGGACTGGTGAGCAGAGTCACTGACATCAGGGAAGGGCCAGAGCTCCTGGGCCACCTGCACCTTCAGAGTGCCGTCGGTTTTGAGGGACAAATGAAATGACACTGAAGAAAGCACATTCTTGTGGCCTGTTTAATGATAAATACAAGGCTGAGTTTTCCGTGAAAATCAATGGTAACTCTTAGTCAACGTCCAAAAAAACACAAGAAGACAAAAAACCAGAAGTAAAAGATGCTTGCAAGAGACAGAACCATAGTATCTAAGAGCTCAGACTCTGGAATCAGATTGGTACAAGTTCAAATCCAGCTCTACCATTTACTGTTGTTTGACCTGGGGCAAGGTACTTAACCTTGTTGATGACCAGTTTCCCCTTTTGGAAATGGAAATAATAATACCTACCTCATGGGTTATTTTGAGTCTGAAATGAAACCATCTAAGGTAGTTGCTTAGCATAATGCCTAGAACATTCTAAGGCATCTATCCAGAACATGTTGCTGTTGCTTATTGCTATTATAAAAAGAGAGAATGAATACCTATGTATGACTTGAAAAGGGTGAGCACAGTAAAATACAGATTTTTCTTTTTGCTTTAGTTGCTCTTTATGACCTCAGGGTTTAAAAAGGACAATTTTTGAATTTCTTGGCCAACTCCGAATTATCCTAAGAAGCAGCGTCCTGTGATGCCCTCACCAGACCAGAGCATCTGCTCGTGTTCTGCATGAGCAGCTACCAACAAAAAAAATCTCCACTCAATGAAAAAGCAAAATGTTGTAATGATAAAATTCAGTACTCGAGCTTTATTTTTGAATGATTATTTTGACATTTCAAGCTTACAACAGGTAGTGAATTAGATATTGCTGATGAAAATTAATTGGAAAAATTGATACTTAAAAATTTTGTGATTTTTTTTCAGCTCTTTTCTGAGCACAGTCTGTTCCCTGAGCAATCTTAGGGTGCTGATTTTTAAAATGAGTCCATTTTGGTGATAGCTGCTAATTTGTGCCCTGGTAGTTTCTAATAAACCAAATTTTGATTAAAAGAAAGTAAAAAAATGATGGTGATTCTCCTCTTCTCCCTTCCATAAAACATTTTGTGATTGAAATATTTCAACTTTAACTCTTCAAAGTTACTACTCATTTGCAAATTGCTTACAGAGCACAAATTAATACATGAGTATCAGAGTTGGGTTTGTTCTTTTTTTTTTTTTTTTTAACATTTATTGTTGAGAGACAGACGGAGTGCAAGCTGGGGAGGGGCAGAGAAAGAGGGAGACACAGAATCTGAAGCAGGCTCCAGGCTCCAGGCTGTCAGCACAGAGCCCGATGTGGGGTTTGAACTCCCTAACTGTGAGATCATGACTTGAGCTGAAGTCAGAGGCTTAACCCACTGAGCCATCCAGGCACCCTAGGTTTTTTTGTTTTTTTAATGACATGTTCTATCTTCTTATACCAGGAAAGACAAACTGCTTTTTTCCTAGGTAGTTGGTTTTTTTTATAAAATACCTTGGGATAGATCTTTACTTTTATTCCTTTTATTCTGTTATTAAAATAAATATCCTCCTTAATCTGCAAGAACAGGAAAGAAGTCTCATCTTTTCATTATGAGAAGAATTTTAATGTGCTGCTTAGTTATTTCAGATACCTCACTATCCGTATTATGAATTGGAAGCCTAACTAGAAATAAAGTGCTTTTAAAACTCCTGTTCAGAATAAGCATAGATTAAATTGTGATGTGCCACAAACCAAATAGAACTGTAACATATGAAAATTAATTATGGGATTCAGAAATTGAAAATATAGCTAAGGAATTTATAATTTTATGAATTATAAATTAGAATTATAACTGCTATTGGTTTTAGACTGACTATCCCTTTATTCTCAGATAAATCCAAGAAGTTTATGAGGGGAGAAATTATTTTGAAGTTTTTATTCTTGAGGCAGTTTGTCATTTACATTAAAATAGTTACAACTTGCAAATTAATTAACGATGTTTGGCAATGTGGAAAAGTCCTCTGTAGTTTTCCTTTTCTCCTTTAGGACTTAATAATTTATTTAGTACTTGAGTACTAATCTATTTTAGGGACCAAGGACAACTGAATATGTAAAACAAAATCTTGCTGTTGTATTTAAGGACATTTCCTTTGTTTGGTCATTTTTTTTTTCTCTTTTTTTTTGTGCCCCTCCCCCACCCCCCACTCCTTCTGGGGAAAGCTTACCTCTTTATAGTGCAAGCGATTTTTTTTTTAATTTGAATATTGTTTGTTTTATTGCAGATTTAATTTGTATATTCTTGCTCACAAAAAATCAGTAAAGGATATGATGGCAAGCGATTTTTAATTCACCTTGAGAGGCAGCTGTATATTATGAAAGGCAGTGTTTACCAAGTCAGATCATTTGTTTCGTGTCCGTTGCCAATCTTGTAGAAAGATTCTCCCTCGGGGATCTTCGACTGTCATATAATATCTCCTTTGCAAAGTGGGTCTTTCTCCTTAAGGAGAACTCACTAGCGTAGGGTCGCTGGCTTCAATATGTACAGCTTCTTGTCTGAGCCCCCCACGCTGAGTTCTTTTTTCTGTTCCTCCAGAGGTCATGTCCGACACAAGTGTCCCCACTGTGCTGGGTCAGCAGGAACACAGGATGACCATTTTCATTCATCATTATCTGCCTAAATTTAGGGAAAATAATATCCCTATTGATTTCTCCCTCAGGTTTCCCCTACGAACTGTTGCTGTACATAGCGAGTAATTATTTATTTTCATGCTGTAGGCATGTGTGAGAGGGAAAGATGGATTCTGTGCTTTTCAATTTGGTCAGGACATTATTGAATAATGAACACGGTACAAAGAACATCTGATAAAAATCTTTTTATTTCTGCCAGTAGTCACATTGAGACTATTTCAAGCATGTACAAGATCAAGCATCCACTAGACCTTTTTTATTTTTTGTAACTTCTGCGGGTTTCCATAGACCTCCAGAAGTGCTGGGCCCTGTTTTAAAAATTAAATTAACTAAAAAGGGAAAGAAAAAGAGCCTGCATTTTCGGGGGTTTCCCCACAGGCTTTTTATCTGTTTAAACTAGCGGGGATTTTTCGCATATTGACATAAGCATTCATTTGCTAATTTCTTGGACATTAAACTGCATGGAGCCTTCCCCAGAATCTTGAATGAAGCTGAAATACTTGGGTCCTCAGGGCTGCTCAAGGCCTGCATCATTCCGTGCACACATATGGTTTTTCCTCCTCTATCTCCTTAGATAAAAGTCAGTGCTGATCGCCTTAAGGAAAGAATGAGTTAAATGGACCAATATTCTAGGCCTGGATCTAAAAACCCAGCCTTTTCAGAGGCCCCTTAGCACCTGCAGCAGCAAGGTCATTTGCACATACATAAATAAATAAATTAACAATGAATAAATAATTTAATCCCAGCCACACAATGCCACCTTGCAGATTTGATCCTTTGCAGCTCCCAGTGAATCTGTCCATTTTCTAATTCTTTTTGATAAAGTCCTCAGATACTTGCTGACTGTCAGGCTCATTTTCTTATTGTTTTCGCTTGATTAGTTCTGTAGCACCCAAGGTTGCCCTTAAAATCCACGTCTCTTGTGAAGACTCGGAAAGTCCTTCTTTTTAGCAACCTTCCCCCCCTTCCCCCCAGAAAAGGATGGAAAACCTATCCTTTCTCCACACAGAAGCTTGGAAGGTTTCTGTCACGAGCTTCCTCCACCCAAGTGCAAAAGCAGCTCATTAGGGTAGCGTGTGTTCGTGGCTTCTGTACCCAGTGCACTTGTGTGCCTGTGTCTTGTCTCCCATGTCTGTTGGCCCAGCTGGGCGCCCTGTTGGAGACAGCACCAGGCCTTGGTGCCCACCCACCCAGTCTGTTGGCCAGGCTGTTTGTTACACGGTCTTTCAGGAAACATGGTGGCCTTTGCTGGAGAGGAGAGGGTGGAGGCTTAGCTTTTTCTCTTTTCTTTTTCAACTGGCCAACTGCTCATTCCCCGTTTTCAGGCTGCACATTTTGTTTAGGCTATGGGCCCAGAGGCAGGACTCTCGTCTAATTCACAAGTGTCTGATCCCCATGTCTGGGCTGGGCCTTAAGTGCCTGGAGCTAAGGCCTCCTCATGTTGGGTTACCACTGCCCACTCACAAGCCATTCTCTCCCCTCCCAAGGGGGCAAATAATAGCCTTTAAATAATGGGGACCAAATTCTGATTTATCGAAAAATTCAGACTCTCTAAGTCAATTGTTCAGTATCCTTCAACATTTCTGTAGAAGTTTTCCATGATTTTTGACTGTCAAGACTTTGGGATTTTCAAGATTTACTTTGTAATTTTTTTTTTAAAGATTTTTTATTTATTTATTTATTTTTTTCAACGTTTATTTATTTTTGGGACAGAGAGAGACAGAGCATGAACGGGGGAGGGGCAGAGAGAGAGGGAGACACAGAATCGGAAACAGGCTCCAGGCTCTGAGCCATCAGCCCAGAGCCCGACGCGGGGCTCGAACTCACGGACCGCGAGATCGTGACCTGGCTGAAGTCGGACGCTTAACCGACTGCGCCACCCAGGCGCCCCTTTTTTTTAAAGATTTTATTTCAGGGGCGCCTGGGTGGCTCAGTCAGTTAAGTGTCTGACTTCAGCTCAGGTCATGATCTCACAGTTCATGGGTTTGAGGCCCGCGTCCAGCTCTGAGCTGTCAGCACAGAGCCTGGATGGAGCCTGCTTCAGATTCTCTGTCTCCCTCTCTCTCTGCCCCTCCCTCTGTCAAAAATGAAATAAACATTAAAAAAATTTTTTAGGGGTGCCTGGGTGGCTCAGTTGGTTGAGCGTCTGACTTCGGCTCAGGTCATGATCTCACTGTTCATGAGTTCGAGCCCTGCATCGGACTCTGGGATGACAGCTCACAGCTAGGAGCCTGGAGCCTGCTTCAGATTCTGTGTCTGTGTCTCTGCCCCTCCCCCACTCCCTCTCCTTCCCTCACTCTCTTTCTCTCTCTCTCAAATATAAATAAACATTAAAAAAATTTTTTTTGAAGATTTTATTTTAAGTAATCTCTACAGTCAGCATGGGGCTCGAACTCACAACCCCAAGAGCAAAAGTTGTATGCTTTACTGACTGAACCAGCCAGGTGCCTCTCTGTAATTTTTTTATCCTTCTTCTGGACGGTGGAGTGAAAACTCACTACGTGGAGTTTCACAGTTGTTTCTTTTGACTAACAGTGATTCTCTTGAGTACGTAAAGGAGATGTAAACGAAAATTGTACGGCCATATGAAAATTTGAAAAAGTAGACTCCACAACCTGCATGGAAATCTGCTACACATGTTCTATAATCTCATTATGTATTTCCTTTTATGTGATAAAATTTTAAGAATGGATTTTGATATATTTGGGTGCATTTCAGCAATTGCCCAGAAGGGCAGACTTCCTAGGCTGAACTGTCAGAGCCCTTCAAGAACTTGGTTCCATCATCTGAATCCTAAAAAGGCTAATAATCTTGGCTCCAGATGAAGTCAGGACACCCTGTCAATGAAATCCCTTGGCTCAGAAGGCTCTGGAAGAGCACACTGCTGTGTGTAATGCACAGGGAGGTGAACTCTGACCACAGTGATATTTTGTGCATTGACAGTGTTTCAGCTCAAACACATCTTCAGGCCACAGGCACCAAAGTCGTGAATTTATATCAGTCTGTCATCTCTGAACAACTTAAAAAAATTGGGGGGACACTTGGGTCGCTCAGTCATTTGAGAGTCGGACTTCGGCCCGGGTCGTGATCTCACGGTTTGTGAGTTCGAGCCTCTCATTGGGCTTGCTGCTGTCAGCACAGATCCGGCTTTGGATCCTCTGTCTCTCTCTCTCTCTGTCTCTGTCTCTCTCTCTCTCTCTTCTCCCCTTCTTGTGCTCTCTTTCTCTCTCAAAAATAAACAAGAACAATTTAAAAAACTTAAAACAAGTTTCAGTCTCCCAGAGATCCATCATTTGGATGTTAACAGTGAAGAGAAAGTGTAATTTCAAACGCCTGCCTTACAAGTTTGGGCTCAGTGTTTTTTGTTTTCACACAGTTACCCTGGGGACACCGGGGCAATCAGCATTGCACTAAGGAGAAAGGATGATTTCTTCTTTTTTCAGGGGAGGGTTATCCGGTCTTTTTGATGAGAAATCTCTCTAGTGGATGTCTCTGCGCTTTGTAAAGAGCGGTTTATGAGAAGCCGGAAGAGTCTACACTCCCAGAAAGAAAGACCACAGCGGAGACCCCAGGAACAGCAGAACTTCTACGGAGATATCACGCGCTACGTCTTCACAGCAATTGTTGCTCTTGCTTGCTTTAGGAAGTTACAAAAACATTTCAAACTCACAGACTAATAAGAGAATGCTAGAGCAAACACTTGTTGCCCTACTCCCCAGACTCAACAGATGTTAACATTCTGCCCTATTTGCTTCAGCTCTTTGATCACATTTTCAGATGTGACCAACACCGCCTTTGTCTCTCTCCCTGATCACACCCCTGGTGTGTCTCCCCAAGGTGATTCTGAAGATAACTGTAGATTTCAAGGAAACTTTGCTTCATTCTCTTTGTCTCCATAATGTGCCTGGTAGAATCAAAGTATCGGCCCGGTGTTGTACAGATATGGGCCACGTGTATGAGCGCTCACACACGTGCACACGGAGCAGAAGGTGAAGATCGTTCATGAAAAGGTTAACAGTTGGTGTTTGACTGAATTTGGGATGTTTCTTCTTTGCACTTTTATGAATTGTCACATGTTCTTATTGATCATATGCTTAAGTGATGATAAAGTAATAAGAAATAATGATAAAAATGTTATGAAATAATAACACCTTTTACCATTTTCAAGTATCACGTTGTAAGGAAAAGTATGCCAAGGCTCTTTCTAACTCCTCTAAGACTACCGGAAGCCTACCTGTAGCTACTCTTCATGGCAGCTTCCTCTGCCAGAGGGTGTAAATCAGTAAGAAAACAATCAGCCATTGATGCTCAAAGGGGTATCAGATTAGCTCCCAGGAGATGAACATCATCATCGTCATTTTTTTTTTTAAAGTAGGCTTCATGCCCAGCGTGGAAGCCCACCGTGGGGCTTGAACTCACGACCCCGCGATCAAGACCTGAGCTGAGATCAACGGTCTTAACCAGCTGAGCCACCCAGGTGCCCCAGATGAACATCATTACCGAGATTGTATATATCAGCAAATGGGATGAGTCACTAAACCTGCATCTGGTGATAAATATCCAGACATTTTTAAGAATAGGGCTGGGGCAGAGGAGAAAATCTCAGAAAAGTGTTAAGGAACTGGAAGATATTGATAAGAGGAAATGCCAAGATCTGGTATCTCCGATGACACCTTATGAGTGAGGACTGTTCTAAGTGCGCTGAGAGGACAGTCTCTGATAAATGTGAATGAGGCGAGGTAGTCGGCTTTTCCACGGAAGCAGGGAGGAGGCCTGTCCAACAGAGCTGCCAGCCTAATGTCACCTTTACGCAAAGCTAAAAAGGCCACCCCCAGCCCCTGGGTGGACACAGCTCTTTGCAGGACACAGCACTCAGAGTGCAGGCTGGTTTCAGCCCCTGTTTCCCCCTTTTTCCTGGTGCCTTTGTGCAATGCCAGTGTGTGCAGCTGTACACGGTCTCCAAGGCCAGCCTCTTCTATGCTCCTTCAGCGTCATTCCCTCTTTTCTCTGGTTCCGTGGAAATGGCCTCTCACTTCAGAAGATAGGTCTGGCACTTGGGTGTGAGCCCTGAGGAAAGCAGGCTTTGGACTGTTTTCACAGCCTACTTTGGTTCTGATCAGACTTGGTGAAAGGAAATTCTTCAAGCTGAGTCTTGCTCACTCAAGCTTTGCTTAGTGGTAGGGTGGAATCTTTTGCTTGTTAGAAGCGTCCGTTTGCTGTGCCTCATCCTCTTTGCCTTCATCTTCCCTCAGAATCCCTTGAAAATGGGTGGTCTAGAGCAGGGTTAGGATATTCTTATTTCTCATATCATTCCTTAGTCATAACCCAACACCTCAACATTTGTCATCGCGAGCACCCATTTAGACAGAACTCACCGAAGGAACTCAACAGAAGGAGTATCTCATCTGCTCTTAAAGCGAACGATAAAATGTCCTTGGCCTGCTGGGGCAGAGTAAAAGGCAATGTCCTGACCCATCCCTACTGGGGAACCAAGGGGGAGGATGAGTGGGAAAGATCCTGAGCTCCTTCTGGAGGCCAACTGGGCCTCCATTCTCTTCCTCTAAACGTACAGGCCCTCTTCTGGATCTCATTCCCCTAGTAACAAGAGTGGTAAGCATGTCCATGGGCCAAACTCTGGCCTGACCAGCAGAGTCTCACTCTGTACAGGCTTCTCACCTCTTGGTAGGGTAGTTAACAAGCAGGGAAAGAAGGACTGGGGTAACCATTGGGTTTGTTACTCAGCTGGTGGTTGGAATAGTACTTAGTGTATGAGAAAAGCCTGCCAGAGGCCATTTCTTCTTTTAAAAAAATTTTTTCTAACGTTTATTTATTATTGAGAGACAGACACAGAGTGTGAGCAGGGGAGGGGTAGAGGGAGGGAGAGACACAGAATCCAAAGTAGGCTCCAGGCTCTGAGCTGTCAGCACAGAGCCCGATGCAGGGTTTGACCTCACGAACTGTGAGATCATGACCTGAGCCAAATCCTATCGCCCAACCAACTGAGCCACCCAGACGCCCCTGCCAGAGGCCGTTTCTATCAGATATATTATCAGTCAACTGAGCTGGATGACGGGAGATAGCTATCCATGTGGTAAGTGAGGACCATATTACACTTGTCAATTCCAGGACTGCTGTTCCTTCTTGTGAGTTTACTACTTGTTTTGTTGTTCTTGTAGATGCTGCTATTAAGTGAATTTCTGTCACCAAGGAACTTTTTGTGGTGTTTATCTGTGATTCCTCAAGATAACTATATTTGGAAGTTTCTGGTGAATTTTAATTGTCTTATGTAACCCAAATAAAAGTTGGAAGTGAGTTCTGAGTTTCCTCTTGCTGCGGTTGGATTAAATTAGTATTTAGAAAACAAAGCTTCCTTTAGTCTTTTCTTTTTTCTTCCCAGATTTATTTAAGATAATTAAAAATCTGGTTTCCAAACACTGGCAGGCAGTAGAGATAGGATTTGAATATGTAGATGAAGTGAACTTAAGGGGGCTCATGCTGGAAAACACGTACATCCCTTTAAAGAGGTAAGAAGCCTTATATTGTTTAAAGAGGCTTTTTTTAAGGTCATACAGTTGCACTGACCTTTTTTCCTGAGGTTTCATTTCCTTTCTGAATGTATACTTTTACTCAAGAATACATTATAATCGAGTTTCAGAGAAGAATTGATAATCTCCTAAAGAAAAGCGGTCATAATTCATTATGCATGATCCAGGCATGCTTTCATTTGATGGAGTTTATTGGAAGCATCCACTTTATTATGAGCAACTTGCTTTTCTGTAAGCCCTTGAAATAGCGTGAAGACATACACAACTCAATGGCATGAAACTGAGCTGGGCTGTATCTCTATACATATATTTACCCTCATTCCTTTCAAGATGAGATCTCTCGTTGTTCCAGTAGTCATACCACTCAAAATATTGTATCTGAAGCTTTGGTATTCATCCTGAAATAACACGAGGAGAGATCCCTACTCTTTGGGAAACACCGGTCGCAAACCCAGACAAGACTCTGAACCTCACACAGTTTGTAAGACATTCTGGCCACTCACCAAAATCTGTCCATTTTCCCCATGCCAAAATTAGCCCCCCTAGAAGAGGTGATAGCTCCTTCAAGGTGTGTTCTAAGACATGCAGCTGTGCTCCAGACGTACTCGTCGGTAGAATACGAACAGAACTAGGACGTCACATCCCTGGTGAGCCGAGTGGCCTCAGCCTCTGTGCACCACTCACTGGAGCCTCACGGCTCCTTTCGCTGTGAGGCCAAGGAATGAAAGGAAAGCTGTTGATGACGAAACATTGATTCTGGTCTCCCAGCCGAGCCTCAGAGGGTATCACGGCAAGGAGTACGGGAGTCACTTGTTAGATTTCTCCCAAATAGGAAATCCTCTCCTGTTCATATCTGTCACATCACTCCTGCCCTCACAAGAGTGACTCTAACCCCATCCCTACAACTCAGTATGTAGCTCCTGGTTCCCCTCACTCTTTCCAATGAATAAGGGCTGTATTTAGTATGTTCTTTCACTCTCCTGTTATTTACAACCCATTTTTTTTTGGACACAATTTAAGCCCCCCCGCCAAAGAATTTTACTGAATATTTAAGAAACATGTTTAGAAAATTCAAGCATCATTGTTTTTAAGCCAGCCGCCTACTAAATTTTGACACATAAGAAAGATACTTAAGGGTCTAGGGCGGTGATAGGGTCTTGGGCACCCAGGGGGACATTGGCTTTTTAGGTAAGTAAGGACAGTCAAAGTTGGATTTGTAGGTCTGGCTTAAGTGTTAGTTTGTATCAGTATTTTATAATGAAATTGATTTTGGTCATTTTCACCTCTCATTAGAAGACATTTTATTTTTGTTGCTTCCTTTTCTTCTTCTGCTTTGTTCTTGGTACTGTTCAGTTTATACTTAAAGCAATGTTACTTTTTGGAGGGGGGAAGGGTGGCTGGTAACAGCTGACTTAAAAACCTCATGAGCTCCCCCTGCTGTTTCCCAGATGACAATACAAGCCCCATTTAGTTTTAAATCCCAGCAGCAAGTAAGTGAAACAATTGAAGAGAACCCCTTCTGGTTTTGCTTAATCTACGTGGCAGAAAAATGCTTTTTAACTTTCTCCTAAAAGTTCACAAAGTCACAAAGAAATGGAAGGCTCTTTTAGCATTTTTTCCAGGCTCTCTCTTAAGCTAGGAAGCAGGTCTATACCACTTTTGAAAAACTGCCGATGAACTATATAGGGAAGTCACATCACATTTGCAATGGACAGATTAAACCTGAGAGATGTGTTTTTAGTCATTTCATTTTTGATCTGTAAAGGTTTGGGGGGGGAATGGTTTTCAAATAAGCCACTGACAATAGTTTCTGCTGTGTTTAATTTTTTCCCCAACATTTCTTGAAACTTAAGGTTTTCTTTAAATGTATGCACCTTAATTTAGTGTGCCTTTTCAAACAAAAGATAATTAAATAGCACACAGAAATCACATTTATTAATATTTTTCATATAAATAAGTTAATAGGGTACCATAGTGTATCACAAGTTATAAAACACCAGGAAATATGTGTTCCTCAGACTACAAATATACATATTGGAACACCTGCCAGTGTTCCATAGGATGGTGAGTGAAATAGGTTTCTGCCTTTGTGTAATATATAGTCTATAGCAGGAGGCATTCATAGAATAAAAATTCAGATAAAAACATAATTAAAACTTGTGAGAGGCTCCCGGGTGGCTCAGTCTGTTAAGTGTCCGACTCTTGATTTCAGCTCAGGTTATGAGCTCGCAGTTCATGAGCTCGAACCCCCGCATCAGGCTCTGTGCTGATGGTGCAGAGCCTGCTTGGGATTCTCTCCTTCTCCCCCCCCCCCACCGCCCCCCCCCCCCGCTCCTCCCCTGCTCACATGCTCTCTCTCTCTCTCTCTCTCTCTCTCAAAATATATTAAAACAATTAAAAAAAAAACCTCTTGAGTGATTTGTTGGATATGACACCCAAAGCAAGGCAACAAAAGGAAACATAGATAATTTGGACTTTATCAAAATTTAAAACTTTTGTGCCTGAAAGGACACTGTCTGTAACAGAGTGAGACAACAGCCCAAAGAATGGGAGAAAATATTTGCAAATCACATATCTGATGAAAGGTTAATATCCAGAATATATAAATAACTCCCACAACTCAACAACAAAAAGCCAACCCAATTAAAAAAATAGGCAAAGAACCTGAATAGACCTTGCTCCAAAGATACGCAAGTGGACAATAAACATACGAAAAGATGCTCAACTTTTATCATTTGAGAAATGCACAACGCGATACCAGCTCACACCTTTTAGGACGGCTGCTGTCAAACCAGAGAATAACAAGTGTGGGTGAGGATGGGGAGAAATTGGAAACTTTGTGTGTCGCTTGTGGGCATATAACGTGGTGCGGTCGTTGCGGAAAACAGTTATGTGGTTCCTTATAAAATTAAGAACAGAATTACCATATGACTTAGCCGTTCCCCTTCTGGGCATATACCCAGGAGAACTGAAAGAAGGCTTGGACAGATGTTTGTACCCCCATGTTCGTAGCAGCATTAGTTACAGTAGCCAAAAGGTGGGGGCCACCCAGGTGTCCATCAACAGATGGATGGATAAACAAAATGTGATCTATACATATAATGGAATATTGTTCAGCCTTAAAGAAGAAGGGCATTCTGACACATGCTAGAATGCAGATGAACCTCGAGACATTATTGGTTAAGTGCAATAAGCCAGACACCAAAGGACAAACGTCGACTGGTTCCACTTACATGAGACGCCTATAGGAGTCACATTCACACAGAGAGTAGAAGGGCGGGTGCCGGGGAGCAGGAGGAGGGACGAATGGGGAGTTATTAGAGGGGACGGAGTTTCAGGAAGCGAGGACGAAAAGGTTCTGCAGATGGCTGGTTGGGGACAGTTGCCCAACAGTAAGAATGTACTAAATGCTATGGAACCATACACTTGAAAACAGTGAAACTGGTTAATTTTAGGTTGTATATGTGTTGACCACATTTAAAAATAATTATGATGAGTAGTTTGAAAGAGAGAAAAGCAACAGGCTTCCCCTAGTGGGTTTTTTAGTGGATAAGTGAATGGCACCTGACAGGGAAAGCGTGAGAGTGAGGGAGAGAGTGTGCGAGGGCCCCAGGCCGAGGAGGACAGCCACTTAGAGGAACCGAGGGAAGACCCGGCAGGCGGGCAGCACAGGGAGACCCGTGGGGAGAACAGGGATGATGAGGTGGGAGGGGTGGACAGGAGTCTGGAACCCACCTCTGGGCTGCGGTGGGGAGTTTGGAGTTCACTGCAGCAGCGAGAGGTGATTGAAGTCACTGGTGGGGAAGGAAAGGAAAACACGATCTAAACTCCACGTAAACCGGCCGCTCAGACTGCCGTGTAGAGAATGGGTTTGGAGGAGCTAAAAGTGTAGCCTGGATGTCCAGTTAGGCCACGCAGTGTTGTTGATGAGAAATAGTGGCTTGGACTGCAGAGTGTCACGGGCCGTGTGGACAAGTGGAAAAATGTAAGCCTTTGGCGAAGGACTGTGTGTAGAAGCGAGAGAGGGAAGTGCCGAGGCCGACTCTCGAGTTAAATGCTGTGTCATTGGCATGTGAGGCCGGGATGTGACTCAATCTGATCTGAAAAATAGGATCTGTTTATTCTACCTCTGGAGAAATCCACTGCTGAGGTAGTTTTAATTCTTCAAAAAACAGTGCTCCATCAACTTTGGTTATTAGCACGACCGTCGTAAGCCATCCATTACCGTGATCAGACTTCATTTCTGACCAGCTGGCTCGTAGGATATGCTGATGACAGTGATCGGGTAACTATCCTGTTGTTTTGAATGCCTCTGGGACAAAAGTGCGTTCGGAAGATAAAAAGTGACGTAAAGGTATGTTTCAGAATTTTCAGTGAGGTCCCTGGAACAGTTTCAAACTTACATTTTTTTTTAAACATCTATTAGTTTTTGAGAGAGAGGCAGAGCATGAGCAGGGAGGGGCAGAAAGAGGCAGTCACAGAATCCGAAGCAGGCTCCAGGCTCCGAGCTGTCAGCACAGAGCCCGACGCGGGCCTTGAACCCATGAACTGTGAGATCATGACCTGAGCCGAAGTCGGACACTCAACGGACTGAGCCACCTGGAATAGTTTAAAACTTTAAAGTCAGGGGCACCTGGGTGGCTCACATCGGGCTCTGTGCTGAGAGCTCAGAGCCTGGAGCCTGCTTCGGATTCTGGGACTCCCTCTCTCTCTGCCCCTCCCCTGCTCAAGCTCTGTCTCGCTCTCTCTCAAAAATAAATAAACGTTAAAAAAATAAAATAAAACTTTAAAGTCATTTTCCCCCCTTCAGTATGATTGAAAGACATATTTGGGAAACAAGTGTGGAAAAGACAAGTATGTTGGAGTGGAGGAGGAGAGAATGTGTCCATTCCGTGAACTTCGTGGGTGTCCTGTCAGTGAATACAGTCAGCAGGCCAGGCCAGCCTCCGCCCAAAGCAGTGAGAGACTAGTGGCTTCCCTCTGCGTCAGAGATGCTGATCAGGGCAGCGAACTCTTCGGGCCAAAAGGGGGATGTGCACGGACACGGTGAGCATCTTCCTGACGGACAGACGGACAGCCGAGAGCAGAGCAGACAGGCAGAGCTGGGAACAAGTCTGAGGGAGCCCAAGGTGAAATGCAGGATTACTAATAGTTCATTCAGGCTTAATAGAAATGGAGTGCGTCGTTTTGTCAAAGGAATCCAACCTGAGTCTGATCTAGCCTCTGAATCCAGCTGCAGGCTAGGAAACGCAAGAGGAACGCGTTGAGCGGGGCACGAGTTGACCACCAGCAAAATCCAGCCTCTGCAAGACCCTCCAGGGCCAAATGGCGTGGGCCTCCCAACAGATAAATTGTAAGGAAATGAACCGGGATGGAGGGGAGAGTCTACAGATTAAAGAAGATTTAAAAGATACATCAAATCTTGTTTAGACGAGCAAGACAAAAACGAAACTGTATTACTGTCCAGGGATGCGCGTTTGGGTGATAAAGCTGTTTTTAAATATCCAAGCAAGTGGTTGCTGTGGAAGTCAGGACAGTGGCTACGTGGTTGGGGATCAAGCGCTCGGGACCGGGCTGAGGCGACACGGAGATGGCCGGGTTCTGTTTCTTGACCTGCGGGGTAGTTGAGAGTGTCCGCCTTAAAATACATCAAACCAATAGTTGTTTCATGTGGTTTCCTGCGTCTTTAACTTTACAATGAAAGATTTTAAAAGGTGTTTAGTTCTTATGAAGCATTTTGTTATCGTTAGTCTCTTCCCTAACATTGGCAATGCCGTCACCGGCACAGCAGTCAATCCGGCCGCGTTTCCCTCCGGCTTTATTCTTGTGCGCAGGGAATTCACACTCCCCGAACCACTGTCATTCGTGCCCGGCATTGCCTGCACAGGGATCTGTTTCAGTGGCCACTAACGGTTAGACCTTTGGGTTGCTTCCACTGCTGTAGCTAATGCTTGTCACGTGTTGTGCCATTTTGGAAATTGGGGTTAGTTTCATAAAGATGATATTGTTTTTAATTTGATAGTATGTTTTAATAGGAACAGTAGGAGACTTCGTGTGGTGTTGCATTCTTGCTCTATTCTGCTTAACAAGAAATGAGCCTAATCTTAGGGCGTAAGCTATGGGCTTCCATTGGTCGTTTAAAGACCTTTCTTGAGCCCCTAGGCTGTGCTATAACCTCTGCTACATTCCGGTGCTAAAGAGAGGAATATAATCTATTGCCCTTTCATTCATTCATTCATTCATTCATTCATTCATTCATTCATTCTAGTTCCCTTTTTATCTTCTTTTGATGTTTGTTTATTTGTGAGAGAGATAGAGTAGGGGGAGGGCAGAGAGAGAGAGAGAAAGAATCCCAAGCAGGCTCTACACTGTCAGCACAGAGCCCGACGTGGGGTTCAAACTCATGAACTGTGAGATTATGACCTGAGCTGAAATTAAGAGTTGGACACTAAATCGACTGAGCCACCCATGTGTCCCTAATCTAGTGCCCTTTTAAAAGGCTCAGAAACAGGGGGGCCTGGGTGGCTCTTGGTTTCGGCTCAGGTCATGATCTCATGGGTTTGTGGGTTCAAACCCCACATTGGGCTCTGTGCTAGCAGTGCAGAGCCTGCTTGGGATTCTCTCGTTCTCCCTCCCTCTGTCCCTCCCCTACTCATGCTGTCTCTGTCTCTCTCAAAATAAATAAAAAGGCTCAGAAACAATCAGCTGTCAAAAATAATGCAGAATCCTAAAACTTGAGTAAACTGATACTGGGTTTCAACTCTGTAGAGAGAAATCTCGTGTAAATGCTACGAACACGGGTCCCCCCATCTCCATTCTTGCGCTGAAGACTCAGTCCACACAGAAATTGGAGTGATCTTTGTATTTAAAAAATTCTTTTTATTGAAGTATAGTTGACACGATGTTACATTAGTTTCAGGTATACGACATAGTGATTCATCAACTCTTTATGTTATGCTGTGCTCGCCACGGCCTACCTACCAT
The DNA here is from genome assembly GCF_022079265.1 of Lynx rufus. Taxonomy (NCBI): domain Eukaryota; kingdom Metazoa; phylum Chordata; class Mammalia; order Carnivora; family Felidae; genus Lynx; species Lynx rufus. The sequence continues at coordinate 186,809,126 of NW_025814845.1, forward strand.
CTGTCACCAAACAAGGCTACTACAGTTCGGCCGACTGTATTGCCTGTGCTGTAGCTCTCGTCCCATCTGTGTTCCAGAACTGGAAGCCTGTGCCTTCCACTCCCCTTCACCCATTTTGCCCTTCCCCTCCCCCCCTGCTCTGGCAACCACCAGGCTATAGAGTGATCTTTAAAAAAAAAATTTTTTTTAACGTTTATTTATTTTTGAGACAGAGAGAGACAGAGTATGAACAGGGGAGAGGCAGAGAGAGAGGGAGACACAGAATCTGAAACAGGCTCCAGGCTCTGAGCTGTCAGCACAGAGCCCGACGCGGGGCTCAAACTCACGGACCATGAGATCATGACCTGAGCCGAAGTCGGACGCTCAACCGACCAAGCCACCCAGGCGCCCCATAGAGTGATCTTTTTAAAAGACATATCTGGTCAAATCTTAAAGCAATTCACTAGTCATCTGGGCAACCATGAATTTCTTGAAAGTTCCTCTTTCATGCTTCTGAGCCTTCATACAAGATGTCTTTTCTACCTGAAACCCTCTTCCTTTACTTCCCCAACTCACTTCCTATTCTTCCTTCAGGCATCAGCTGAAATGCCCCTTTCTCTGTCCCATTTGGACCAGTTGGGAGCCTCTGCTGGGGACACTGCCCCCACCAGCACCCCACATGTTCCTTCTTAGCATTTATCACACTTTAATTGTTTGCCTGATTTCTTCTATTAGGCTATATAGGCTTAATGATGGCTATCGGGCCATCGCTTGCCTTACTCCCCATTTCCTCAATCCCTGGCGTAGGCACCTAACAGGTATTGTGAAATGAACGACTGACTGGGGCTTTGGCAGGTGGAGTGAGTAACACACAGAAGGGCTTAATGAGAGGGGGAGGTAGGGAGGCGGGGCTTCAGGGGAAGCCATCCAGAAGAGCAGGTGAAGCCATCTCAAAGGGGAGGCTGCCCTTCAGCAGGGAAAGAGGGGAGCTCGGGAGGTTGGGGGTGGTGGTGGAACCACTTTATAGAAGAAAGGGGCAAGGGTGTTTGCAAAGGCAGGAGAGGGCTTGGCAAGTTCAGGGAGCTCCAAGCAGTTTGGAAGCCAGAATGGTAACGGGTAGAACAGGCAAGCTGTTTAGACCCAGTGGCCCTTACTACTTAGAAAGACGTGATTTACCAGAAGGATGTTGTCCAGAGACAGCATCACACATCCCATTATAGGGGCAGCCCACAGGGTGCGGTTTCTGATTCCTGTCTCAGGTGCAGTATTTATGGGATGATCTCAGGAAGAAGTTTCAAGAACTTGGTCCCTCTCTCACCAGATTTATCAGCAAGGCAGGTTTTAAGGTGATTTTGGCTGGCCCTGTGCAAACCACCTGAATGATTACGAGTGCAAAATGCTGGGAAGGACATGTGATACTACAGGAGACGGAAGATGAGTCTGATCTAGAGAGAACGAAGTACTAGGTATATGTTTATATCTACTCATAAAAGAGTGTATCCTTAAAAAAATTCTTTTTAATGTTTGCTTTTTTATTTTTGAGAGAGAGAGAGAGACTAAGCACGAGCAGGGGAGGGGCAGAGAGAGAGGGAGACACAGAATCCGAAGCCGGCTCCGGGCTCTGAGCTGTCAGCACAGAGCCCAACGCGGGGCTCGAACTCATGAACCATGAGACCATGACCTGAGCCCAAGTCGGACGCTTAACCAACTGAGCCACCCAGGCACCCCAAGAATGTACCATTTTTTTAAATAAAGAGAATTGAGGGTGCCTGGCTGACTCACAGGAGCATGTGACTCTTGATCTCAGGGTTGTGAGTTCGAGCCCTACATTGGGTGTGTAGATTACTTAAGTAAATGAATAAACTTAAAAAAAAATTTTTTTTTAAGATAAAGAGAATTGTAAAATGACCTAGTTTATGTGTATGCACGAACTATCTTTTAAAAGATACATAAATAACTGGTAACAGTGACTGCTTCCCAGGAGAAGCACTGGATGGCTGGGGGCAGAGGTCGGAAGGAGACTGACTTTTCACCGTTTACCCGTTTGTACTTTTAATGTTTTATATCATAGAAGCATACTGGCTATTTAACACTTATTTTAAAATTAGTGTGTGCATAGTAAGTTTTTAAGGAAATGTATAAAAAATGTTAGTGCTTATAACTGGATGGTGGGATTATAGGTGTTTTTGTGTCCTCTTTTATACTTTTGGATGTGTTTATAGCCTTCTGCAATGAGCATATGTTGCTTTCGTAATTAGTTTTTTTAAAGTTTATTTATTTTGAGAGGGGGGTAGGGACAGAGAGAGAAGGAGAGAGAACCCCAAGCAGGCTCTGCAGTGTCAGTGCAGAGCCCCAGGTAGGGCTCGAACTCACGAACTGTGAGATCATGACTTGAACGGAAATCAAGAGCCAGATGCTTAAGTGACTGAGCCACTCAGGCGCCTCTGTAATTCGTCTTTTAACGGGAGGTTATTTTTTTCAACCTGGATTTTAGAAACTTTAGGACATCCAACTGCCTGGTTTTGAGGCCCCAGAAAACCACAACTGGACACAAGAAGAGTATTCTTGAACTTAGATCCAAACCAGACTGTTCTAAGAAAGTGTGAAAATGTTCCTGATTGTGGCAGCCGTTGCACGGAAGAAAGAGCTCTGGGCTGGGGAGCAAACATATGATGGTTCAAATCCCAGCCCGGCCACAAAAGAGACTTTGTGTGACTTAGGACAGACTCTCTGAGTTAGCCTTCATCTGAAACTTGAGGGTGATGTGACCTCCCACAGAGGTTACCGTGGAGATGAAGTAGAGTGCCCAGCACTGTTCCAGGCAGGGAACCTTGCAGGGACCGCAAGGAGTGCCTTTGGGGGATTGGGCCATCTCTTAATTTTCCTCAGCTCAGCTAAGGCCTCCCCAGTGGGCGTGTTTGCAGCTTTAAGACAAATCCCCTCGCCCTACTCTGTCCCCTAGCTGCTCTGAACTCCATTTAGAACCTTCTGTGTCTGATACCTAGCAAGTCCTAAAATAAAAACCTCTTCCTTTCTTCCATTCTAGATGTCTTCTCTGATGCAGAGAGGAAAACTAAGGAACTAAGGAAACTAAGAAAAACTACGACTGGCTCAAGAGAAAAGAGACAATGAATTGACACGATGAAGTTCTTGTTTTTGTTTTCTCGAAAATTCAGTATCACGCACACATGCAGTCGGTTAAGCGTCCGACTCTTGATTTCGGCTCAGGTCATGATTTTGTGGGATTGAGCCCCACTTTGGGCTCCACACTGACAGCGTGCAGCATGCTTAGGTTTCTGTCTCTCTCCTCTATCTCTGCCCCTCCCCACCCCTCAAAAATAAACATTTTTTAGAAATTCAATATTTTTAATAGGTTATCAATTTCAAAGGAAATTGTTTTAGTCTGTATAACAATCTCATGCATATTTCAGCCATAATAGCTAAATTACTGGATACAGACCACTGTCCAGGCACTGCTCTATTAACTATTCCCCCATTTCCTCTGTGGGGTAGGTACCGTCGTTCCATTTAACTACAGAACTGAAGCACAGAGCTGTTAAATAATTTGTTCGAGGTTATACAGCTAGAAAATGGCGGAGCCAGGGGGCGCCTGGGTGGCTCAGTCATTTGAGTGTCTGACTCTTGATTTCAGCTCAGGTCATGATCTCAGGGTCACGGGATCGAGCGAGCCCAGCATCAGGCTCTGTGCTCAGCATGGCGGTTGCTTAAGATTCTTTCTCTCCGTCTCTTTGCCCCTCTCCCCCTCTCGTGCACTCTCTCTCTCTCTCTCTCTCTCTCTCTCTCTCTTAAAAAGAAAAGAAAAAGAAAAAAAAAAAACAAGCATTTTAGCTCCAGAGCCCAAGTTCTTAATCACCATGCCTTACTGAAAATATTGAATGCCTCAAACAATGATGCTAATTGGTTGATTTTAAAAGTCCAGGGAAAACATATAGGCCGGAACATAATTTTCATGTAATTTTTTCAGTGTTTCATACCTAGAGCTTCTGAAACCATGTCAGAGAGGGGTCTGTATGAGTGGGCGCAATGTTGCTGCAATCATGCTTTCCCACACCTGACGAGAATCCAGATCAATATTTCGTCAGAGAAGAGTAGGCAGGTCTGAGAGCGCTGCCCGGTCGCCTAGGGGAAAAGGTACCCGAAACTTTTCTTTGCCTCTGAAATGTGGCGTTTGCCATAACCCACCCGGCGTGAAAGAGAGCTCTGTAGTCCTGAGCCATGAAAGAAGTCCGTGTGCCTGATGTTGAGTGTGGGACAGTGTCAGGCAATGAGGCCTGGGAAGTATGCAGGGCCCACGGTAGGAGCACCTGACAGGGGCTTGGACTTTATCCTAAGAGCACTGGGAAGGCGCTGAACAGTTCTAAACGCGGGCATTTTGGATTTGTGTTTTAGAAAGAAATCACTCTGGCTGCCATGTTGACAGTGAATTAGAGGAAGCAGACATGGAAGCTGGGAGAACTGGTGGGAAGAACTGAAGGGGGACATTGGCAGGCTGGTCTCTGGCTGTGGCAGTGGAGACAGCAATGAACGGATTCAAGAGGTAGCAGGTAAAACCAAGCCGATGTGACGACGGTGTGGGTGTGGAGCTGAGAAGGGAGAGGGGCTGGCCGAGGCCTAGCGGTGACTCAGCGGGAGACAGACTGTGAGTCTACCCGGAGGCCAGGAGAGCTGAAAGTGAAACCGAAGCACTTTCCCTTCTGTTGCCTAGGATGCCTTTGCCTAGATTAAGGAATGCAGAAGAGACCTTCAGGATAACTGGATCCTACCCCGTAAGAGAAAAAGTTGGTGATCGGGGCAGGACGGCGTGGGTAGAGGAAGAAAGGGAGAAGGGAAGGGAGAAAACATTTAAGTCTTGATATATTTATATATTCTAGGGCGAAAGAGTTGATTCGTCCAGTGGCCTTCTCTCCTGTAGCTCCAGGGTGACTGGAAGACCCTCCAGAGGGCTTTTGCAGAAGCTGGAAGCTGGATGTTGGTAGTAGTGTCTCCCTTTCCCTCCCAGAACTCGGATCAGTACCGACGCTCTCCAGCTTCCTCCTTAATGAAGATGAGGTTCACCGTGTCCCGTCAAAGTATGACCAGATGTTAGATGAGAAAACAGACTACGGATGTTTCCTGGAAGAAGTTTGCAAACCACAGCACACACCTTGGGTCCAGAGACCCCCATCAGGTACAACATAAATTCGTCCTATATTCTCTTTCTCCACATCACTTTGTTATTACTCACAGGACTGTCCTCACAGGAGGTCCTTCCACGTTTCTTGGGAATCACCGTTTCCAAGCATCCATCACCCTCCAAAGCATATTCAGCTTTCCTGCCATCTGTCTGTGTAATTCGTAATTGAAGAGATTCGAAAATGTGGTCTCACTGACAAATACGTGTAATTTTCATCCCAAGAAAGCAGATAACACAATCCTACTTTCAGTGGCTCTCAAATTGTTAAAATTTGTCTTTCGACTTTTAGTTGCCTTCTAAGAAATGTTTCGCTCCATTTTATCCCTCCAAGATGAACAATCCAGCAATGATATGCGGCCTCCCTTCAGCACGTAGGTCTGGGCCGTCATCAGCCAGGGCCCAGGGGCAGAACAGGTATGATTCAGTTCTGAGTTGACAAAACCCATGTTGCTCTTGCCCTTTTGGCTGAGCCGTAATGTAATTCGGATGAGGTTCAATTGTGTTCGTGTCTGCCTCTCTCCTGGATGTCAGAGGAGGAAGCCTTTATGAGATCAGCGACCCTTCACGCTTTCACAGATGTATTGCTTGTGGCTTCCGGCCGGAATATGCGTTTGCAAATGAGCCTCCCTCCAATTTGACCTTTTCCAGAACAACTCCTCTAAGTGCCCAGAGTAGGCTCCCCCAGATTCCCCCCCCAAGTTTTGCTGAGGCTGGATGGGTTGCAGTCATAGCTCTTCTCCCCATGGCTACCCACCAGCAGTTTTTCCTCTAGCAATTTTTCTTTCTTCACGAAGTACACCTGATGTCGTATTTGGAAAGAGCAACGGGGCTAGGTCATAGTTTTATATTCTGACACAAATAGAAGCTAGAGATCACGTTTATGTGAAAAATGAAGCCCTGGTGTTATTGAGTAGAAACTCCACTATTTTATTGTGGAACATCTCGACTGACGGATCTGTAAGGAAACAGTGATAGAAGGGGCTGACTTTCATTTTGTGAAACATTGCAAAAGGTCCCTTAGAAATATTGTATTTAAAGGGTTTTATTGGGCGCCTTGGTGGCTCAGTAGGTTTCGTGTCCGACTTCGGCTCAGGTCATGATCTCACGGTTTGTGGATTCGAGCCTCGTGTCAGGCTCTGTGCTGACACCCTGGAGTCTGAAGCCTGCTTTAGCTTCTCTGTCTCCCCCCCCCCTCTCAAAAATAAGTAAACATTAAAAAAATTAAAAATAAAAAAATAAATGTTTTATCATATTTATAAAGTTTTAACTAATAATTTTTATGGACTCTTGCTTTTAAACTGCACATAATAAGGGAGGCCATTTGGGAATAGAGAAAATTAAAAAGTGCTCAGGTTCCCAGTTCTCTTGCGGTCCTTTCCTCTCTAGCTCAGCCCAGAGTTCCTGTGCTGTTTGCCACCCCATCTCCTATGGCTTCGGTGACTTTCCTGTTGGGCATAATGCTGCCTACTGTCTCTCTTCTGCTTTGCTCTAGCTGTCCCCACTGTACACAGGGTTTGTCAAAGACTATACGGGACAGACTGGCAGACCTTCATAATGGTTGCTCCTTATCTTCTAAGCCAACCAGAAAGAGCTGGCTCCCTCAAATTCTAACCTTGCCCTTCTCTTCAGCGGTGGCTCTTTCCTCTGGCCCCAGTTTGCCCCCCCATGTGCACACTTGTGTACCCAAGCAGATATCCTGTGCATACGTGCACCGCTTGATGCACGCAGGCATCTGTGTGTACTGCCTTCCTGGGTGCACACACACAGGCCCCCAGGTTCTGGGGTTTTGGAGTATCTGATAAACTAGTCATTTTTTTTCTCCACGCTGTGCTCAGAATCATTTGAGATGTAGATACAGGTGTCAGATGGAGATAAAAATGTCTATTTTGCTACCGATTAGAGGATGTGCCTTCTGTGGGTAGAGAAGGTGAATAGGGGGCTTGCAACCCTTGACCTTAAAAGTAAACTTACCCAGAAAACGTGCAGGAAGAGTGAGAATCTGCCAGCCAGCTTAGTAGGGATGCTTGCTTGCTTCCTGTGGAAAGGTTGGCAGGAGGGAAAGGGCTTCAGGAGCAGGGCTGGGCCCGCCTCCTGAGCACTACCATCCGTATAGCTGTAGAGCAGGAAGGGAGCACCAGCAGTGTTGAAGGGATCACTCCTGCGATACCCCTCCTCGCTGGGGGCCCCACACAGGCCCATTCGTACGCCAGGCCACTGACACATGGAGAAGCACATAGCAGAAGCCAAGCAATCCGAAAAGTGGGGAGAATCAGGACTGAAGGGCAAGCGAGAAAGGGAGTGAGAACTTGAGACAGGGTCACTCTAGAGCCTTTATCCACATCAGGGGGTGAGTCTGGGGCCAGGAGCGGAGCAGATGGGTGATGGAGAGGACAGGCGAAAGGCTTGCATGGGAAAAAGGGAGGAAATGCTGAGGAAAAAAAAAAAAGGAAAGTGTGCTTAAAGAATACTGAATTTGTTTATTTGTTTCCCCCACATTCCAGAAAGAATTTGCAAGGGCCAAGAGTTGTATGTTAACGGGCGTCGATGTGTAATTGGAAGGAGCATGTGGGAAGGTGGGTACAAGAGAGGTTGCAGAAGAACATCAGGTCAGCCTTCTGTATGTGGAGGAGTGTGAGATGGCATTTCAAGGTTGTCAGGGGGGCTCTGCTACCAGCCATGACCTGGAGAGGGGCTCCCGGCCCCCAAATTGACCACGGGCTGGAATTAGAGCTCCCTAGCCCCACTTGCCCTGAATGGGGAATTTTGCCTTGTTCCAGAGCAAGCCTTGGGACTTAATTTGGGGGGGGGGGGTTAAGATGCTTTTTTAGTGATTGCCTTGACATTTTGCGTTTTACTTTGAAGAGGATCTGACTCTTTGGGAGAAGGGAGGGAGTAGTAGATCATTATTATTATTATAGCTAGCGTTTATTGAGCATTCACTATGGGCCAGACACTGTCTAGAGTGCTTTGAAGGTACCAATTCACTTCCTCGTCGTAGCAACCCACATGAGGTTATGCGCTTTTAATCTAGGTTATAGATCATGAAACAGACACAGAGAGGCTTAGCAATTTGCCTGAGGGCACACAGCTAGTGAGCAGCACAGCTGGAACGCAAATCCAGGTGGTTCGGCTCCAGAAGCCAAAAGAGGTGGCAGAAAAGAGGGCAGAGTCTGGCTCAGCCCCATCTTGGCTCTTTCTCATGCGAAAGGAGCAGAACCCTCCTAAGACTAGTCCCGAAATCAAATTCAAATCCTGGATTTGGGGTCTGCATTTAGCTGGGCCCTCAGAGAGAGTTAACTGCCTTAACCAAACAGGCCAAGCGGCGTCTCTTTCTGCCAGAGCACCAGGTAGAATTTCTAGGCAAAGGCGGAGCCATTGCCGTGTCTGAAACTCTCAGAATGAGTGCAGAGTACTTCGCCTCTGCTGCAGTGAGTGGGCGGGGGCCTGGGGGCCGGAAACAAGCGGTCCAGCCAAGATAGAGAATTCCAAGAGGCTCAGCACTGTCAGGGGGTTCGTTTCGTCATTCCACAAAAATGTTTACTGAGCACCTACTGAATGCCCCCCCCACCCCCGTCGCCTCCTTTTTCTTGGTGCGTTACTGTATGCAGACACCCGTTACCAGGTTCCTCGCAATTCCAAGCCTTCCTTGCCTGGTAGTGCGCAGCCCAGACCCGAGGGCCCCCACTGACACATGGACTGTGTTCAATAACGCTTGGAAGCACAAGTGAGCTCTGTATTACCACCCTTTCGGCAGGGGCGGCTGGAGCGCCTGGGAGCCCCTAGTTCTAGCCCTACAGAGCCACGGGGACCGACCCAAAGCGCCAGCCATCAGCTTTGTTCCTCAAGCCTCTGGAGAAAACCTTTGATTTCATGGGGATGATTATTTTTATTCTTGCCCACTCAAGGATGAAGCCCAAGAAACAAGAGGTTGCCCTTTTCAGAGGTATCACAATGGGTCACCTCCAGCCAAACCCACTGTTTTTTGTTTTTTGTTATTTCTGGGTTTGGTTGAGCCTCTCTTGGAAACCATTACTATACAACTTACTTAAAAGAAAGAGTGGAAGGATTGGGCATAAGAGACTCAGACAGAGGCGGGAGAGGTGGGGGGCTTGGGACAGGGAGGCTGGGAGTAATGTGTTGTCAGAGAAAGTGCAGGACAGGACACATTAAAGTCACAATCTGATCTGAATCAGTTCCATTTTGTAGTGACATTTTTTTAAAATCTTTTGCAAAGTCTGACTATTCCAAGTTTGACTTTTGGCCAAGCCTGGAGAATTGGAACTTTGGATGAAGGTTTCAGAAAAAGACACAACACACACACACACACACACACACACACACACACACACACACACACACAGAAAGGGGGAGGAAGAGAATGGGGAGGGAGACTTTTATCCTAAAGTCATTGTAAATCCAAAGCAGGGTTTTATCCTCCACAGTTAAATGAGAAGGAAAAAAAAATCAAGAATACCAACATTTGAGGTACAAAGACTGTCATGGGCCAGTGGAAGTTTGCAAAATTATATGTAAATGACCAAAGTTTTTACTGTGGTGGCCCTGTGCATTCCCAAAGCTAATCCCAAAGAGAAAATCTACTTAGTAAAAGAAAGTTTTGTCTAATTTGGTTAACAGTTGAGAAGTGACAAAAATGCTGAATATATTAATAATTTATATTTCCAGGGTAACACTATATCTTTAATGCTTCACTGCCAAAGGGAATTCAGATTGGCTTAATGCTCAGAGAAAAAAAGCCTGAAAGGCCTTCTTCATATTCTGTATCCAGCGCTGATGAAAATGGGTGTAAGACATGTGTTCCGATAATAGGCACCATGCATTCTCTCATTTCTGCATAATTTGTTTTTATCCCATACTGTGCAATGTATATTTGTTATCCGGAAGGCTTCCCGGCCTGACACTTGCTTTCATGTTCTAACTATATCAGTTCATGAGGCAGGAGGTATTTGTTGGGGTCTCACATTTTAGATAAGTACTGTAGTGACATGTAGTGTAAGGGCTAGAACTCCTTACTTGCAAGACCTTTTCTAAGGTTTACAGAATCCCCCTGCCCCTTGCATGCATGTTTAAGGTTCACTTAATGGGCAACGCAACGAACTGGGTTTTATCTTTGTTTTCTGCACCGTCTCTGTACAATCAAGTGTGATGGTTTACAAATTCCAGGTCACCTCATTCCACGACCTCAGTCAACAGCCTAGGTCAGAGCTCCCTGAAACCCTGTCCGTAGAAACGGAGTAAGTTAATTTATTGTTCTCCAGCTGATCTGGGAGAAGACAAATCATTGTAGTTCAGTTAAATGGCCTCTGGAAACAGGAAAACCTGTTTTCGAATTATTTATGTAAAGGGCGTCAAAGCTAGGGAACAAAAAAGGAAATAGGGGAACAAAAGAAAAAAAATCAACGAAGGGGAAAAATGTAAAGCCCCACAAACACAACTTTAGCCAGTTGGATCCCTTGTTCATTTTACCTGTTTCCATAAAACAACAGAAGTCTCAGTTTGCCGTTGGGATCTTAGAAAAACAAAATTTTTGTTTGCTGTTTTAAATGTATCGCTGTGTTGTGGGTAAGGTGTAGATCCAACTGGCATTGAAAACCCCAATCTCCTAAAGATCACTAACCAAGTCTCCCCTGGACCCTGAAAACTTGCCTCGCTACGTTCTGGGTTGAGCAGAAGGTTCAAATCCACCTTCCCTCCCCCGGGGAGAGGGAAGCCTTTTCTCACCAGGCCTGAGAGCCTGGACGGAGAGTCCTGCGACTCGACCCCTCGCCGGTGGAGGGCGGAGCCGCAGAGGGAACACTCCCCTGGGGAGCGCGTCTCCGGACCGCGGCCGCCTAGCGTCTCCGAAGCTGAGCCGATCTGTGCGCAAAAGGCAAGGCCAGCCTCCCCGAGCCCTCCCGCGCGCGGAGAAGTTGTCATCCTAAAATAACAGACTTCGTCGGACGTTGTTTCTGAGCCAGAACTCAGAAGTTACTTCCTCGCTCCGTGTCTTACGGAGACGTGTGGAGGCTGTAAACCCAGTCACGCGTCCCGCGGGCCCGAGCTGCGCGGCTCTCGGGTCCCGCCGGCGCGTGGTGCGCGCGCGACCCCCGGCCTCGTCTCGAGGTAGGAAGGGCGCCCAGGTCCGAGCTGGCGACAGTCCGCCGGGGCCGGCTTGGGGCGGGTCCTTGATTTGCCTTTTCTGAGAGCCGGGGCCCCAGTTTTTCGCGTGCGCCCTTCCCTTGAGGCAAATGCCCAAGACGCGCTCCAGTCGGGTGAGGGGAGGGAGCCCCGAATTCCCGCCCCGAAGCGACGCTCCGTTTAGGCTCCCCCCCACCCGCCCCGGACCTCGCAGCGCCTCCCGCCCCCAAATACTGATGACCGTCACCTGGGCTCTCTCAGGCGCTCGCCCTCGGGCACCTCCGAGGGTGGTTGTGGAGGAGCAGAAGGTAACAAAGAAATCCATCTCTTGGGTCTTTATCAGAAAACGTTTATTGCCAGGGGGAGATCCTTCAGGAGACTAATTTGCTCTTGACCTTCCCCCACCCAGCTTTTTTGTTGGCACACTATTTACATCTGTACAACGTACGGTGTTTTTCCTACGTCGCGCCGGGCGCGCGCGGAGAACCCTGGCGGGCGAGGCGGCGTCAGAGCACCGGGGGGTGCTGGGGCGGGTGCAGGTTGAGGGCGTTGGGGTGGGCGTGGCCGATCAGGTTGAGGTAGTGCCGGTCCAGCCCCTGCACGGGCGTCAGGAAGGGGCTGTGCTGCTGCGCGGGGCTCGGGAGCGCCACCGGCGCGCCGGGCAGGTAGGGCAGCGCCGGGCTGCGGGCCGCGCCGTGCGGCCAGGGAAAGGGCCCGGGGGCGGCGCCCTGCGGGAAAACGGAGGCCTCCCCGGGGCTGTGGCCCGTGAGCTCGGCCCCCGCTGGGTGCAGCTGATAGGAGAATTCCGGCTCCGGGAGCGAACCCAGCGGCTGGAAGGCGGGCTCGGCGCCCAAGCGGGCCTTGGACTGCAGGAAGGCGAGGATGCGCGCGTACTTGGTGTCCTTGGTCTCCATCCTTTCCACGGTGGTGAGATAATGCACCAGGTTCTTCATGCACTCGTGGTAGCCGTAGTGGAAGTAGTTGGCGAACTCTGCTAGCAGTTCTGCTGGAGCGGCGGGCAAACCCGCAGGAAGGAAAAAAACAAACCATGAGCAGCCCCTTCCCCACCGGGAGCCCGAGGCACCCTCCCGTCACGTTTTCTGGCCCGAGATCCCATTTGAGGCCTGTCCTCCCTTACCCCCAGTCTGGAGACCGGAACAGCGAAAGCAAAAGAACTCCTTTTCCTTAAGAGCCTGACCCCACCCTTCCCCACCTGAGAGGAGGGGACGGAACCAGCATCCCCAGAAACCTGTCCTGTCCCCTTGCTGACGTAGAACCTCGGCCCGCCCCCAACCCCCTCGGGCCGCATCCAGAGTGGAGACCTCTCACGAGGACCCTTTGACCCCCACTCCCGGCCCCAAGTGCCAGTGTGGCGAACGCTCCCCGCCCAGGTTCCCCTTTGTCCAACCCGCGCCCACCTTTTTCCCTTCCCCGGGGGAAATCAGCGGAGTGCAGGGCCCTCAGGTACTGAACGGTCATCTCGAGGATCTCCGCCTTCTCCAGCTTACCGGAACTCTGCAAAAGGAGGAAGAGCTCCTCGCAGCGACCCAGCGGGCGCAAGCCAACGCGGGCAGGCTGGGTGCACGGCTTTATCCCGGGCAGCGAGCAGGCGCTGGGGCGGATCCGCGCGAGGGCCGCCTGGGGCTCGCCCAGCGCTCGACCCCCGGGGAGAAGAGGCCGCTGCAAAGGCCTCTCCGTCTCCAGACTCCCTGCATCCCTGCCGAGCGTGGCAGCGGAGGATCCCCAGCGCCTGGCTCTGTTAGCTCGGCCTCTGACGTTACCTGCTTCGCCAGGGCCATGGGTACCGTCTTGCCCAGCTCGTTCAAGCAGCGGTTTATCCGGTCCCTCCTCCGCTTTTCTATCACTTTGTGGGAAACAGGGGTTCTCTGCGAACAGAGGTTTGTACATTTAGGATAGTGTTGCCCAGGGAGTCGTCAAAGGTATGGCTGCAGCTGCGTGTCAACCGTCTTCCCAGCCCCCAACGCGGCCCAGGGACTCCCCCCGGACGGGGGTCAGTGGAGCCCTGCCCTCTCACGCCCGCACCAGTGCGCTCCTTTTCCGGCCACCCGCCCGCCCGGCTTGGGCCACGCAGTCCAGCTGAGCGCCAGGGCACTGGGGAGGTGGCCACCGGCCTCCCGAGTTGAGGAAGCTCCTCTCTCTGTCCTCGTTCCCCGCCCAAACCACTCAAGCTTCCTCCGCACGAGAGTCCCGTGTGCCACGTCCCTGCCGTCGGTCCAGCCAGGTGGCGGCTCCGGGAGTCAGACGCCCCCACCAGTGGGGCGCAAGGGCTGTCTGGGCTCAGCCGACTCACTTTGCGTTCCTTAAGCTTGTCTGACATCCTGGTCAGGACGCGCCCTCGGGAGAGGCGGTGGCGCGAGTCACCCGTCCACTTTCCGCCTCGTGTGCCTCCTCGAGTGTCCCAGGTAGACTGCAGCCTCCCAACTCCGAGGGGCTGCCTTATAAAGCGGTCATCTAGGGCTCCAAGTGCATTCACGAGTTGAATTATTCTATAGGATTAGGGGAGCTGCGTTTGGGGGGATGTATGCATTCAAGATCAGTTTTAAAGAAGTTAAGAAAAAAAAAATTAGCAGCCGAGGGGGGCGAGCTGGGGGCAGATCAGCTTTGTTAATCCACGTGGCCCTTCAAAGGACACGTGATCGGCGGGGGAATAACATTTGCATGGCAACAGCCCCGGCGGGAAAAGGAGGCGGTAAACTGGGGCCGGCGGGCGAGCGAGCGCCTGCAGCAGGCGCAGAGCGCAGGGGCGCAGCGGCCGCGGGCACCGGGGGGCGAGGACCCTCACAAAAACAGTGTAGCCTCCTTTAGTCCCACCGCTGAGTCTCACACGATTGCCTGTTTACAAATCCCAGCAAGCCCGCAGTCCCAGCGCCGAGTGCGTTTTAAAGCCTGTCCAGAGTCATTAAAGTAATTAAGTAAGCCTTTAATAGGCTGTTCCGCCGGGTTCAAGGGAGAGCTCTTGGAGACGGAGGCGCCCCGTTTGTTCCCAGGCTTTTCTCACACGACTTGGTGACACGTCCATCTCCCCCCTTTTTGTTTACACCGCTTTATTTGTCCGGACATCCCGGCAGGTGTGGGGCTGCGGCTGGCACACGAGGCTCCCGCCTCGCCTCGCCCCTCCCGCCGGTCTCTGGCACGCGACGCTCCCCCCGACTCCCTGACCACGTCGCTTGCTTTCTTTTCTCCCCCCCTCGGGCTCTCTCTTCGCGGGGGGAAAGAGGCTCAATTTGTAGCCTATTATCCTATACGAAAATGTCCATTGAAATGTATGAATAGTTTCATTGGGCTAAATTTTAATAATGCCAGAGGGTGGGGGAGGAGAGACAGGCAGGCGTGTGTGTGTGCGTGTGTGTGTGTGTGTGTGTGAGGGGGGGTGGTGGGAGGATTGGGGGGCAACACGGAGAAGAGTGGGCCGAGAAGAAAAGGGGGAATGCAGCTGGCCCAGGCGAGCATTATGCGACGTCACCTGCGAGAGGGGGCGCCTACAGACCCCTATTCATTTGCCTAATTTTGGTCAATTTAACAAACTTCAGGAGAAATTATTGTGGCTTTGTCAGGGAGGGTGAAGCCTTCTGATCGAATTAACAGCATGTTTTGATCCGGTAAATGTCATTAGAAAGGGAGAAACAATCGCGCTTAGAGGGCTCTGAGTAATGCGCCCAAGTGGAGACGCCAAAGCGCACGGCTCACAAAGGGAGCAAGTAGCTGCCACAGGGAACTTTTGTACCCGCCCATCGCCCAAGTTTTGACACAAAAAGGCATTATTTCATACTTGAATACGTTTAATCCAACGATTGTCTATTTTCTGCAAACATATTTTCACAGCATTGTTAACTTTTTATGTCCCCCTTTCGCGGGCGCCTTTTCTTAACGTTTGGGGGCGGGAGAGCGCAGACACTTTGGGCATCAATATTTGTCACTGAAAAGGGCTCCGTGAAGTTAGGGAAGTTGATCTCTTTTTTATGGTTTTAGAGAGCGAATATATCGGGGGGAGGAGGAGGGAGGGAAGGCACCAACAGAAACGAGGGAGGAAATTTGCTGGACGGGCCCGAGGGGAAGGAGGGGGGCGGCGGCGGCTGGGAACTCCCACCGCCTTCCGCGCCTCTGCGGGCAGCCTGGCCGGCGGCCGGGGGCCTCCTCCCCCACCCACCGGGCTCGCTCGCAGTTGCTGCCTCGGACCCGCACTCTGGGGTCTCCAGGCGTGCGGGGTATGGGTGGCGTGTGAGCTTTCTCGCAGATGGAAACTATAAAAATGGCTTTTGTTTTACGACCTGCTCTAGGGCCACCGAGCTCTCACCTTTTTCTGATCTGTTCCATCTGAGAACAACCAAGCCCTCTCCTTAGATATCCTTCCCTCCTTTTCTGCTCCGCACCTCGCCTAAATTCTCTCCGCTCTGCTGGACCGTGGCAGGGCCCGAGCTCTCCCTGGGGTGTCGTTGGTCCTCGGCAGAGGTGGCTAAGGAGGAGCCCCGCTCGCCGGTGGGACCTGGGGAGCTCCTAGGGCGCAGAGGCGGGCCCGGGGTGCTGGGCCTTGGGGAAGAGAGCGGCCCACCCGCCGCGGCCTGGGAGCTGTGGGGCCCGGTCGGCACCACGCACCCCTGGGGTCTCCCTCTCCGTCTCGCTCTCAGTCTCCTTGGGACGGTTCTTTTCTGCTTCACGCCAGATTGGACACGACCCGCACCCTCCCGCGCAGGTTGCTCTGCCAGCCGCCGGTGCCCTCTCAGGGGTTGTCGATTTCAGTATATTCACTCGCACACAAAGGGATTAAATACGAACCCTTATCATCCAAATTAACTAACGTGAATGGGTAAAAGGGAACGCGCACACTTCTCACCCCACCCCACCCCCCCCCCCCCTTTTAAGCCAGCGGACTAGGAGTTGATCCTCTTACTGCTGGTGTTAACCGCCAGCTGCAGGCACCTTCCACGGGCCAAATTTCATTCTGTGCGAACTGTTTAATTTCTCGTGGTTGCTCGCGGAGCTGGGCCCCAGGGCGGTAAGTACCCGCGTGTGGCTTGGGGATTGGAGGCGGGGAGGCAAGTGAAGGTGGGTAGGTAGGTGGGTGGAGGTGGGGGGCAGGCGCGCTCATCCCTCACCAAGTCCCCCAGCGGCTGCAGCCCTTTCTGGGAGACCGGAAACGCCGCTCCAGGTTCAAGGTGAGGCTACGACTGTTTTCTCTCCGGGCCTGAAGGCTCCAATGGCACTGCCAGAAATTGGGGCGCCAGGACCCTCAAGGCCATCATTCCTCAACCTCCTCTCCAGGATGGCCATGGTGTTCCCTGATCTTGACCGAGTTTCCACTAAGCAGGGTCGTGAGGCCCTGTGGGTGCCAGAGCCTACAGTCCCTCACATCCCAGCTCCACCCCCACCAGCTGGGCCAGACATTGGGCTGGGCCTCAGCGTCCTCTTCTGTGAAATGGACGTAATCAGCGTATCTACTAGGTCACAGTGTGGCCACTGAAATAAGTAAATATAGGCGAGGCATCTCCAATCAGGCTGAAGTGCTGGGGTAATGGCTTCATTTGGCCCAGAAGTCTCTTCTGCAGTGTTTTGTGGGGTTAGTGCTGTTGTGTGATATTTTAATTTGTTTCATATTTTTTCTCATCTCTGAGAAAGCCTCACTTTCCTGAAAAGGCCACAGAACTTTCTCCTGAAGTATGTTCACTTGACCTGAACTGGGCAAATGATTGGGACATTGTATGCCCCCCCCAGGTGACATCACCTGGTGCCTGCTGGCCACCTGGGTCCTCTCTGTGCTTGGGAGATGGAAAAAGGCTCTAAGTGCAGACACCTCTTAACATCGTAGTCGCTTGGAGTGATTCAGACTTGAGCATTGAAGCAAAACAAGGAAGACTACTTAGGAATTAGACAATGCTAATTAAATGTTAGTCTGCACATAGACTCCTGGTGTCTAAAGGCCATTGTTGGAGAATACCCCAATCACAGGCAGAATGCTTATTACTGTTGCTAATATTGTTATTTTTACTATTACTTTTTTTTTTTTATAGAGCTGACCTGTAGCTTCTAAACACCAAAAGATGGATTCTTTTGTGTTTCTTTCGAATTCTTGAAGTCAAGGATTTATGGGTTTGGGAATGGGGAAGGGGAAATGAATAGAAAGGGGGAAAAATGTACTGGGTATTTGGTAATTTCAGCCAAATTGCTCTAAGACAAAGTGTTCTGGGTGATTCTGAATCTCTCCCTCCAATGCTCCCCTCCAGTACAGGTTTTTCCAGTTGCATTAATGGGACTGGGGATTTAATCAAGTGAGAAAATGTGGGTCTCGTCAGAGTAGAGAAAACACGGCTATGGCTGACCCACCTGTGCTTCTCAGGTATCCGCAAACAAGGCATGAAGGGAACCGAATTCCTAGGCTGTATTTTTTTTTAATTTTTTTTTGAATGTTTTTATTTTATTTTTGGGACACAGAGAGACAGAGCATGAACGGGGGAGGGGCAGAGAGAGAGAGGGAGACACAGAATCGGAAACAGGCTCCAGGCTCTGAGCCATCAGCCCAGAGCCCGACGCGGGGCTCGAACTCACGGACCGCGAGATCGTGACCTGGCTGAAGTCGGACGCTTCACCGACTGCGCCACCCAGGCGCCCCCTAGGCTGTATTTTTGAAGTGAGTAGCGTCACAGGACGTGGGATGGCAGGATGCTTCCTCTGAAAGGAGCCTGAAAGACCATTACATCCAATACACCATTTTACCGTGGGAGGATCTGAGCAGCATGGAGGGGACTGGCAATGCCCAGCTGTGCACAGCAAGCTGTCACAAGGTGTCTCACTGTTGGTGGATTTGCCGTGTGACCTCCACGGCCAACTCTTTCTGTTTACTCTCTGTTATTGTGAAGGAGAGTCCCGTCGGGGACACTGATTTCGCATGGCGGAGAGCATTTTGCAGAACATCCTGCTGCCTCTGGCGGGTGTGATTGCCATCAGAGGCGTCAGCTGTGTCCTTGAGCCTCCCTCCGGTGCTGCCACTTCTCACAGGTCCTGTGATAACAGCATGTTGTGAGCACTGACAGGAGTCAGAAGCTGGGAATATCAAGTAGACAGGGCCATGGGCTTGTACTCTAAGAAAGAAGAAAATATTGTGTTGATGGCCCCAGTCCAGTAGCCCCAACACAACCATCACCGCCACTGTTTGTTCTAGCTGGTGTTCATCAGGTATCCTGTTGGGCTGACAACTTCTCTGGACTTTTCCTTAATCAGCGTCCCTGATTCCTCACCCCGTCTGACCACCGATAGTATCCTCAATTCAGTAATGAGGTCAACAGGAAGTTATGTGGAAGGGACAGTGCTTATTGGCACAGCCAGGTGAAGATGATAACTTCGGGAATAACTTCGACCTCTCCAACCATGAGGACAGAAGGTGCCCGCTTTCTCTGAAAGCAGTCCAGAGACTCAGGAAACCTAGATTCGTCATAGATTTCCCAGGGCTTTATCTCCTTTGTTCTGGTCTCTGAAGCAGTTGTTTGCTTTCTGTTTCGAAAGCTTTTATTTATTTTGAGAGAGTGAGAGAACAGGCCGGGGAGAGGCAGAGAGAAAGGGGGACAGAGAATCCAAAGCAGGCTCTGTGCTGTCAGCACGGAGCCGGATGCGGGGCTAGAACTCACAAGCCGTGAGCTCGTCCCCTGAGCTGAAGTTGGGCACTTAACCCACTGAGCCACCCAGGTGCCCCTCTGTGTCTAGATAGAGTACCGGATAGTCTTTGGTGAATGAGGTCGCAGCTCAAGGCTTGCCATGAACACAGGGGGCCTTGTAGCTCTGCCTTTTCAAATATTCTATAGAGTATTTACAGTACTTCCCTCAAGTCCTGTCCGCTATATGCAAGGATTTATTTCCTGCTTGTCCCTCCAGGATTTGAAAGTAGTAGATGCTTTCACATGTGGTGTTTCAACGTAGTTTTGTTGAATGAAGAAAAACTGGGAGAGGCGCTCCGAGAATTATTTCGGCATCAATGCTAGAGCTAATGCTACAGGCGATCTCTCTCGAGACCCCATGCTGTCGTATTTCACCGTTTATTTTCTGGACTTTTGAGAGAACTTCAAGAACCAGGGGATGTATAGATCTAACTATTGAGGAAGAATACTTTTAGGGAGATTGCAGGATGGATGAGGCTGTTGCTTTCCATGTGTTGATGTTAACGTTACTTAGAAAAGTATGGTGCAGATGCTGTGAATGGTGTCCCTTATGGGCTTTGATTATTCTAGGCAGCTGGCTTTCTCTGGGGCTAATGATTACAGCTTTTTGCTCTTGATTAACTTGAGTGGCCATCCAGAAGTTATCCCTGGATGCTATGGCTCTTTCTATAGCATAAAGATTTCATGTCTCCAGGGTAAATTTGCACACAAAACTAGAGGTACAGGATACTGAAAATAAGAAATTCTCGTAAATTACAATACATGACAGAGAACTTGGGGGAAAGATTCAGGTTAGGGAGAAATGTCAGTTACAGGAATGTTAATAACCGTTCCGTTGTATGGGGCCGAGATCTGAGGTAGCAGAGATCTGAGGGCGGGTCACCTGATCTGTGTATGCAGGTGACGGCCAGGTTCCTCCCCTTCCTCCCTGTCCTCTACATTCATTCACCACCGGATCCAGCATTCACTGTGTGCCAGGCAATGGATGGGGTGACACTGGAGCCACTGGGAACAAAGGTAGAATTTTTGAAGAATCTATAAATTCTCACGTGTGACAAGAAGGAGCCATGCTGTTTCTTTACATTAATCTTACCGATTAGACATGAATTTCAGGAATTCTAAATCCTTCCCTTTAAAAACTTCACTGCCTCTTAGAGCATTAGGGACTCGTCTTGTGGTGATTTGGCATAACTCGATTTTGATCTTCTGTAACCCCAAATTAAAGGATGCTGTCAAGAAAGTAAGTTGTGATTGAGATAATTTCGGAAGACCTGCTCTATTCCTTTCCTGTGGCTGCTGTAACAAATTGCCACAAATTACACTAAACTCAAAACAAGAGAAGTTTATTCTCGCGCAGTCTGGAGGTCAGAAATCTGAAATCAGTGGCCCTGGTCTGAAATCAGGCATCAGCTGGGCCATGCTTCCACTGGGAGGTCTAGAGCAGAGTCTCTCTTGCCTTTTCAGCTTGGTGCCTGCCAGCATCCCTGGCTTCCCTCCCCTCCTCTCCCCTCCCCCCCCTCCCCTCTCTCTTTTCGGTAACATTTGTAACATTCAGAGGCTCCAGGAGTGGATGCCTCTGGGGGCCGTTATTCAGCTCCTGTTCCTGGTGAGGTACCATAGTGGGAGCTAAGACAGCAGGCACACTGATGTCCTGGGGCAAGGCCAGGAGAGGAGCAGAGGCATGGACCAGAGGACGTGGGGGAGAGGAGAAAAGAAAGGCACGCTCTGGAGGCACCTGGGTGGCTCAGTTGGTTAAGCGTGCGCCTTCGGGTCAGGTCATGATCTTGCGGTTTGTGAGTTCAAGCCCCACATCGAGCTCTGTGCTTCCAGCTCGGATCCTGGAGCCTGCTTCTGGTTCTGTGTCTTCCTCTTTCTCTCTGCCCCTTCCCCGCTGGCACTCTTTCTCTCTCTCTCCAGAATAAATAAACATTTAAAAAGTTAAAAATAAAAAGGCATGTTCTGTTTCCAAACTTAGCAGAGCTACCCCTCCGCCTTCCTGTCTTCTGTCCATTTCCCCTTCTCCCTCTTCATGCTTTCTTACCCCTTTGCCGTCACAGGACCCCTTGTCCCAGGCTTCAGGATTAAAGCTGCAGTCACTTATTTATGCTGCATTATAACCTGGTGTATGTTACATCATCTTTAATTTGTAACCTACACCCTTGTTATCATATACATGTGTATAATACACACGTGCGTGTGCGCGCGCGCGCGCACACACACACACACACACACACACACACACAATGGCTCTGTCTCAAAACTAGCTAATTAAGAATAAAGCAAGAGGTGCCTGGGCGGCTCAGTCCAGTTAAGCATCTGACTTAGGCTCAGGTCATGATCTCACGGTTTGTGAGTCTGAGGCCCACACTGGGCTCACTGTTCTTGGCACAGAGCCCATTTTGGGGTTTCTGCCCCTCCTCCACTCGTTCTTTCAAAAATGAATAAATAGACTTAAAAAGAAAGACTCAACCTTTCCCTTCCCTACCCTTCTCCAACATCCTTTTTCTTGGAAAAATTTCTTTTCATGTTTGTTTATTTTTGAGAGAGCATAAGAGAGTGGGGGAGGGGCAGAGAGCGAGGGAGGCAGAGAATCCCACGCAGGCTCCACGCTGCTAGAGCAGAATCCGATGTGAGGCTCAAACTCACGAATCGTGACATCACGACCCGAGCGGTAATCAAGAGTCAGACGCTTAACAGCCTGAGCCATCCAGGCGCCCCTCCAACAGTTGGCCGCTGCTCTTTTGAAAATGCCATACTCCTGCTCACCAGGGCCTGTGTGTCAAGGAGACCTGGATGTAAATCCTGACCCTGCTTATGCAAGGGTTTCGGGTCCGTTGCTGCACCTCAACTTCTGCATCTGTGAAGCAGAGATGATACCTGCTTCCTAGGCTCTATTGAGCGGACTCCATGAAGTAACATTTTTTAAGTTCTTGCCATCATGCCTGGAGCCTAGTTGGTGCGCAGGGGCTGAGATCCTCGGTGTTGATCTGGTGCAGTGCCTGCTGTCTTCCCGGATCCGTGCCGGGCCCTCATCCGGCAATGGGGAACAGAACTCACTTTGTGCCTTTAGGAGACTATTGAGTGAGGCAGACCCAGGAAGGGTGTCTGATACAAGCTGGCAGGAGGCGGGTGATGGTAAAAGGCACTCAGAGAGGACTTTTTGGAGGAGATGATGAATGAACAGGGTTCTGCAGGGCGAGTGTATTATTTCCTAGGGCTGTCCCAAACTCGGTAACTTAAAACATGGACATTAATTTTCTTAGTTTTGGAAGCTTCTAGTCTAAAATCGAGGTGTCGGCAGGACCCTGCACCCTCTGAAGACTCCAGGGGAGATTTTGTTCCTTGTCTCCTCCAGCTCCCTGTGGCACAGACGGTCCTTTGTTTGGGGCAGCATCACTCTGCTCTCTGCCTCTGTCTTCACGTGGTTGTCCATGTGACTCTCCTTGTCTTCTTAAAAGGACATTTGTCATTGGATTCAGAGCCCACCTGGATAATCCAGGATGGTCTCCTCTCGAGATCCTTAGCTTACTTACATGAACGAAGACCCTTTCGCAAAATAATGTAACGACCGCAAGTCTAGGTGGAACTAAATTTGGGGAAGCCACCATTCAACCCACCACAGTGAGTCAGAGGTACCTGGGCAAAGTCCAGGTGGAAGGGGTGCTCTCGGTAAGGGGAGTGGCACAGGGGTGTGCAATGGCTTTCTGTTTTGGGGAAACCACGGTGTAGTCTTCCTAGACCAGGGACTGTGAGGAGAACTGTGTTAGGGAATGAGTGGAGAGGCAGTCATGGATCGGGGCCGGGGGCAGACTCAACATAAAGTAGTTTAACTTCTGTCACAGGTTGAGGTAAAGGTGTTGAGGTCCCGCATGAGAGTTCGAGATGGCTGAACATGTTTGAGAGAGAAAATCAGCAGGGCCTGGGGAAGGACTAAACCTGGCAGGAGAAGAATGGCCAAGATTATTGCTGGATTTCTGATTTGGGTACTTGACTACACGGTGACCCCACTGAGATTAGCAATAAGGGGAACATATAAAGGGGGTGTGCTTATGGGGCAGAAGGTATAGGAGACAATGACTGATTTAATTTGGGGCATATAAATTTTAGAGCTCATATGGACATTCATAACTGGGCAACCAGAAGACAGATGAGATATGAAACTGAGGCTCAGAGATAAAAAGAGTGGTGTCCGTGTACAGGGACCAACAGACCATGACAGGGGATGAAGTCACTTAAAAGCTTGAAGGAGAAGGAGAAGGGCAGGGGGCCAAGGATAGAATCCTGGGAGATGCTCACAGGCAAGGAGAGGGAGAAGGCCATCAACCAGGAAGGAGTCACCGGAAGGGAAGGAGAAGGGCTCAGAGAGCTGCTAGGATTCCCAGGAACAAGGGTACAGATGGTTCCAGAAGGAGATATTCCGAGAAGGAGTGTTGTGAGGATATCAGGTGATGAATTCAGACCACGTGCCAGAGAAGACCATCCTCTCCATAAACTGCCAACAGGGGCCATGAGGTTTGTCTGTGTAGTATAGATCCACAGGGAGCCCAGGCCACTGGCACCTTGCAGGGGGCTGTGGTGGTGCTGTCCTGTTCGTTCTCACAGGCTGCCTATAATAATGGTCTGCAGGTAGCCAGCACCCTTCCCGCCCACGCACGGTACTCCTCCCCCAACTAAGTGCTTTGCAGATCTTTGCTCCTTTAATCCCCACAGTGAGGTGAGTATCATGTTCATTTTGCAGATAAGAAACAAGGGTATGGAGAGGTCAAGGAGATTTAACCCAAGGGCATGAAACCATTAAATGGTAGAACTGGATACAAACGAGGCTGACCTAACTGTAACACCAGCACCCTTTCCAGCAGGATGCCTGGCTTTGCTGTAACCTCGATCCCACTGAGATCAGAAGTCTTGGAAGAAGACTTCTCAGCTACGAAACTCACGCCCACCTTCCAACAACCAAATGTGGCTACTGCTTCACCAAGCAGGAAGGCAATTCTCAGAATGCCCAGTGACCTCATAGACTTGTTCTCCCTCTTACAGCCCCCCAAAGTGCAAAGATGACCCACAGTCCTATGACATTTGAATTCAACTTTCTCTCTCCACATTCTGAGACTCCAATTACATAGCAATGGCTTCTAAGCTCTTTTATACACCAAAAGCTTTTTGACGATACACATCCCTGGGTCCCACTCCAGGCTTATTAAAAAAGAATTTCCCATGGTGTGGTCCTGGGATCTGTATCCTAAAAAAAAAAAAAAAAAAAAAAAAAAAAAGTAGGTGATTCTGATGCACATAATCTGGCATTTATTTGATATCACTGTTATACAATGGCTCATCGATAACGTGAGGTTGTGTTGTGGTTATCTGATGTGAATTTGATAGATGTATAGGATAATGAGCATAGGTTTTTAAAAATCCTTTGTCATTGGTTCTGATATATTTATTAATAAGTCAGTCCGTGGCCTTTTTTTCTTTGTATTAGGACAGTTGATTCTGTCACCCCTTACCTTCTTATTGGCTCAAGAGTAAAGTCTATGCTCTGTTCAAAGCTTGCCTGATTTGCAAAGCTCGTTCTGAGAAAAGGCACCAGGTGCTAACTAGGATTCTAGTTCTGGGAGCGGTCACCTGTGCTGGGCAGGTTTGGACGGATCGGGGGTTGGTTGGTGCCCTCTAGTGGTTGGAACTATTCAACAACCTCTACGGCAAAGACCGACCCACGTGGGCTGCTGGCTTAAAAAGACATTAGTCTGCCTTGGCCTTGCTGTTCAGAGACCAGCTACGTCTTGCCAGGGTGCCTCCTCTCTCCGGCCACAGTATTTTTATGTATAAATTGGAAGGGGTAGACAAGGATATTAGTGACCAGGCAGTCAGCTCATACGAAGGGCTGCCCGGGAGACCGGTCATGTGTGAAGTGTAGCCAAAGGGGCAGGTATGCCTGGCACAGAGCCCCTGTCACAGCCCCGCCACACCAACACGCTGAAACGTGAACTCTCCGAGACGGGGATCTTGGGGATCCTGGCTTATTCGTCTTTGTGTTCCTAGCATCTGGCACAGGGCAGAACGTATTCAGGAAACGTTGGAAGAAAGGAGGGCAAGAGGAAGAGAGATGGGTTGGTGGACTTGCTTCTATTTGTTCAGGAGATGGAAGCGCAGGATTGAGTCTTGCAAAGCGGAGCTTAGCGCTGCACGCTCACATCAGCCACGTGACCCGGAGGGGCTGGCGCGGCTGTTGGAGGCCTCACACTGCCTGCCGGGAGGAAACCCCTGGGTCCTGACACCAGAGCCTTGGAAGCCTCCTGAATTCTTTGTCTTGCGGCATACGCAGGGTCCCCTCTGCTTACTAGGGCAGGGCGTGGGGTCCCTGCAGCGCAGCTCACGAGGAAGCAAGTTCTGCGAGGGGCCCTTTATGGTTTCTCAGGCGGTCCCCACTGCGATGTTTGCACACAGCTACTGGCAGAGGCCTTGCGCCACGAGACCTGGGTACTGGGTCCGGCTGCCAGTCCTCTGCAAGGTGGGGACTTGTCAGGCTCCGTGATTGCATGGGCCAGTTCCTTAAAAACCTCTGTCTCCCTTGTACACACACACACACACACACACACACCCTGTTGCTTCTGTTTCTCTCCCCGGGACCAGTGCACCTGGAATTGTGTTAGCTGCTGGGTGCAGTGGTAAACACACCTGAGAGACTCGGTCTTCTGAGAGAGGCCCTTGCAGTGAGGGATCAGAGGTCTGTGGGTAGACCGGTGATGGTGGGCGGTAGACACACAATGGAGGGGAGGTGGTTGGGGAGCAGGGCGTGGTCAGGAGGGACCCCGAGGAGGATGTGGGCATGGGATGGCCGGGGACTGAGCCGGGGGCAAGGCAGTTCAGGCTGAGGGAGTGTGTGAAGCAGAGTGCGGGGCTACCGAGGAGCCCCTGGGCAGGTGGGCAAGGCCTGAGAAGTCTCCTCGCTGTTCCCCTTCTCTGTTTGCTTATCACTGCCTCAGCGAAGCCCTCCTGGCTTTTCTATTTGGTTGAAGCCTAATATTCAGTCCCATAGCAACATGTACTTGTGACACATAATCACATAGTTATTTAACCGTTTTTGAGTGACTATTTGATAAATAGTCTGTAATTGGTAGAATGGACAGGGGGAGCTCACTACCAGTGGCAGGGAAAGAGTGAGGGGTCCTTGCCAAAACCCAGGAGAGAAATAACAGGGTGCCTATGGTGGTGACTGTGGGGATGCTGGGGAGGGGACAGACCAGGCGGATCACCAGGAGAAGGATCTGTTTGCTTCAGGGCTCTAGAACATCTCTTATTTATTATTTATTATTTCCTCAGAACTTAGTGTGGCATTGGGCACACGGTAGGGACTCAGTCACTTTGGTTACAGAATGCAGGAATTCCTAGTAGATGCCTGCCTGGTGCACAGTGGTGCTTCCCGAATATTTTTCTGACACTTTCGTGAGTGAATGAATGAATGAATTTGTTGCGCTCCCAGCGTCGCGTCTTTTTTTTTTTTTTTTAACAATTGATTTATTTTGAGAGAGAGCATGAGTGGGGGAGAGGCAGAGAGAGAGAGAGGGAGAGAGAATCCCAAGCAGGCTCCGTGCTGCCAGCACAGAGCCCGACATGGGGCTCGAACCCACAAAACCAAGAGGTCATGACATGAGCCAAAACCAAGAGTCGGTGGCTTAACCAACTGAATCACCCAGGCACCCCTGCCCCATTGACATCAAAGGGCCTTGGACCTGGGGCGGCGAAGGAACTGAGAAACAGAGACGACAGTATAGAGAGGCACAGGGGACCTCGAGCCAACAGCCTGAGGTACCGAGGTTCATTGTACATCTCCTTATACACATTTTCAGGAAAAACAGATCAGCAGTGATTAACAACGGAAGCTTAGCAAAGCATGTCAACAATGTACATCTGATTCAGCTATTGTACGTATCTTGCGTACGAGAGCAGTCTTGCAGGTACACATGTTCCGATAAGAATCATTACGATAGAAGCAAAGACAAAGAAGGGAGTGAATGCACTGAGCTATATACAGCTGGCTTCCTTTAAGCCAAACATCCCTATGGGCGTACTAGAGAACAGACCACGTTTTCCAAGGGCAATTCACTCAAGTCCTTTCAGGTTATTTTTAACCTTACGATCTCAAGTTTTCTCAGAGATCTTGGAGCCTGAATGAATATGCACCTATGGTCATTGTGGTCTGTCTCCCATAAGCCCCCACCCGGTGTCCTGTCCTCACCGAGAGTCATGGCTGCCGGAGCCTTGATGGAGTGTTGAGTCATCTGGCCGCCTCCCATTTCTTATAGAAAGTCCCAAAGACTGTTGTGTGACCCACCAGATCATGCGCACACAAAGGAGTGTCCTTCTTTGATTACAGGTTTGAGAGATTTCTCGTTTCCCTTCCTACTAAACGGAAAGCCTGACTCTTTGGGAATCCAGGCCGAGAGCTGCCTTCCCAGACTTGGTCCCGCAGTGAATCCTGGTGCGGTCTGTTGTCCGTACCAGGAATCGGGTGAGGAACTTTACCCATATTATTTGATTTAATAATTTCAGTTCTTTGACGTGTTAACAATCTTCATTTTCTAGGGGAGGAGACTTAGGACGGGAAAGGCTAGTGACTTCCCCACGGTCACCCGGCTGGCGTGGGGCAGAGAGCAGAGGCATCTCTTGCAGGCTGCGTACCCTCCTCTCTGTCCTGGAGAGTCTCAACCCAGGCTGCCCATTAGAATTACCTGGGGTGCTGTGTCAGGACCCAGGCCGATTACATCAGAAGCTCTGGGCCCAAGGCCCAGGCCTCAGTATTTTTCAAAGCTTTCCAGGTGTGGGCGAGGTGTGCCCAAGGCTGAGAAACACTGCTCCACTCAGCCTCTCCTGAGACGTTTCTCCCCTGCTTCTGGATTCTTGTGTGATCACTCCTTGGCTATCCCAAACTTGGGATGTTCAAAACAGCACTCTGGCCTCTTCCCCTAAATTTGCACCTCTTCTCATAGCCTCGATTTAGAATTCTTTCACTCAAGGAACGCAGAAATCTGGTGTCGTCTGTGACTCCAGCTCTGCCCCCCACGGTCGCTAACTTCTACCTGTCCATTCTGTGTATCCTGTTGCTAGGGTGATCTTCCTAAAATGCAAAGAAGCTTTCAGTTGGCTTTAGGAAGAGCATCCCAGCTCCCCAATATGTCCTATCTTGTCCTAAGATACCGGTCTTGTCCTGCTACATTATTTCGGGCAGCCTTCAGTCCTGTGTTAAAAGTACTTGTAGCTTTTTCTCAGAACCCTGAGCACCCTCGTGCCTGCCTCTACGTGCCTCTGCACAGGCAGTTTCAGATGCTCACAACACCCCTCTTCTCCCCGGGAAATTCGTTTTATCCTTCACCACTCTGTTCGGGAACCTCTTCCAGGAGCCTCCCTAGATGAGCTCTGACCACCAAGCTGTTTTCAGTGTTCCTCCTGTGGGCCACAGCGATAGAGCCTTAAATTATGTTGCATTTTCCTGCTTGGTTGTCTGTCTCACCACTGGATTGAGAGGCCCCTTACCATGTGGCTTTATCTTACTCAGACTTGTACCTCCAAGCACAGTGCCTTGCATGGCATCGTTGCTTGGCATGCGTTTGCCAAATGAGGAAGCACCATGAGATTATACAAAGCCTGGACCCTGATGCCAGGATGTCAAAACATAATTCCTGAATTGGACAGTACGTAGGACAGCATGGAGAAAGGAAAAGAAAAGGCAGAGAGCCATCAGAAGCGATTCCAGTATCCGGGGTAAGAAGGTGCAAGCCTAGTATAGAGATGTGGATATAGAAATAAGGAGGAAGAAATGATCCTAAGAGAGCAAGAAAGGAGACGCAAAACTTATGATCACATATTATTTTTTGATAAAGGTATGGATGGACGTTTTTAGAGAACATCCTGCACGCTTTCAAAAAAAAAAAAACCAACTACATCTAATACAGTATCAGGAATATCTGGTTATAGATTCTTGAACTATTTTTGGTTAAGACTGATGTAGCTGTAAAAGGTAGTGATCCTATTTGTGGCAAATACAGGCTCCTATATTTAGGGGGAATCACCATATTATGAATTCTTCTCCTGGAGGTAGAAACCAGAATTCAATGTCCCAGTTTCCCTTGAAGTCCAGGCACAAGAATGGACCTAGGGGCACTTGGGTGGCTCAGTTGGTTGGGCGTCCTACTTCGGCTCAGGTCATGATCTCATGGTTTGTGAGTTCGAGCCTCGCATTGGGCTGTGTGCTGACAGCTCGGAGCCTGGAGCCTACTTTGGGTTCTCTGTCTCCCTCTCTCTCTGCCCCTCCCCCACTCACGCTCAGTCTCTCTCGGCCTCTCTCTCAAAAATAAATAAGCATTTAAAAGAATTAAAAAAAAAGAATGGACCTAGATTCTACCAGTCAGAAGAAGGCAATCTCAGAGAAGAGAGCCATGTGGGATCTCCTTCTGGAAAGGGTGGTGGCGGGACACGTACCCTTCAGAACAGCAGTGACAGTGGGCTGATAAAATCCTTCATTGCTCAGTGTCAGGGTGAGGGCTGTGGCCTCAGTGCCCGGGTGTGATGGGGTCATGCCTGAGAGCAGGCGGGTGGGGTGGGCGATGTTGTTCTGGCTGCATCGCCCCCCAGACCGGTTCTCTGCCTCTCCCAGAAATGCTGTAAGCTACCTAATAGCCTTTGACAAATTCAGTTTCTTTCGAGCGCAGTAGCAGATGCTGTTGCTTGCAACTAAAAACCTTGGCCGATGGGATTGCTAACACTCGGTAGGATCTAAGGTATTTAGAAGAATGGCATCATCAAAATTGAAAACAAAGGACAGGCCACAGTGTAAAAGCAAATACAAATAAAAAGAAACTAGAGCTTTCAGTCTTAGTATCAGAAAAAATGGAATTCAGGCCCCCTCTCCCAAAAAGGCACTTTTATACTAATAGGTATAATTATAAGAAGATAAAGTAGCAAGGAGGAGTTGTAAACTGAATAACATAGCAGCTCCGTTCATAAAGTAGGAATTACAAGCAATATAAAGACAAGTCTACGTTACTTCTAGTCTGTGACATTAAGGCAGAGCTAACTGATAGAGATTGAACTCTTATCCTGGAAACGAAGAATGTACCTTCTTCCTAAGTGCCTGAGTAATATCTGTGAATTACAGATATTCCAAGAGTATAAACAGTGCAGAAAATATTCAGTGATCATCACACAATAAAATCAGGCATTAATAATAAAGCCAGAGGGGCGCCTGGGTGGCTCAGTCGGTTAAGCATCTGACTTCGGCTCAGGTCACAATCTCGAGGTTTGTGGATTCAAGCCCCACATTGGGCTCTGTGCTGACAGCTTGGAACCTGCAGCCTGCTTCGGAATCTGTGTCTCCCTCTCTCTCTGCCCCTCCCCCACGCACACTCTGTCTTTCAAAAATAAATAAACATTAGAAAATAATAATAAAGCCAGAAGTAAAATGTGTCTTCCACTAGGAGATTAAAAATCTCTCTATTTACATATTGAAATATTTAAAGAGGAAATGATAAGATATCTGGGGATGGGGGTAAGATGAGCCAAGAGTGGTCATACATTGATAATTGTTGAGGCTGGGTGATGGGTACATAGGAGTTCATTACACTATTCTCTCTACTTCTGTATATGTTTGGAATTTTCCACTAAAGAATTTTAAATGTTCTTGGTATAAAGAAGATGTAGAAGAAAAAATTGTACAATTTCTAGAAACCAGCAGTAATGCAACCTATAGAGTACAGATAAAGCAGAGCTCATGAGAAAATGTAGTCTAAATACGTGAATAAAAAAAGAGAAAGAGTGAATTACATATTCAACTCAAGGATTAGGAAACAGAGAACAAGAAACCAAAGAAAAGCGGAAATAAGGAACAAAACACAGATAAGAAGCAGAAATTAATGAATTAGAAAATAGGAAAAGATAGTACCAAATCCAAAAGCTGATTCTTTGGTAAAAAATAAATCCTTAGAATCACTCTAGGAATAATAAAAATAATCTATGATAAGAATTAAAGACTAATCATGAGAGTAAAACGCTTACAGCCAATTGGATCACAGGCTTATTAAAAATAATGCTATCACGCCCATCTTTAAAAACAATTCTTTTTTAAATTTACATCCAAGTTAGCATATAAGGCAACAATGATTTCAGGAGTAGGTTCCTTCATGCCCCTTACCCATTTAGCCCATCCCCTCCCTCCCACAACCCCTCCAGCAACCCTCAGTTTGTTCTCCATATTGAAGAGTCCCTTCTGTTTGTCTCCCTCCCTGTTTTTATATCATTTTTGCTTCCCTTCCCTTGTGTTCATCTGTTCTGTGTCTTCATGTCCTCATATGAGTGAAGTCATATGATGTTTGTCTTTCTCTGACTAATTTTGCTTAGCATAATAGCCTCTAGTTCCATCCACGTAGTTGCAAATGGCAAGATTTCGTTCTTTTTGGTTGCTGAGTAATACTCCATCATATGTATGTGTACGTATGCGTGTGTGTGTACACACACACACACACACACACACATATACACACATACGTGCATACCTGTCTTTTGACCCAGATGTTTGCATCTGGTTACAAAAGTTTAGGGTTGGACCATAAACGTGATTATATATGTGCCAATAGCAAAGGCGGACCTGATGCAGAATATTCTTGTGGAAGGAAAAGTATTTGCAGAGGAATTTTGAAAGACGAAGCAGCTGTGTCATAGCGGATTTTCAGTTAATTTGTGCCTAAAACTGAGATGTGCCCGCGAATAGAATGTGTCTCTTCACGATGATCGCTTCGGCCCTGGGTGAGCCCTCCTAACACTTGCCGTTGCCTTTGGCAAGCTCTGCCTCCAGCCACCACCAGCTCTAAGCGCCAGATGCAAGCAGCTGTTAGCGCCTCCTCCACACGCAGGGCCTGCGTGGATGTCAACACTCAGATCCTTTCTGGGTCTGGTTCTGGTCAGAAATGTGAGCCGAGTGAATCTTGGCCTGTCATCCCCTTCCTCTCCAGCCACCTCCACTCCTTCGTCCTCCCTTCTCTCCACGGTAGGTCACCGTGGCCCTGCTGACTTTCCCACCAACGTTTTCCCTTCTGCCCTTTGCCACCGGAAGTCCTACATCTTGCTCTTGTCTGGAGAGCCTACGTCCTGTAGAGTTGCTCATTCTCTCACGTCCCATGGCTCGCATGCCACGGGGCCACGAGAAGACCACCTTCTCTTTGCTCCGCGAGACCACTTCTAGACTGCCGTAAGTGCGGTCGCATCATGTGACCCAGGGGCTCTGGTGCCTCTGTGTGTTCACCCCTTTACCTCCGTGGTTCTCTGTTTCCACTCTGCCTCAGCCACCAACTGCTGCTTCTCCTCCTTGGATCTCATTATCTCTTGGAAATATTCCACCTGGGAGAGGGTCCGAGTGCCTCTCTGACCACAGTCTAGTCTCTCCTACACCTTCCGGCTCTCTCGTCGCACATTCCGCCAAGATTTCATTAGCACCTGCTATGCTCTAGGGACGGTGCACGGTGCTGAGATGCAGGGGTGAACCAAAGCGACCGGTCTCTTCTCACTCAGAACCTGTACCAACTGCACGAGAACAACAGTCAAGAAGGACTTCATTGTGAAGCAAACCCAGGCACATGCTGTGAAGAAAAGCATCGCCACCCGTCCCACTCGAGACACTCTTCTGGTCTCCTCTACATTCTCCAGGCACGATGAGCCCTTTCTTATCCACACTTTTTTCCATGCTGCATCATTCAAGTGTTCTCTTACCAGCTGCCCCCTTTTCTTGGCAGGCCAACAAACACAGAGTGAATCCAGGTTTATATCTTGTTCTGTTAAACCAGGGTCCTGAGTGATGCTAATAATCGCAGGACAGCATGAATCGAGGCCCTCCCCCCAACTTTTTTTTTAAGTTTTTCTTTATTTTTTTCTTTTCTTTTTTTTTTTCTTTTTTTTTTTTTTTTAGTGGGGGCAGGAGGAGATGCAGAGAGAGAGGGACAGAGAAAATCCCAGTAACAGTGCAGAGCCTGATGCGGGACTCAAACTCACGAACCATGAGATTGTGACCTGAGCCAAAGTCAGACACTTAACTGACCGAGTCTTGCAGACGCCCTCCCCCCACCCCAACTCTGATGACATCCAGCCCCAGATGCACCTTCAGGACTGCTTAGCAACGCTCACACTTGTGTGCTGGCCTCCTTGGTGGTTATTCCAGACTTGCTCAACAGTGTAGGGTCTACACCCTTTTTGCTGGAGTTGTCTTGGTGTCTTACTTCACGAGGAAAGTAATTAACGCCAAAAAGAACCCTCTGCTCCTCTGTTCTCTGTCCACACACAGTCCTGTGTTAACATTCCTTCTTACCTCCTCCCAGCCCTGCGATGAGGAGCCCCTAGTCCTCTCGGGGACTAACTTCTCCTTTGCTTCTTCCTGGCCATTGTTTTCTGAATCCCATCAACTTCCTGCCTCTAAGAATTTGCTCCATTGGTCACCCCTTCTTTTTCTATCTTGTCCATCTCTCCTCACTAACTCCTTCCCCTTAACATAAAAAAATCACTCAAAATGTCCGTGTCCTGAAACAAACAAGCAACAGCAATGAACATTCTCCTGCTTCTGCTTTTCTTCGTAGCTCTCTTTCTCTCAGCTTCTTAGCCAAGCACCTAGCAAGATGGGCTCCGCTAATGGTCTCTTCTTCCCTTTCACTTGTAACCCCTGCAAAATCCTGCTTCTGTTTTCACGGCCCCAGTAAAACTGTCCTTTGCGTCTTGGTGCTGAAATCCAATGGACATTTGACTTCTTTTGGCATTGGGTGCAGGTGACACCCTCCTTCTTGAAGCTCCTTCCTCACTTGGTTTTTGTGACATTGCTTCCCTGGTCTTCCTGTTATTTCTGAGCTCTTTTCAGTCTCTCCTGTGGATTTTTCTTTTTACTTCCACCTGTCCTTTAAATATGAATGTTCCTCGGATTCTGTCCCCCATGATGTAGGGTTTTTTTGTTTTTTATTTTTATTATTTATTTATTTATTTATGTATTTATTTTTTCAATATATTAAGTTTATTGTCAAATTGGTTTCCATACAACACCCAGTGCTCATCCCAAAAGGTGCCCTCCTCAATACCCATCACCCACCCTCCCCTCCCTCCCACCCCCCATCAACCCTCAGTTTGTTCGCAGTTTTTAACAGTCTCTTATGGTTTGGCTCTCTTCCACTCTAACCTTTTTTTTTTTTCCCTTCCCCTCCCCCGTGGGTTTCTGTTAAGTTTCTCAGGATCCACATAAGAGTGAAACCATATGGTATCTGTCTTTCTCTGTATGGCTTATTTCACTTAGCATAACACTCTCCAGTTCCATCCACGTTGCTACAAAGGGCCATATTTCATTCTTTCTCATTGCCACGTAGTACTCCATCGTGTATATAAACCACAATTTCTTTATCCATTCATCAGTTGATGGACATTTAGGCTCTTTCCATAATTTGGCTATTGTTGAAAGCGCTGCTATAAACATTGGGGTACAAGCGCCCCTATGCATCAGTACTCCTGTATCCCTTGGGTAAATTCCTAGCAGTGCTACTGCTGGGTCATAGGGTAGGTCTATTTTTAATTTTTTGAGGAACCTCCACACTGTTTTCCAGAGTGGCTGCACCAGTTTGCATTCCCACCAACAGTGCAAGAGGGTTCCCGTTTTTCCACGTCCTCGCCAGCATCTCTAGTCTCCTGATTTGTTCATTTTGGCCACTTTGACTGGCGTGAGGTGATATCTGAGTGTGGTTTTGATTTGTATTTGATGTAGGGTTTTTTAAAATACTCTTCCTATTCAGCTTGAGTGATTTCACTCACAACCATGTTTTCAACTGTACCCACACATGCTCATCATATAAAGCATCTCTTTCTTTCCCTGGAGACTTTTCTCCTCGACTCCAGATGTGTCATCTCCACCTAGATGTCCCTTGGGCAGATCAGTCCCACTCAGCATTTCAGGACTGGATCCGTCATCTTCCTCAACATGCATGAATACATTCCTGTATTGCCAACTTCTGTTTCACATCTCCGTGAATTGTAACTGCCTGCGGCTGCCCAGAGTTAAGAGCAATGTTGCAGGGGCTTCCTTTCCCCACTTCCCAAGCACCTGGGTTCATTATTCTTTTTTTTTTTTTCATTATTTTTCTCAAATATATTCACCCCTGCCCTTTAACCACCCCTCAGCACCCAATCCCACTGCCAAAACCATATTTCAGATGCAATGGCCTTCTTTTTCTTTTTCTTTTTCTTTTTATGTTGTAGAGCGGGTTGAGGGGGGGGGCAGGGGAGCAGAAAGAGAAGGAGAAAGACAATCCCAAGCAGGCTCCACACTCAGTGTGGAGCCCAATGTGGTGCTCAAACTCATGAACCATGAGATCATGACCTCAGCCAAAATCAAGAGTTGGATGCTTAACTGACTGAGCCACCCAGGTGCCCCTGCCCATTTTTTAATTGGATTGTTTCTTTGGTGTTAGGTTGTATGAATTCTTTACGTATTTTGATATTAACCTCTTATCAGATATGTTATTTGCAAATATCTTCTCCCATTCACTAAGTTGCCTTTTTCTTTTGTTAATGTTCCCTTTGTTGTGGAAAAGCCTTTTTATTTTGGCATAGTCCCAATAGTTGTTTTTGCTTTTGTTTCCCTTGCATTAGGAGACCTATCCATGAATATGTTGCTAAGGCCAATGTTCCAAGAGATTACTGCCTATATTTTCTTTCAGGAATTTATGGTTTCAGGTCTCACATATAGGTCTTTAATCCATTTTGAGCTTATTTTTTTGTATGGTGTGAGAAAGCCGTCCTTCTTTTGCATGTCGCTGTTTAATTTTCCCAGCACCATTTATTGAGCAGACTGTATTTTCCCCATTTTATGTTCTTGCCTCCTTTGTCGTAGATTAATTGGCTATACATGCATGAGTTTATTTCTGGGCTCTCTTTCCTGATCTATTGAGCCAAATGTCTGTTTTTATGTC
This sequence comes from Lynx rufus, assembly GCF_022079265.1. NCBI lineage: Eukaryota > Metazoa > Chordata > Mammalia > Carnivora > Felidae > Lynx > Lynx rufus. The sequence goes on from NW_025814845.1 coordinate 186,845,077, forward strand.
AGTACCAAACTGTTTTGATTCTATAGTGTTGTAGTATATCTCAAAATTTGGGATTGTGATACCTACAGCTTTGTTCTCTCTCAGGAACATCATAGTGATTTGACAATTCTTTTTTTTTCTAATTTTTTTAACACTTATTTATAACACAGAGCATGAGCTGGGGAGGGACAGAGAGAGAGGGAGACACAGGATCTGAAGCAGGCTCCAGGCTTTGAGCTGTTAGCATAGAGCCTGACGTGGGGCTTGAACCCACAAACTGTGAGATCATGACCTGAGCTGAAGTCGGACGCTCAACCGACTGAGCCAGCCAGGCACCCCGTGATTTGACAATTCTATACATAACTCAGTGCTCCCTACGATGAGTGCAGTCATCATCTGTCACCACATAGATTTGGCTATTTGAAGTCTTTTGTGGTTCCATACAAATTTTAGGATTATTCTTTCTAGTTCTGTGATTAATGAATGCTATTGGTATTTCAATAGGGGTTGCATTGAATCTGTAGACTGTGTTGGGTGGTATGGACATTTTAACAATATGGATTCTTCTATTCCATGAGCATGGTATATCTTTCCATCTGTTTGTATCATCTTCAAGTTCTTTCATCAGTGTCTTATAATTTTGAGAGCATAGGTGTTTCACCTTCTTGTTTAAACTTATTCCTAGGTATTTCATTCTTCTTGGTGCAATTGTAAATGACATTGTTTTCTTAATTTCTCTTTCTGTTACTTCATTATTAGTGTATAGAAATGCAACAGATTTCTGTATATTTGTTTTTTTTACCCTGAAACTTTACTGAATTCATTTATCGGTTCTAATAGTTTTCTGGTGGAGTCTTTAGGATTTTCTCTATATAGTATCATGTCATCTGCAAATAGTGACATTTTTCCTTTTTCCTTACAAATTTGGATACCTTTTATTTGTTTTTTTTGTCTGATTGCTGTGGCTAGGACCTCTAGTACTATGCTAAATAAAAGTGGTGAGAGTGGACATTCTTGATCCTTGAGAGTGACATTCCTAATCTTAGAGGAAAAGCTTTCAGTTTTTCAGCTTTGAGTATGATATTAGCTGTGGGGTTTTCATATATGGCCTTTGTTATGTTGAGTATGTTCCCTCTAAACCCTCTTTGTTGAGACTTTATCACGAATTGATGTTGTATTTTGTCAGATGCTTTGTCTGCATCTATTGAGATGATCATACGGTTTTTACTTGCTAATGTGATGTATCATATTGATTGATTTACAAATATTGAACCATCCTAGCATCCCTGGAGTAAATCCCACTTGATCATGGTGAATGATCCTTTTAATGTATTGTTGAATTTGGGTTGTTAATAAATTGTTGAGGATTTTTGCATCTATGTTAATCAGAGTTATTGGCCTGTAGTTTTCTTTTTCTGTAGTGTCTTTGTCTGGTTTTGGTATGAGGATAATGCTGCCCTGGTAGAATGAATTTGGCAGTTTTCCAGAAAGATCTTTCTGTCCCACAAATCAGGAAGTGCTGCCTCCCTCACCAGAATTCACCAATGGCTCCCAACTGGCTCTAGGACAAAGTATAAAATCACTTGCATGGTGTCCACAGCCTTCAAAGAGGCCCTGCTGAGCTGCTCTCAATCTCACAGTCTGTGCTTCACCAACACTGACCTGGTCGTCATACTCTTTACTGAGAATACTCCTCCTTTTTCTGTCACTCAAGCAAATGCTTTTTCTTCTGTAACAACTGCTCAGACATGCCTTCTGAGAGGCTCCGGACAGATGCTTAACATACCTCTGTCACTGCCCTTTCATCATACCTCCAGTATAGTAATTATCTTGTCATATCATTACTTGTTTGTAAGTCTGACAGTAAACTCCACATACCTTATCTGTTCCTATTTATATCCAGAGTTTTCTAATGCAGTTCCTGGTACCTAGCTAATGCTCAGTAGAGATTTGACCCTCAGACTCCCTGGTAGCTGTTTCTTCTTTTTCTGTTGCAAGTACAGGGACCCAGAATGGCTGTCTCACATCATGGATCTGTTTTTCTCCCTTTTCCTTTCTTTATCACTTAGGTTTCTTTCTTGCAGTCTCTCTGTTGAGAGAAAACTCTCTTCTCTTGTAGCATATCTTGAATTGTTCTTCATTCTGTATCCTCTTAAAACCTAGCCTGTCCTGTGAAACTAGACACTGAGATCTTTTGGCCAGGCCCCAGCTCTTGTGGTGCATCAGAAGACAAACCTGGAACCAGCATTGTGTACACGTTCTGACCTGGCTTCACCCTTCTTGCTGTCGTCTTCTCAGCTGATGGGCCTTTTGTCTGCCAGTGCTATTCTAGTCTTGATTCCAAGTTCCTGTTCCTCCTCCTCCTCCTCCTTCTCCTCCTTCTTTTTAATGTTTGTTTATTTTTGAGAGAGAGTGAGAGAAAGCACACACAAGGGTGAGTGGGGCGGGGGGGGGGGGTGGGCAGAGAGAGAGGGAGACACAGAATCTGAAGCAGGCTCCAGGCTCCGAGCTGTCAGCACAGAGCTGGATGCAAGGCTCAAACCCATGAACTGTGAGATTATGACCTGAGCCGAAGTCAGACACTCAACCGACTGAGCCACCCAAGCACCTCTCAGGTTCCTTCTTCAGAAAATTAGTTACCAGGAAGAATAGGAGGAGGGACAGTTTCCACTAAGAACTAAATTATTATGAAATCATGGTGTCCTTCCTGTCAGTGGTGTGGTACCCACAGAGAGAGAGGTTGGATGTTCCACTAGCCCCATCCCTGCCTTCTCCCTCACATCCTAGACTTTCCTATAGAGGTCAGTACCCTCCTACACACCCTCCTGTCTAAGTTTTCACCAGACTCTTGCTTTTTAATCTCTATCAGTGACAAATTTTCTGATCTCCAAATTAGGACTCCTGACATAGGCATTTTTTTTTAATTTGTGAACTTATTTGCTCAATAAACCTTAAGAAACACAATTATATTGCATTTATGGGATTTCTATACCAGTTTTACTGAAAAAGAATAAAATTACACTAAATTGGAATTGTTCTAGAAAATATGAACTATAAGCTGCTGAGACCAGTGAAGCTGTTTAGAAAAAATAAGAAGATGAGAAAGGGAGAAAATTATATGTTCTATTTTAGCCAGGATTTTAGCGAGAGATTTTACAAAGTTTAATTTAGCCAAAACTGCTTTTGTATTAGCCAAGTGTTGAGAGAGAGCATGAGCAGGGGAGGGACAGAGAGAGAGAGAGGGAAACCGAATCTGAAGCGGGTTCCAGGCTCTGAGCTGTCAGCGCAGAGCCTAACATGGGGCTCCAACCCATGAGCCGTGAGATCATGACCTGAGCTAAAGTCAGACGCTTAACCGACTGAGCCACCCAGCCCTAAAGTTATTGTTTAAATAAATTAGGAGAAATCACAAAGGAGATGAGAGAGATTGCCTAAAATGATAGTCATTGACCATCCATGTCTGGGAAGTGAGGGCAAAGGCAGTGTTACAGGTTGAAACGTATCCTCCAGAAAGATTTCCTGGAGTCCTGCCCCCTCAGTCCTAAGGTTATTTGGAAATAGGATCATTGTAGATGTAATTAGTTAAGTTGAGAGCCCTTAATCCAATATGACTGTTGTCCTCTAAGGTCATATGAAGACACAGGGAGGACACCGTGTGACACAGGCGGAGACTGGAATTATGCAACCTCAAAGCAAGCCATGCCAAGGACCGTTGGCAGGACTAGAAGCCAAGAGAAAGGCATAAGACAGATTAGAGCACAGCCCTGCCGACACCTTGACCTTAGACTTCTAACCTCCAGAACTGTGAAAGAATACATTTCAGTTGTCTTACCCAGTTTACCATAATTCATTACCACAGTCCTAGGAAACTAATAAAAGCAGGAAATGAATGTCTGAGGCTATATGATTCTAATAAGGGTGACACATGGACCCATTTTTTGCCTTGGTGGTGGCAGTATCCTGTTCACATTTTGGTAGTTCAGCCACCACCCCCTCGTTTTAAGGGAGGCATTCTTTTTTTTTTTTTTTTAATGTTTCTTTATTTTTGAGACAGAGAGAGAGGCAAGCAAGTGCACAAGCAGGGGAGAGGCAGAGAGAGAGAGAGAGGGAGACACAGAATCTGAAACAGGCTCCAGGCTCTGAGCTGTCAGCACAGAGCCCAACACGGGGCTTGAACTCATGAATTGTGAGTTCATGACCTGAGCCAAAGTCGGACGCTTAACCAACTGAGCCACCTAGTGGCCCTGAAGGAGACATTCTAAATACCTAATGCATGAGAGCTCAGGGCTGAGATGGGAGCAAACTAATTGCTCCTAAATTATGGTCAGTTCATACAAAAAGTGATTTGCCCCACTGTAATCAGGTATCTTTCATTTGTGAAGTTATGGAGTGGATGTCTGGTTGATGTTAGGTAAATGCATTGAAAGATGATTTGCCAAAATTTTTTTGTGGAAATAAAACTTGCCTAATGGTGAGCCCATTGAATTGACCATATTTGGATGAATTCACTGAACTTAGATTTGCTGATTTACTAAATTTGTCATTCGTATTGAATAGAAATGACTAATAGCAAAAGGTTTTCGGGGTGCCTGGGTGGCTCGGTTAAATGTCTAACTTCAGCTCACATCATGATCTCATGGCTGGTGAGTTTGAACTCCACATCAGGCTCTGTACTGAGCTCAGAGCCTGGAGCCTGCTTTAGATGCTGTGTCTCCCCCTCTGTCTCTGCCCCTCCCCTGCTCATGCTCTGTCTCTCTCTCAAAAATAAATAAACTTAAAAAAATTTTAAAAAGATAGAAAACATTTTTCTGGAATGATTTAACTGTTTTTCAGTTTTGTCAGTTCTGTCTAGCAGTATTGAAGTAAGATTCCATTTCTTGAAGGCTAACAATCATAGATCACTTTAGCTCTCTTATGAATAAATATATTTAGGATCTAGTAAAGCATATCTTATCACTAGGAACTATTTCAGAGCTTTATATGGAAACTTTTCAGCTAGAGTGCCCATTTTGGTTTGGCTTTTTTCAAATAGCAGTTTTAGGAATGTTCTTCAAATTTCTTAAATACTCTATAACGCTTCATTGGTAATTTCTAGCCAGTAATAGACAAACTTTAGTATGTTATATAGTTTTCCCTGTTCCTTCCTAGCTTGTTTTTTTTTTTTCTTACCTCTATTTCAACTTTTAAAAAAACCTATTTTACCATTTTGCTTCTTCATTTACACTTTTGTACTTATGGTGTGGATATATTGAATTTTAGGCACTCATCAAACAGTCTTTTTTTTTTTTTAAGTTTATTTATTTATTTTGAAAGAGAGTGCATGAGCAGGGGAGGAGCAGAGAGAGGGAGAGACAGAATCCCAAGCAGGCTCCATGCTGTCGGTACTTGGCCTGATGCAAGGCTCAAACCCATGAACTATGAGGTCATGACCTGAGCTGAAATGGAGTCTGATATTTGACTGATGGAGGCCCCCCAGTCTTTTGTACTAATACCTTTAAGCATCACTACTTTGAAAGGTTTTACCACTTCATGTTGAATCTTTCTGCAACCCCCTACCAAATCTATATATGTCTATTGCTCCCTGTTAGAAACCAAAGTATTGGCATTAAAAAAAAAAAGGCATTTATAAAAATACAATATAAATGAGCAGTTTGTAAAGTCAAGAATAAGTCGTGGTGCTTTTGGTAGTTTCCACAGCTTTTAAGTCTGCTTTATAGTTTTGGTTACAATTTAGGACTTGCCTTGTGATTTAAAAAGTAGTTGCTTTACAGCAGCCACTTTGTAGCCAATGCTACTGGATGTCAATTTCTTGTGTGTTTCGCATTTTAGATTCTGTGAGTCTTTTTCTTTTGCATAAACTAGAAGCCAGCTACTCCTTTGATGAAATATTTTAACATACCTGTGAATCAGGGGATACCAAAAGGCAATGGATGAAGCTGAAAATATGTATTGCAAGAGAGAAAATCCAACTCATCATTTATAAAATCCTGACACTTGAGAAAGCATCAGCACTTGTACTTTGAAATATATAGGGGATTCTCATTCCCCAGAGCATATCTGAAGCCCAGAAATCCCTGATATATATTGAACTTTGAGTGGCTAGGGAGAAACTAAAACCCAACTAGAAACCAAAACTAAATTAAGATATAGGGGGGATGACTGTTTGAAGGCAATGGAATCCTCTCATATGTCTTCTGATGAAGCGTGGTAGGGAATGCCAGGTGTTAAGCTGCCCACCTCCCTTGCAGGTGGGTATATAGGCTGGGTTCTGGCCAAAGGATTGTGGGCACTTGAGAGGTTCCGCCTGTAGGCCAGGCCCACAAAACTTCCCTTGTCCTTCCTCCCATGTCCTGCTTTGACTGGTTCCAATGTAGGGCAGAGCTAGGGCAACCTTGGAGCCATGTGTGGATTATGTGGAGTCACATGATGGAAGGAAGCCTGGTCCCTGGAGAGCTGCCTGCTGATCAAGGACACGTGCTTTAGATTTGCCCTGAGAAAGGAGGTTCTATCGTGTTAAATCAACAAAACTGGGCAGTGATCCGTTACAACAGCCAGCCCTTCTGATCATAATATAAAGATTATAGAAACTATCGATTTTAAAATTTGGTCATTCAGCTGGGGTGCCTGGGTGGCTCAGTCAGTTAGGCATCCGACTTCAGCTCAGGTCATGATCTCACAGCTTGTGAGTTCGAGCCTCACATCGGGCTCTGTGCTGACAGCTCAGAGCCTGGAACCTGCTTCGGATTCTGTGTCTCCCTATCTCTCTGCCCCTCTCCTGCTCATTCTCTGTCTGTCTCTTTCTCAAAAATAAGTAAATGCTAAAAAAAATTTTTTTAATTTGGTCATTCAGGGCACCTGGGTGGCTCAGTTGGTTAAGCACTTGACTCTTGATCTCGGCTCAGGTCATGACCTTATGGTTCGTGGGTTCAAGCCCCATGTTGGGCTCTGTGCTGACAGTGTGGCGCCTGCTTGGAATTCTCTCTCTCTCTCTCTCTCTCTCTCTCTCTCTCTTTCTCAAAACAGATAAATAAGCTTAAAAAAATGGGTCATTCAGTGAACAACCTTTTATGTTATTCCTTGGCTATTATTTTATTACGGAAGATGAGCAAACCTTTACTGAATTTTTTTTTTTTCCAGGAGCTATTGGGACATTGATACATACTAACCCCGTCTCAAGATCACCACAGCACTTTGAGGTAGGTCGCTTTTTTTTTTTTAATCTTTTCACAGAAGCAGAAACTGAGGCAGAGATGTTTAAATAGCTGGCCACGGTCACACAGCTGGTAAATGGTAGAGCTGGAATTCAAACCCAGGCAGCCTGGCTCTGTAACATTCTCTGTTCATTGCCCTTGAGTGACAAGGAGAATTTCACATGAGACTCCCACAGATCTGCTTGGCAGGAAGAGAATTCCAGTGCTTCCAAAACCAAGTCTCGGGCTCCTGAGTTAAGAGGTTTAAGCTGTACAACTCAACACCCTCAATTCCGACGGCAGTTCCCAGACCTGGGGGCCCGTAGCAACCTTATTTCTGAGCAGCCTGTAGGGTTTCGTGGATTCGTCCATCCTGAAAGAGAAGTAAGAAAAAGGCTGAAATAGTGTCATGAAGGCTGCGGCTGTGACGTCCCATCCTCCTGTCTTTACCCTCTGTCTGGCAATGGGATTAAATCTGGGGGGGGGGGGTCAGTGTAACTTTTCCCATTTTGTTCAAACCCGTGTCTAGCCCTGGTGACTTGTATGGTGCTTGGATAACTCAACCTGTGGCTCAGGTTTTTTAGTTTGCTGCTGGCATCACAGATGGTCGCCTTAGACACCTGCCCTCCCCTCCCTACCCACTCTGGGAAGTCGCAAGAAAACAGAGCGGCCTGTAGCAATGGTATCACACAGCTGGGGTTTAACCCACTTAATAAGTGTTGCCCAAGACCCTATTTTCAATGCACAAAATGACCGATATCACGGAGATGCTTCTTCAGATGCCTTGGCCCGTAAGAAATCCCTTCTAACTCGTGCCGGGTTTTGAGGGCTTCAGTCGAAATAGCTTCTTAGGCTTCAGATTCGATGTTGAGCTGTTACATTATGAAGCGCCGGTGCGGGCCATGCGGGAGTGATAATGACGTCAAAAAGTGTCACAGAACGTGTGGGAACAAATACACCCTGGAAATGTTGAAATGCTTTGGAAGCAAGTGTATCCTGTTCCAGGCAGACCTGACTTGCTAGACTTGCATTTTGTCCAATGGCTAACCCATGATTGTGCCAAGGAAAACCATCAGTGGTGTGGTGTCACCGAGCTGTCACCTCCTACTTTTTTGCAAGAGGGACAAATAAATGACTCCATAGAAGGATAAGATGTCCTTATCTCTGAACAGGGAAGCTTAACTCCTTCCACCTGAAGCTATGTCAGGGGCCATGCTCAGAGGAGAACTCTGGGCGGCTGCCAGCACTGTGGGGTGACTGAGCCACACACCTGACCTGTCACACCACCCAGTGTGCCATTACCTGCAGTCACCTTATCTGGGTGGCACAACCTTCCCAGAGTGAGCTGGGATGTTCTCATTAAACTTGATGTATTAGTTTTCTTTTTATCCCTTAAAAAAAAAATTTATTTAAACTAAAGTTCATTAACATACAGTGTCATATTGGTTTCAGGAGTAGAACCCAGGGACTCATCTCTCCCATACAACACCCAGTGCTCATCCCCACAAGTGCCCTCCCTAATGCCCGTCACCCATTTAGCCCATCCCCCCACCCACTTCCGTTCCAGCACCCCTCCCTCAGTCTGTTCTCTGTATTTAAGAGTCTCTTATGGCTTGCCTGCCTCTCTGTTTTGATCTTATTTTTCCTTCCCTTCTGCTGTGTTCATCTGTTGTGTTTCTTACATTATGCATATGAGTGAAATCACGTGATATGTGTCTTTCGCTGACTGACTTATTTTACTTGGCATAACACACTCTAGTTCTTTGATGTATTAAATTCCTATCGCTGCTGTCCTAAATCATCCCGAATACGGTGGCTTAAAACAACACAAATTTGTTCTGTTCTAGTTTTGGAGATCGGAAATCCGACATGAGATGTGGACAGGTCTGCTTCCCTCTGAATGCTGCAGGGGAGAATCTGTTTCCTCGCCTTTTGCAACTCTGTGACTCGACGCCTCCTTCTTGATCTTCTTCATTATCACAGAGCCTTCTCCCCTCTGTAGTCAAATCGCCCTCTGCCTTCCTCTTGTAAGGACCCTTGTGACTGCGTGTAGGACCCACCCGGATAACCCAGGATAATGTCAAAACCCTTAACCTAAACACCCACAAAGTCTCCTTTGCCACGTGAAGTGACATCGACAGGTTCTGGGAATTGCCACGTGGCTATCTTTGGGCTCCATTTTTCTGCCTCTTTACATTGAGACATACTATGCTGCCGCCACTGATGCAGACCCAGTTTGGGGTTAACTATTCCCGGGAACGTGTGAGCGCAGGAGAGGGCTAGGGTTGGGGTTTTCCGGGACTATTCAACCGCTTTGGGGGAAGAAGACATCTTTCAGTGCTGGTGATCTTGCTCCTACAACGCACACACTCTTGTGCATTTTTTATTCTTTGTCTCTAAAACGTCTGTCTCAGTGGTTATGCTCCATGCCAGTTTATTTCCTTGAGTGGAAATAGCCCGATCTCTCACTAGAGCTGCTCTGACTTCAAGGCCTTCCCACCCTCAATGCTGTGTAGACGAAACAGCATAGAAAACACACCAGGATGCAGCCTCTTGCCCTGGTTGTGCCGCTAATTAGCTACTGATCTTGGTCAAGCCATTGAGTCTGTGTGGCCCTAGCAGTTAGGTTTCATATAAGGAAGTTTGTCTATAGCTGAATTTCCCCCCAAATAGGATCCATAGAACACTAATTGCAAGAACTTCTATGTGGGGAAAAAAGGGTACAAGTAAATGGGGAAAATATTTTAGCGTGTGTATAGCTCCGTTCCTCTTGGAGAACCACGGCGTACTTAAACATAATCAAGGTTCTGAAAAGTCCTGCATAAATGCAGTTGGATAGCTCTTAAACCCGGTGTTTTATGAATTATACTGAGATCACACAGCACCCCTGCCTTTTTTTTTTTTTTTTTTCATACCAAAGAGCAGAGTTGGGGAAATACTCATTACATTGGTCTCTAATGAAATCATGATTCCTGCCCCTTTAAGATGACTTTTGAAACAGGTATTTTGCCAACAAACTGATCCCTGAGAAGAACAGACTATGTCCCATATTGCCTTATCTAGCTTTCTGGAGGCTTTGCTCATTTTCAGCATCAATTTTTGTTTTGTTTTGTTTTGTTTTTAAAATATAATTTATTGTCAAATTGGTTTCCATACAACACCCAGTGCTCATCCCTACAGGTGGGCATCCTCAATGCCCATCACCCACCCTCCCTTCCCTCCCACCCCCCCATCAACCCTCAGTTTGTTCTCAGTTTTTAAGAGTCTCTTATGGTTTGCCTCCCTCCCTCTCTGTAACTTTTTTTCCCCCTTCCCTTCCCGCATGGTCTTGTGTTAAGTTTCTAAAGATCCACATATGAGTGAAAACATATGTATCTGTCTTTCTCTGCCTGGCTTATTTCACTTAGCATAATACCCTCCAGTTCCATCCAGGTTGCTGCAAATGGCCAGATTTCATTCTTTCTCATTGCCAAGTAGTATTCCATTGGATATATAAACCACATCTTCTTTATCCATTCGTCAGTTGATGGACATTTAGGCTCTTTCCATAATTTGGCTATTGTTGAAAGCGCTGCTATAAACATTGGGGTACAAGTGCCCCTATGCATCAGCACTCCTGTATCCCTTGGGTCAATTCCTAGCAGTGCTATTGCTGGGTCATAGGGTAGGTCTATTTTTAATTTTTTGAGGAACCTCCACACTGTTTTCCAGAGCGGTTGCACCAGTTTGCATTCCCACCAACAGGGCAAGAGGGTTCCCGTTTCTCCACATCCTCGCCAGCATCTATCGTCTCCTGATTTGTTCGTTGTAGCCACTCTGATGGGCGTGAGGTGGTTTCTCAGTGTGGTTTTGATTTGTAGTTCCCTGATGGTCTCATCGTCAGTTTTAATGGGGACATCAGGCTCAGGAGTCGGAAGCCGTGGGCCAGCCCTGTCCAAGACATGGCCCCATGAGGTGGAGGCTTTTCTCCCTGCCATCTGTCCTTTCCCATTTGCTTTACTCCCTAAGTATTTCTACAGTCTCTGTGAGGAGTTTAGCCTTGCAACAGAGGAGACTTCGAGAAACATAATGTTTTTTTTTTTTTTTTTAATTCCTTGGTCCTCAGAAGCCAACAAAAGGGAAAGAAAGCAGCAGAGGGTCACTTCACATTGTGGGGGGATCTGTGCTTAGTCAATCCTTTGGAAAATCCTATAAGGCACATACTCCCCTTGAACAACGAGAAGCCCAAGGCAGAGGGAAGATAAATAGCCTGGCCAAAGCCACATGTCCAGCTAGTGGCAGAGTCAGGATGGAGCATTGCTCAAACGAGCTGTGAGGAGGTGTGACCAGCAGAGAAATCCAGGGCCAGGTGGAGAAGGGAGCCATCACCCCGGGAAACTCAGGGCTATGGGAAGAGCCCTGGGCTGGGGGTCAACAAAAGATCCAAGGTCAAGTCCTGGTTCCATGACTTTGGACAATTCACCTAACCTTTCTGGCTTCCTCAGAGGACAAGTAGGCAGATCAAACACTTCCAGGTCTAGGAGAGAGGCTACGGTTTGAAGGCAGAGGAAAGGAGGGACAGAAAACAGGAAGCAGGTAAAAGCTTGCATGCACTCAGAGAGCATTTATGAAACTCTTACCGTGTGCCAGACGCTGTACTAGGGCCCTGGGATCCACAGAGAACACAACAAATCAGAGCCCTTTCCCTCAAGCACCTTGCACACTAGAGGGTGACGGTGACAGTATGAGGGTTGGTGGTGGTGAGTGCCAGGGAAAATAGAGCAAAGTGAGGAGGCTAGGAGTGGGGTGGCCCCCTAAATTACAGGGTGATCAAGGAAGATCTCCTGCAAAGCCGACATTTGAGCAGGCTTGAAGGAGGCGGAGTAATGAGTCCGGTGGATCTCAGCAGACAAGCATGCCAGGCGGGGAAGCAGTCCGTGCAGGAGGGCTGAGGCACAGGACCCAGGACCAGGGCCGCCAGGTTCTGGGACCCACAGGGAGGCCAGCGTTGAGGTTGGAGGGCGGTGGGGAAGGAGGACGATGAAAAGACATGAGGCTGGTAAAGTTGACCTCTTTTCAGTATGCAAAAACTTGGGGAGAAAATTTAGTGATATTGTAATTCTTCATGTTCAACATCACCATTAGAAAAATTGCAAATGGAACATTTTGTTCCTTGGCCCAAGATTCAGGAAGGCAGGGCCGATCCTCCTCGGACAGGCTCCATATCTGAGAGATAAATAGCTTCCTCAGAATTGTCTTTCCTCTTTCCTGGGACCAGTTCTCTCTTCTCTCTCAAGGACATCTGGGGTCTGCTTGTGACTTACGTGTGCACAGAGCAATGACTTTGAACATTTGTCACCGTTTTACCTGGTGTTATGTGCCTCTTGCAAACATTGACATGGAAAGCAGTCTCGCTACCATTGGATGGGTTGGCTTGTGAATGCCACGAGCTTCTTTTCCGTCAGTGCAGCGTCCCGACTCTGCAAGGAACTAGCTGTGTGATCTTGATCCCATCTCTGAAGTCAGTCTGAGTGTTGCTTTCTTTGTCTGGAAGTGGATGGGTGTGGACTAGATAATCTATAAAGTCCCTTTCCGTCTGAAAAGCCTGTTCTACGCTCTCTAGCAAACAACATTCCCTCCCTGTGTTTATCTCCTCTCGGAAGTCAAACCTGCAATTACCCACTCCAGTTTTATGCTGCATGTAAGGCATGAATAATTCACAGACGGGCTTGCAAAATGGGACTGGAGGACCTTTCAGCTAATTCTCCTGTGCCCTAAATAACTAGTGCTCACATACCAGAAAGGTGATCAGGACACATTCTAATTTTCTTCCTCCTTTAGCCTCTAGCTCCCACGAGGTCTAAATAACAATCCATTGCCTCTCATACATTTATACAGTTTTACAGCTGGAAGGAACCTTCAAGATTCTGTAGTTCAAGTTCTTTATTGGTCAGCTCAGGAGACCGAGGCTCACAGAGGTCAATGACTTGCTTTGATGGGCATGTTCAAGAGGGCAGAGCAGGGACCAGAATCTAGTCCCCCACCTCTGGCTGCCTCCATTTTGCCAAATGCTAACCCCGCCCCTCAAATTAGAGATGCTTGAAAATACTTTTGGGGGATGATGACAAAGAACTTTGAAAATAAGAATTTTGTTTTTAAATATGCACCCATAGACCCAATGCAGCTGAGAGGGAGAAGAAGGCCAGTTTCCCTGGAAATGCCAGATTAAAAAATGTAGTGAGGCTCCGATCTGCAGCATTTGACCTTCAGTGATACAGTTTACAAACCCTGAAAGGTAAATGAAGAAAAATGAGACCCAAAAGAATATGCTTAACCTGAAAGGCTACAAAGTTTTACCATTGGCAATGAATGAGTTCTGGGGATCCTATGCACAGCAAGGTGACTATAGTTAACAATACTGTTTTGTATACTCGAAATTTGCTAAGAGAGCAGATCTTGATTCCCATCCCCGTGCCCCTACTCCCAAATACGAACCCAAAAAGAAACTGGAACTATATGGAGACAATGGATATGTTAATTGGCTTGATTTGGGTGATCATTTCACAATGTATGCATATTAAAACATCAAGCTGTATACCTTAAACATATGCAATGTTTATATGTCCATCATACTTTGATAAAGCTGCTAAAAAAAAAAAAAGAAAAAGAAAGAATATTCTGAACACCTCATTGTTGTATTTTGTCCCTACCAACACTAGGTGTCCCCTTGGCTAGCAAATCGTGGCCAGAGTGGGGCTTCCGTGCACAGCCTTTATGGAGTGACAGTGAAAGGCCAGGGTCAGCAACAAATCCCATGCAGTCCTGCCTCAGCAAGAGGTGCAAAAAAGAGAGCGAGGGAGGGGCTTCTGAGGGGCCTCCTGTTCCCACAGAATCGTCCGTGTACCTCAGGAAGAGTCCTCCTTGAGCTGAAGCCACTGGCTGTAATTAGAATGAACAGATTAAATGTGAGAGGAACGCGGTCAAAACCTAATTTCCACCACGGGAAATGAGCGTGGCCCAGAATAGATCCGGAGCGTGATTAAATTGTGGAGGAGTGGAGAGGGGCTCTGGAGACGGTGGGTTGGCACATATCCAGCCAGGAGCTGCCTAAGCCCCCACTTGGGTCCGTCGAGGAGCCAGAATTGGGGGGGGGGGCGTGGTCCTTTGGTATGTATTTTTGGATGGGTCCTGCCCAAACAATCCAGAGCCATTTAAAAAATAAATAAATAAACATATATATTTAGAGTGTGTGAGAGAGTGTTTCTGAGGCAGAGAGAGAGGGGAACAGAAGATCCAAAGCAGTCTCTGTGCTGACAGCAAAGAGCCCAGTGTGAGGCTCGAACTCATGAACCATGAGATCATGACCTGAGCCGAAGTCGGATGCTTAACTGACTGAGCCACCCAGGCGCCCCTCCAAAGCCATTTTTGTCACTGAATGTCAAGTTTCTAGGGAAGTTTCTGGTCACCACGGCCCAGGACACCTCCAACACCAACCTGAACTTAATAACTGGTCGTTTGGCCGGATCACCAGGGCCCTGGATGTCTCTGCTTCGTAGGTGGACTTTGTGGGCACTTACAAGGCAGCTGGTAATCAACAGATGGGGCCCAAGATGGAGAGAAACTGTTCAACCAATCAGAATGCCAGTCCAAACGAAAATGGCTCCTTGAGTGTTCCTGCCCAGCCAACATGCTCTTGCACCCCCCAGCTACCCCGAAACTGTAAAAAGTTCCCCAAGGGCACTTAGCCCTGAGCCGAGTCCACACCACCACTGTTGGATATGAAAGGATGCGTTCTGGAACCATTGCTTTGCCAGTGCAGTAGCTAAGAGTCCAGACTTTGGGCCGTGGGCAAGAGACTTAGCTTCTCTGAGGCTCAGTATGCTATGGATGTGGTTTCCCGTAACGTATGAAATACTGTTATCTTCACAGAGCTGTTGTGAGGATCCAGGAAGTTGATGTAGGAAGGGTCTGGCACAGAATCTGACCCCTGGTACAAAAGCTTAGTAAATGATATCTTGTTTTCAGGGGCTCTCTTCTCTTCCCCTGTCTCAGCCATAATGGAACTGGTTAAATCTGCATGGACAGACCTGATTTATCAGGCCAGGCCATGTGTATGGCTAGATGTATGCTAGATGGCATGCCCTGGGCATGAGTTTTGTGCCCCCCCACCCCCCACCTCCAATCCCCCCAGGAGCTCAGAGGCTAGTAGGGGACACATAGATGTGTGAAGGTAAAACATTATATAAGGGCTCTGAGATGTGTGGCTGTTGGAGGAGTTGAGAAAACTTTATAGGAAGGCCTCAAGGGATGAGTGAGTTTACCATGTGGATAAGGGGTACACGCTAGGTGCGAAGCGTGCTCACGGCCAAGGCCTGAAGTGCAACTCAGTGGGGCTCGCGCATTGAGCGCGTGAGGGCTGGTGGGAGAAGGGACGCCAGGTTAGCATGATGTTCAGGTGCTCGAGGGCATTGTGTGCTCCCCTGGAGAGCTTGAATTCGATCTTTTGAAAGGCTTTCAGCAGATTGGTCTCAAGAAGAAGGACTCTCAGGAAGAGCAGCGGGGGGGAAGAGGTGAAGCCTGGAAGCAGGGGCCAGTGGGCAGGTTGCCGCAGGAGGAAGCCTGAAATAGTCAGGGGTAGCACCCGCGTCATGTTTCTGATCCAGCGCCCAAGGGGCTTGGGGACCTGTTGGCTGGGGACGAAGGGGAGCAAAGGGGGATGACTCCAAGCTTCCCAGCTCGCAGGATGGCACAGAGGCTTCGGAGACCCACGGGGAGGCTCTTCAGCTGGAGGTGCACATGGGCAACCCAAGTGGGGTGCCCAGGGAACTGTGGAGGCAGAGGGGGTGGCACTCAGCCAGGCTCGGCGAGAGATTCAGGGGAGACTGGAGCATAGCTGAAGCCCTCAGTCAAATCTCTCAGACCTTTTAAACCATATGTGAGTTATTCCAAGTGCGAACCGCTCACAAGATCTTAACAGCTCTGTGCAATGTGTGAAAAACTACAATGAATGATCACAAGTGCGGTCTAAACCGTGTGCTTCATAGGGCTGATGACTTACTCATCTCTAAAACTCCAACTCAGGGGCGCCTGGGTGGCGCAGTCGGTTAAGCGTCCGACTTCAGCCAGGTCACGATCTCGCGGTCCGTGAGTTCGAGCCCCGCGTCAGGCTCTGGGCTGATGGCTCAGAGCCTGGAGCCTGTTTCCGATTCTGTGTCTCCCTCTCTCTCTGCCCCTCCCCCGTTCGTGCTGTGTCTCTCTCTGTCCCAAAAATAAATAAACGTTGAAAAAAAAAATTTAAAACTCCAACTCAAATGCAAACTTTTCAGCCTCTGGAACCGAATATTGTACACAAAATATGCTCCATCTCTGTGGGACACAGACAAATGCGAATGTTTTCTGGAGTCAGCACGGTCCCCCGTGTCTTCTGCAGCCCGTGGCTGGTGGCCTTAGGGTGTCTCCGAGGCACTGTGGGGGAGTCACAGACCTGAATCATCAGAGGAAGACGGAACAACCAGCTGAGAAAGTTTGACGTTAGCAACCGTCTCCTGCCTTCAAGCTTATAGAAGATTGGCAACCTTTTGTAAGAGCCCTTCCAGCCCTCAATTTTTCTGATCACAACCTGTGTCTGATGACCACCGTGGGTCCTGTAACTGGAATGGAAGTCAGCCAGAGTCTTCTGTCCTCCAGTCAGGTTTTATGACAAATTACGTAGCTAAATAGAAGATGCCACATTTTACCGGTAAAAGAAACACAGTTTGATTATTAAACATGTTTAGATGGCAGCGGAAGTCAGGAAAGGATGTATTAGAGTGGCACAGATATATTTAACCACATTTCAGCTAATCACGTCACCTTCAGCGGTCTGACCCTAAATGCTGGGCGGCAAAGGGACTCACAAAATACTTCCGTGGTCGTGATTTAAAACCCGTTTTAACGGAGCACTGGATTTTCCAGACTGTTGCCTCCCCTCTCCCTTATTATTAATTCACTCTTCTCCACACAGCAGAAGAGGCACGGCTGGGGTCCAATGGCATGTCCTGAGGACAGGGGCTGCGTGCAGGCTGGCGGGACCGTGAATATGTACAGAAGTGTCCCTCCAGATGACTGTGCTGTGACCTCCTGCCCACTTGCGTTCCAAATACGCACTTCAGATACATTGCTTCCTCTAACAACTTCTTAGCCACATTGGCGATGAAGTATGTTGACTCTATGCTCGTGGACAAGATCTTGTCACTTTTTGGGACTGTGCTCATGTCACACAAACACCTCATCCCTTTTCCTGCCTGTCAGAGAACTTAAATGTCATCGACACGGAGGAATAAGAGGCCTGCTGTCCGAATTGTTGCTTCGGCTCAGATGATGATAAAAAAGCCAGAGCAGGAATGCCATAGTTGAGAGGGACAGGGTGGGAGACGTGAGATAGCACGAGCAAGCCATCTGTCCATTCATATCCACCCCGATGAATGCCGCGTGTGTCCTAGTTTTCCTAGAAGACCCATATCCTCTACTGGGAAACTGAAGCTTGGAAGCGGGGACAGGTGTTGACTTTGGATGGACCAGAAGGGGAATCTCTGCCAAGCTCTCCTTAGGATTGTTACTGCGTCCCCAGGGGTTGGGGAAGGATGGCCCTGTCCTGTGGAGGCAGGTGGGGAATTGGGTGGCGCGGGGGCTTGAGGGGAATTCAAGCTGGACATGAGTCAAGTATACCTTTCAAACCAGACCATCCGTGAACTTCTGTCGTGCTTCCCTTTGCGTAGCCCTAGCACCCGGCAAAGCCTGGCTTCGGTTGAGACGGAGAGGGTTGTATCTGTAACTTCTGTTTCTCCACATGCTTCCTCCGTTCACTCAACCTTCTAACACACTTGGCAGATGTGGTATTTAGGAGGAGTCCCAAGGGGCAAGGTCAGATCTCAAAGATAAGGGGTGAGGCTTGGAATAGAAGAATCAGAGGGGCGGGGGTGGGAGGGAGGGAGGGAGGGAGGTGCAGGCTGATGCCAGGTGAGCGGAATGTGATGTCTGGAGTACTGGTCTGTGAAGGGGGCCAAGGGCAGGATCAGCCCCCAGAGGGCTGTAGGGGGCAAGGCCGGTGTGTGGGAGCAAGGACAAGAAGCAAGAAGGGAACTTGGGCAGGGACTGCAGCAGGAGGAGAGAAGTAGGAGCCGTGTCCTGATCCTGGAATACAAGGCAGAGAGCCCAGGACTCAGGCCTAGGCCACACGGTCAGACTGGGCCCCACAGTTGGGCTGACTGGACGCTGGATGCCAAGCTCTTGACTCTTCTATTTCTCCTGTACCCGGGACCAGATTTCTTCTAGAGCTGTGCTGTCTAGAATGCTAGCCTCTAGGCAGGTGTCCAGCCTGGTCCAGCCAGTCTTGGCCAAGCGGCAGAACCACAGGGCAGCACAGCACGCGCCCCGTGGGTAAGGCTCGCCTAGGAATGACGGCGGACGTGGCCGGCCCCCGGACCATAACAGACTGCTTCACAATGTAATTTGTAAAATTTAGAAATTCCTTATAATGGGCACTTGGGTACTTTTAAAATTGGAGGCCGGGGTGGGGGGAGTAGAAAGTAATATTGTGCAAGAAAGAACAATATTTCCCAAGAAGGATGGCAAACTCCAGTATGTCCCAACCGGTTATATAAACAGAGGTTAACTCCTGCATGTTGGCGACCTACCAGGGAGCAGAGGGCAAGTTGATAGAGGATGGGTCCAACGAACTTGGTCTGTGGAAAGCTGAGGGAGAGACTGGCTGACCGACTGACCTGGAGCGCTGAGCTTCTCGGAAGGGCAGAGCTGGGGAGAAGATGGGAGGATGAACTTACTTCTTATGTTCTACTTTGGCACACGACAGCCCTGACGATCTGAACCCGAGGGGCAAATGGGGCCACGCTGTCCCTAACAGAGGCCGCACCAAGTGGATTTGCTATTTTTAAAAAACGTTTTCTATGGAGACTTATACCTCACACCTCTCCAAAGCACAAAGAATCCTTTATTTGAAAATGCCAACTGTTTACCTAACGCTGTTATGTTTCCTTCTTATCATTGTCTAAACATGATTTTCCATGGTGCCAAACAATGAACGTGTGTGTCTTTGTTCTTTTTATTCATTTACACTTTCCATGTGTTGACACGGTCCCCATATTTATTATTTTAATGACTCTAAATTCTACCAAGTGAATGTACAATACCCTAGAGGTTGGGCGTGTGGATGGTTTACAAGTTTTATTTACTTTTGCTACTATGCAAGGTATCACTTGAAATTGTTAAAAAATCGGACATCCTCTCTTTGTGTCAATAGTAACTATCTTTATTCTTAAAAAAAATAGTATGTTTTGTTTTCTATTACAAAACCAAAGCATGTTCACTGTGGAAGTTTTGGAAAGTATAACCTTCTTGGCATGTTTACAACCTACCTGGGGCACTATTATAGATGTGCTTTTTATTTTTCCAGTTAATTGTCTGAGTCCTTGCACACGGCAGTTGGGCGGCCTTTCTCCTCAACTACCTAATAATCCTGGGGGCCCAGAAGGCTCGATTCTTATTCCAAATGCAAGATGGGAGAGGATGTTGGAGAGTGTCAGCTGCTTACCTAGGCCCGGGTGATCTACTATCCTTGTTCTCTTACTGTCAGTGTGGAAAATGGTTTGAATATTAGAGCACCAGATTCCCAAACAAGTAACAACCAAACCTCTGAGGCTACTCCTTTTTAAAAAAATTTTTTTTAAGGTTTATTTATTTTGAAAGAGACTGAGACAGCGTGAGCAGGGAAAGGGGAGAGAGAGAGAGAGGGAGAGAGAAGGAGAGAGAGGGAGGGAGGCAGGAGAGAGAGAGAGAGAGAGAGAGAGAGAGAGAGAGAGAGAGAGAGAATATCCCAATCAGGCTCCACATTGTCAGTGCAGAGCCCCACATGGGGCTGGAACTCATGAAACTGTGAGATCATGACCTGAGCTAAAACTGAGAGTCAGACGCTTAACCGACTGAGCCATCCAGTTGCCTCTCCCCCACCCCCCACCCCCTTTCCCGCCTTTTTTAGAGCTTACACTCTCGAGGCTTGTAAAGAAGTGTGCTAAGTCTGGAAGGGAGCTCTGCCTAAGCCAAACCCTGGGTGAGTGTCAGCCGTTCCCCATAGAATTATCGGGTCCACTGGCTGAGCCCACATCACCAGTCCTGACTTCTTCCCAGGTGAATTGGAGAAGTCCTGATCCATCCAGAATGTTCTAGTAACGTTAATCTTGAAAATAGAGTCTCACTGACCCCTATACTGATTTTTCTTCTCTCCCACCTGGTATCCCAGAGCTTTATACACCCTAAAACTCACTCTAAATGCTCTCTTCTTCCTAGATGTTCAACTGGAGCTGGATAAGGCACCCCGTTCCATTCCATGAGACATTAGACAAAGTTTTCTGTGGAGATTTCTAGAAAAGTTTTTCTTTCCTCATAAAAAGAGGCAGAAAATGCAATCCTTCTTGATGTCTCCTTCTTCCTACCTAAACAAAGACATGATGTCTGAGCTGCAGTAGCCAGCATGTGACCATGAGGCGGGGGCATGATGCAACCGCAAGAAATTTTCAGATAGCCACTGACCCAATATCAATAACCACTTACAGCCAAACTACCCATTAGGTTTAAGCTGTAAGTTGAATTTTCTGTTCAGTGCTGCTGAACTCATTCCTAGAAGATATTTTTGTTATTAGAAGCAAGGTTCTATACAATAAACAACTTATGGTGAAATCTTTGCACACATTCTTAACTGTTTTTATAGGACATATTCACATAAGAAAAAATTGGGAAATGTTATGGACTGAACTGTGTTTCCCACCTCCCCCCAAATTTATACGTTGAAGTGCTAACCTCTCGTACCTCACATGTAAATGTCTTTGGAGAAAACTTCTTTTCAGAGGAAACTAAGTTAAAAACAAGGTCTTTGGGGTGAGCGCTACGCCAGTATGACTGGTGTCCTTATAACAAGAAATTGGGACACAGATATGTACGCACACAGAGGAAAGAACATGTGAACAGGAGAAGGCAACCATCTCCAAGCTAAGGAGACAGACCTCAGAAGAAACGAATCCTGCCGATACCTTGTTCTTGGGCGTGTGGCCACTAGAACTACGAGAAATAAATTTCAGTGGTTTAAGCTCCGCCCCGCCCAGCCCATGGTGCTTTGTTTTGGCGACTCTAGCAAAGCAGTACAGGGAAGCAAAAATATTTTTCCCATCTGTAAAATAATATTTGTATTTGTTTATAATGCGGTTAGGAGGCTGAAATGATGTGTGCAAAACATTTATTTTGACGTCTGATGTTCCGTATGCACGCAGTCAGTGATGGCTAGTATTCCCATGAAGCCCAACAACAGAATTCTCTGGACAAAAATCACTCCCGTAGACTCTGCAGAGAATTAGCCAAAGACCTTTCTGGTCTCCGAGAGGATCACTGAGCTCAAGGTATCTGTAGGCCGGCTGTGGTAGAGACAGTGCTGTGTCATCTTTTTCCTCCTCCTGGACCCTCAGGAAGGGTCTCTTTCCCCCTGGCGCCTAGGTGGTGTCATGTGACTCTGAACAGAACATCATTTCCAGGCTGAGACTGTTTAGAGAGAGGTGGCTTTTCTGCTTTCTCTACCTCTCCCACTCAGAAGCTGAAATCATAAGAAGGGAGGTGACTCTGAGTCACTTTTTGGAGGCGCACCGTGCAGGAGAGCTACCTGCCCTACAAGGGCAAGACACACACCTTAACCGTATTAAGCCACTGAGATTGCAGGATTTATCCTGAAGGCGGTTACCTTTGCTGACTGACCAATATGATCCAATGTTATCTTCTACTAACTCGTGACAGTAGCAATGCTATACCAGTTAATGAGGAATTCCGAGCGAGGGAATGGGGCACACCCATGGTTAGGTTCCAGTCAGCTGCAAATTGATATGGTTTGGGGCCAGTGGGAAGAACAGACCATCAATAATAACTGTTATTATTCATATTGTCACACGCTGGGGCATCTGGGTGGCTCAGTTGGTTAAGCCTCCAACTTTGGCTCAGGTCATGGTCTCACAGTTCGTGGGTTCAAGCCCCGCGTCGGGCTCTGTGCTGACAGCTCGGAGCCTTGAGCCTGCTTCGGATTCTGTGTCTCCCTCTCTCTCTGCCCTGCCCCAGCTCATGCTCTGTCTCTCTCTCTCTCTCTTCCTCTCTCTTAAAAATAAATAAACATTAAACATTTTTTTTTTAAAAGGCACCAATCCTATTTGTAAGGACACCACCTCATGACCTGATCACCTCCCAAGGGCCCCGCCTTCTAATACCACCACCTTGAGGGTTAGGATTTCAACATAGGAATTTTAGAAGACCGCAAACATTCAGCCCATAATAGTAACTCTGAACCAAGTGGTCACGGGGCAGGGAGCAGTTGATGAACCCAAAACTAGGTCTGATACCTTTCCACCCATGGTCTCCTTGGAGTCTTCCCACGATAATTGTGATCCTTTTAGGACTTAAAAAACAGATCTTTTTGGTGGTCTGTACATACAACAGAATACTATTCAGCCTTAAAAAGAAAAGAAATTCTGGCACATACTACACCACGAATGGATCTCAAAGACACGTTAAGTGAGGTCAGCTCACAAAAGACAAATATTGTATGATTGCACTTACATGAGATCCCTGGAGCAGTTAGTTTCATAGACAGAAAGCAGGATGGTGGTCACTGTGGGCTGGGAGGGGGTGGGGGTTGCAGGCAGTTCGTGTTTAATGGAACAGAGTTTCAGTTTGAGAAGACGAACAAGTTCTGGAGATGGATGGTGGTGAGGGTTGCACAACACGTGAATGTGCTTAATGCCACAGAACTGTGCACTTAAATGTGGGGCACCGGGTGGCTCGGTGGGTTAAGCAGCCGACTCTTAACTTTGGCTCAGGTTTCGTGGGATCAAGCCCCACATGGGGCTTTGCACTGACATCAAGGAACCTGCTTGGGGTTCTCTTTCTCCTCTCTCTCTGCCCCTGCCCCTTTCAAAGTAAATAGATAAACTTAAATAATAAAAAAAAAAATAAAATGGCTAAAATGGTAACTTTCAGGTGGTGTCTATTTTACCACAATTTAAAAACCATTTTGCGAAGCCTCTCTTAGGTAGAGGAAAGTGACATGTAGGGTTGGAGCAACATGGTAAATGCTATGGGGACCCAGAGGAATGCCCTTGAGTGGTTGACCTTTTGGTAGAGGAGAGACGGATTCAATGACATTGACAGAGTGCAAATCCCAAAGGAGGGAAAGAGGGAACGAGTGGAAGGATTCAGAGGAGGGCACGTTTGTCATTAACTAGTGAGCCAATATTGATACATTATTATTAACAGAATTCTTTATTCAAATTTCCCCAAATGTCCTCTTTCTGCCTGCAGTGTTTCATCTAGAATACCCCTACAAATCTGTACCCATCTGAACTGCAAAGACAGTACAGAGAGCTTCCATATACTGGACATTCAGTTTCCCTTATTATTAATACCTTTCATTAGTATGGGAAACTGTTAAGTGAAGCCCATACCCTATTTAGATCTCCTTAATTGTTGTTTTATATCCCGTTTCTATCCCAGGTTCCCACCAGAATACAACATTCCGTGGGGTACGTCATGTCTCCTCAGTGGGGACAGTTTCTCAGACTTTCCTTAGGTTCGATGACCCAGACAGTATTGAGGAATGGTGGTTAGGTGTTTTGTAGATCATCGCCTAACTTGGGTTGGTCTAGTATTTTTCTCATGGTTGTACTGGGGTTGTGGGTTGGGGGAGGAAGACCACAGGGTTAAAGTGTCTCGCCCTATCAGGGGCTCCAGGCGGTCAACAGGACTTATCACTGTTGACACTATCTTTGACCACCTGGCCAAGGTACTGTTTGTCGGCTTTCTACACTGTAAAGTTATTCCCAACCACCCCCCCCTCCCGCCCCCGCCTCGCTTTCCAAACTCTGCTCTTTGGACGTAAGCATTAGATATTTTTGAGTAAAGAAAATGACCCGATGAAAGGAGTATTTTGGAATGATATTCCATCTGTGGCTGACGTACTAGGAGGGGACATCTTGACCTTACATAGTGCTTGTGCTGGTTTAGATCACATATCGTGACTTTTAATCCTCACATTGGCCCCATTTTACAGGGGAGCAAACCGAGGCACCTAGAAGGTAAATAATCTGTTAATGGTCACAAAACCAGTAAGTGCTCAACCTGGGATCTGAACCTGAGGCGTGTGTGGCTCCAAAGTTGGTGTTATCACTGAGCCATCCTGGGGGGATTAGCAGCGTGAATTCGGAATGTGGTCAGACGTCATGATTTCAGTTGGAAGGCAGATTCCCCGGTGCCACCTCCGAATACTGCATTGTAGTAGACATATCCCCTAGGAGATCCAGTAGGCACAACGCATGGTTTCCAACTTAAAAACCTAGCCATTTTTAATCCGCTGGGTTAAAGAATAGAGAAGTTGGGGGCTGAGACCCTCCAGGATGTGCTAGTGATGGGGCAGTGTGGGGGGGGGGAAGTCATTAGGTCCCAGAGACCTCACCGGTGTCTGCAGTACAAGAAGAGGATGACTGACAGGGGCCCCACAGGGGAAGACTTCGTCTTGGTCCTTGATGGATGTGGACACAGGTGAGAGGCAGGCGGCATTTGCCCTGGATGACGGAGGGAATATTAGCACCAGTGACAAATACAGGGCTCCCCCGGGGAAGCTGGTTGCAGGAGAGATGGTGAAGTGGAATGTGGGATGGAGCCCTGGAAGTTCTGCCACAGACTGAGGAGGGGGGGACTGAAGGAGTCCCGAGTGTACGAGTTTTCTGTGTGACAAACGGGGGAAAGGACAGAGCATCGGGAAGGGCCCCGGAAAGACAGGGTGGGAACGCTGGACTTGGAACATGCTCACAGGGACAAGGACAATTTTCCCAAGTCCCATAAGTGATGTCACGTCACCAAGGTGACCCCTGGTGCCTTCAGGGATTTCAAGCCCAGGAGAGTGGGTCTGGCTCCATACCGTCCTGAGGCGCTGACACAGAGGAATAAGACGCATAGCTAAGGAGAGGGTCCTTGCAAGGTGTTCAAGGATTCTAGAATGGGCCTCTTGCGTCAGCACTTGGAAAGAAAGCTAAGTCCCGGCCTGAGTCATGGCCAGCCATGAGGTCCTCATGACCTCTAGAAATGATTTCTGGGCTCTAGAAATCATCTCCTTCAGCTCGCACAGACCCCGCACCTGCTAGGGCCAAGCTGCTTGCTGCCAGCACCTGTTTTAGCACCAGTGTCCTCACCGCCCTGGAATAACCTTTGTCCTGTTTCCAAGACCTGTCCTGTCCCTGGGGCAAGCCTGTTCCTTGTTTGCTGAAAAAGGGAGGCACCTCATCCAGCCCATGGTTCTAAAAGGGGCCAGCTTGGGTGAATCCATATGGTCTCTGCTTCTGGCAAATTCTGTCGTTAAAGAAGAGAAAGTAAACCCAACCCATAAATTTCATCACCTTTTGCTGTAACCTATTTAGGCCACTTGTAGAGCTATTTTAACAGTGTAAGAACCTGGGAAAGGGATTTCAGAAAAAGCTAAAAAGGCCTGTCAGTTGATTTTACCCAATATTCAGACTCCAAATGGTTCGTATCAGCACCCTGATTTGGTTTTAGTAGGAACCTCAAGCCATTCGATTTGAAGGCACAGAGTAGCAGAAAGCTGGTTGTTGAGAAAGAACAAGTATCTTTTGACACCCTGTCCTTAAGCAGAGACAAGTGTCCTGGTGCTTCATCTTATGTATTCAACCAGTGAACACGGATTGAGAGCTTGCTCTGTGTCGGGCATATGGGTATACAGTGGTAAACACAATCAGACCTGATCCTGGATCTCTTAGTATTTTGCACCCAGGGGGAATGACAGCTATTATTCAAATAATCACACAAATAAATACATGCAATTACACCCCAGCACAGATTGAGATAAGTAATCCGAATGAAAGGGATAGTGTTATGAAAACCCAGAACCTACTTTCTAGTAGAACTCAGGAAGAGTTTGGATCTTCTTATATGTTGAGTGGCAACCAGGCTACTCAGGCAAAAACCAGAAACTAAATAATAGAGCTTTTTTTTTTTTTTTAAAGTAAAGCTTCATATTGTAAGTATAGGGATACTTAAATATTAGCATAAATTAACATGCCTTCATTTCTCCATCCCCAGCACGCCCTTACAAAGCGAATGGAAATAAACACGATAAGCAACTCACAAATGGAGACTTTGAAATGACCTACTATTCTCAAAGCACAAACTCATCCACTTAGAGCCCTGCCAGTTGAAGTCACCTCCCAACTATTTCTGAAATGAAGTCAGGTGACACACCCTGAGTATGCACCCAGCCCTGGCAGTGAGGCAAGTGTGGGGGCTCGGGAAGACTTAGGAATAGGGCAAGTGCTGACTGCCATCTAGGTAAAAGGTTAGAATAATGTCCTTCGCTCAAGGTTTTCTGAAAGAACATAGGTAGCTAGCTGAAGTCCAAGTTAGCTATTCACCAGTGGCTAAAGGGAGGCAGTGCCTTTGCTGTAATCCATCTATAAGAGACAGTAAGGAGTAAAACAGGGATATCAATTAAATTCAACTGATGCTATGAGAATATATCACTGCCTCAGTATTATGCTCCATTTTTAATATTAAAATCTGACCGGGGACCCCTGGATGGCTCAGTTGGTTAGGCGTCTGACTTAGCTTAGGTCATGCTCTCACGGTCCGTGAGTTTGAGCCCCGCGTCGGGCTCTGTGCTGACAGCTCAAGGCCTGGAGCCTGCTTCGGATTCTGTGTCTCCCTCTCCCTCTGCCCCTCCCCCACTCACGCTCTGTCTCCATCAAAAAATGAATAAACGTTAAAAAAAATTTTTTTTAATATTAAAACCTGTCTTTCCACTATTTAAATACTATGAGAAGTAAGATGATTCATTTTCACAAATACTAAATAAAAGCTGTTCTGTCTAGTTAACAATAGGTTTACAACCTATTGGAAAGATGTATGACCCCCCCCCACACACACACACCTCCCACCCCCCACACACAATGGAGTCCCAAACCCATAGACCCTTCACTTCCTGGTTCTTCTTGCCCTCTCCATCTGGTGTGCTTCTAATTCGCAGGTTTTGCAATGAGCATGTGCCAAAGAACTGAAGTCTCCAGGCAGCTCAAAGAATGTACATTTGTTCCAGTCAGACTACTCTTTGCCTTAAGTGGGCATAGGCGATGTCTGAGTAAGGCTGTAACCTCTCTAGTCCTCAGCCAATGAGGAGCCAGGGGAGGGACTTGTACCCTAGGGGATAAATTGTCTGCTGTAACTGCCCCCAGTGTGCCTGTCCATCAGACACCCGCTCCTGCAAGAACCTTGATTAAAGCCTTGCTTCCCTGTCATCCGAATCGCCGGGTAACCTCCTTTGATTGGGTCAGTGGGCTTATTTCTCACATATACTTTCCAGGTACTTCTCACGGGTCAAATCTGTAGACACAGAGAGGTTTAGAGTAGACCCGGGGAATTTAGGATTGAGTTAATCTAACAGTTTCCAGATTTGGGGATTTCGGAGACTGATAAAATTCCAAAAACAAGGATTTAGAAGACCAATATAGAGTTGCCAACTTTTTATTTGCTCAAATAAAATAATGAAAGCACCTGTTGTTCACTATCACCCCCATGATGTTACATCTAAAGTGAATTATGACAAAATATCACTTAGTGTTTTAAGGGAAATCACTTTGTGAAAAACTCATTACATTTTTGGAGGGTGTTTTCTCATGTCTGCATAGACCCATGAAAAACAAAAACTTCCTCCCAGTCCAGTACTAGTTTTTGCTCTAGGATTTCGAAACCACTGGTTTAATGCACACCTCTTGCCCTGTTTTGCAAGTGGGGAAACTGAGGCTCCACGTGAGGATAAGCATTGTGCCATCTCAGGCACCACCTCACAGCTGGGGAATAGCCATGTGTAGGGAGAGCTTTTTGGGTCAAACTGTAGTATGCCCGCTCTCTGCCCCACCTCTCTCCTTCCACCGATGGCTAGTATAGTCCTAGGAACGAGACAGGGAAATGGAAGGGACCACATTAAAAAAAAGAAAAAAAGCCATTTTTTTTTCCTTTGCTCCTTTTCCAGCTTCTAGTCTTGCTAGGGCCTGGACCCCCACCCCACTCTACGCAGGCCTTGTAATGGCAAAAGCATACATCCTGCTTGTAAGCGACCAAGAGATAATGATATCTTTGGAGTTTTCCAGCACAATGGGTAACATCTAAGGAGTGGCTGGGCGGGGTTATCCTAACATTCTCCAAGACCACTGGCTTCAGGGAATGATGACTTCTGAAGGACACCTGGCCCCTGTCCTGTTCTGACCACTTTCTGGATGCCTAAGAGGACACGTGCACCACACACAGTCACCAATAAAAACCCCAGACTCCAAGCAAAGATGAGGGTCATGCTTCTTTCCTTTCTGAGGCTCCTGGACGCTCTGTCCTGTCTGTCTGTCTGTCTGTCTGTCTCTCTCTCTCCCCGTCTTCAACTCTGCTTCCATCTCCTCCTGGCTCATGTCTGATTTCCATCCTTCTCGAAGCCAAGGACCCTCTTGGCTAGTCCCGTGGGACCCTCTGGGTCCCCGGACCTGGCCTACCGGTGTGAGGAACAGTGAGGGACAGATGGATGAAGGAGAGGGGGGAGCAACAGGGGCCTTTTCCTTCTGGAGCCTGTCCTCTGGGTCCTGTATCTGGACTGGACTCTTCCTCGCCTAGCACTCCCTGAATTTTAGGTATCCTTTAGTTGGGTACATTAATTCTTCAGCCCATTTGGGGAATATTTGGTGTACTGCAAATTCTTAATTAATGTTTTTTTTTTTTTTTAATTTTTGAGAGAGAGACAGAGAGACAGAGAGAGACAGAGTATGAGCAGGGGAGGGGCAGAGAGAGAGGGAGACACAGAATCTGAAGCAGGCTCCAGGCTCCCAGCTGATAGCACAGAGCCTGATGCGGGGCTCGAACTCACGAACCGTGAGATCATGACCTGAGCCAAAGTTGATGCTTAACTGACTGAGCCACCCAGGTGCCCCTGGTGTACTGCAAATTCTTTACAATGTCCATTCCTGTGTCCCCTCCATGAAGACTGTATTGAAGCACACAGGAAGTGTGAATTTACTGCTGATGTTTTTAGAGAATTGAATATTACTTTGAAAGCACTCTAGAGGTGCCTGGGCGGCTCAGTTGGTTAAGCAACCGACTCTTGGTTTTGGCTCAGGTCATGATCTCATGGTTCACGAGTTCAAACCCTGGGTCGGGCTCTGCACTGACAGTGAGGAGCCTGCTTGGGATTCTCTCTCCTTCTCTCTCTGCCCACCCCCACTCACGCTCTCAAAATAATTAAACTTTAAAAAAACAGCACTCTAGTATGTTCGATATATATATATATATATATATATATATATTTATATTTATATATATATTTATTTATTTATTGCAAAGTCAGGCAGGGGTTAACCTAACATAAATAAAAATTCTCCTGTACATGGTGCTAGTTATAATGCAAGGAGAATACTTCATTGGGGAATTTTCGTTTTGGACAACAGAAACCGACTGTGGTTTATTTAAGAAGAAAGAGGGTATGTGGAAAAGGTATATCGGATTGTTGACAGAATGACCGGGAGGGCTGGGCAACTAAACTTGGAAGGTGTACTGCCAGAAACAATGGCCAGAATCATTGCCCAGAACGTCTGATGTCCCTGCAGGGACTAGAGGCCACCAACAGTGCTGGCTCGCGGTGTTTTCTAGAGCTTGTGTGGACCCCGCCACCCACCATCTAACTGGGTGCTGCCTTGTCCCTGCTTCCTTACATCATCAGTAGCTTCCTGTGGAAAGCCTGGGCTGGGGACCCTGATGGGCAGACAGAGTCTGCCTCGCTGCTTGGGCGGCAGGAGAGTTTGGGAAGGTGAGCCTCTGGCCTATTTTCCTCTATGGCGCAAGACAAGCTTTGCCTCAATAAGATGGTGGGGTGAGGGTGGGGTGAGGCTGGGGGGGGGGCGCGGCTCCTGAAATGTAAGCCTGTAGATGCGGGGCAGCCAAAGAGAATAACAAAAAGAATAATTTCTGTTCAAATTGACTTCTCAGAAATTTGGGACAGCAGAACGTACCTTGAATAGTAGTAAACAAAATCTACGGACTCGGGTCCAGGTTTGATATTTTTTCCTACTTTCGAAAATCCCATCCTAACGGTTGCTCAGATGCTGTCGATGACCACCTTAGGTCAATTCATGTTGACTTCCTGGCATTCTTTTTCTTAGGGGAGTGTCTCGAAGCCCAGAGCCCCAGTGAGGCCTTCCGAGAGCCGGCAGGGGTGTCTGGCATTCCCAGGCCCAGCAGGGGTGTGTGGTGGAGACGCTGGGCGTGGAGGGTCTGCCCTGGGCTTGTAAACCGTACTGGGGATTTCTCCTTCTGGGGGTTCGCGGCAGCGCATAAAGCGGTGCCGTTTTCCTCACCTACTCAAACCCCCTTTCCAGCCACTGTATGCAAAGTGTGCACGAGTGGAGGAGAGTAATCTGTTCGACTCTTTCCCCGGTTCCGGGTGGGGCCTCCAGCCGGGAGGAACGCAACCGGCCTTTGCCAACAGTTGACAGCGATCAGGCTTCCCAAACCTTTCCACCGAAATGCTCCTCAAGCCAGAGACCGAGGATACCTGGAAAGGGGAGGGGCGCAGCCAGAGGGAGGACTGAACATCCTCTCTGAACTCAAGTTTGCTCTTTCCCGTCCACACAGACCTAGAGGTGCCCACACAGGCTCCCCATGCGTACCCGGGGGCTCGAAGAGCCCGGATGTTTCACGCCATCGAGAATTTGCCAGCGGCTCCCCGCAGGAGAGAGGTAGAGGCTGCGAAGGCCCTGGAGAGACTTCTTGCTCTGAGCAAATAGGGCCAGGAAGGGGCTCGAGGCCACAGAGGCTGGCAAGTGCTGGGGCCTGATCCCCGGAGGGCAGTTGCTTGTGCCTGCAAACCACAGCCCCGCAGGGTTAGAACAAATATTTCTTTTCTCCTCAAATGTGGATTTAGCCTGAGCAGAAAAATGCGTTGCTCTTGGGAAATGTTTGTGTGGGAAAAATTTGCGTCAGTGCAGGCAGGCTCACCGGAGGGCTGGACTCTGCTGGAGGGCCTGAGGCACCTCACCCGGGCGCCAGCTGTGTCGAGAGCTGCCCAGACGGGCACCGTGTGACCTGGGCTGATCCTTCGTTTTGTTTCGTTGCTTTTTAGTATGGTAAAATACACCTAACGTAAACGTGATCACTTTCACCTTTTTTAAGCGTGGCATGAAATGCATTGGCACTGTTGGGCCACCACCACCACCATCCGTCTCCGGAACTTGTTCAGCCTCTCCAACTGAAACTTTGTCCCCGTTAAATCTGACCTCTTCATCCGCCCCACCCCCACCCCCCACCCCACTACACCCGCCGGGGGCAACCCCGTTGTACCCCAGTCTCTATGACTCTAACCACCCTGGGTACCTCATATGAGTGCAATGACACAGTATTTGTCCTCCTGGATTGATTCTTTACTCTCTTTCTTTAAAAAAACTAATTTTATTTATTTGTTTGTTTATTTTTTAGAGAGGGAAAGTGCGAGACGGGCAGAGAGAGAGGGAGAGAGACAGTGTTGAGCAGGCTCCGTGCTCAGTGCAGAGCTAGTCGCGGGGCTGGATCTCAGGACCCTGAGATCACGACCTGAACTGAAATCAAGGGTCGAATGCTTAACCGCCTGGGTGGTTGAGTGGGTTAAGTATCTGACTTGGTTTCAGCCCAGGTCAGGATCTCTCGGTTCCTGGGATCAAGCTCCGTCTGCATCAGGCTCTGTGCTGACAATATGGAGCCTGCTTGAGATTCTCTCTCTCTCTCTCTCTCGCTCTCGCTCTCGCTCTCTCTCTCTGCCCTTCTGCTCCCCATCCCCCCCCAAATAAATTAAAAAAAGAGAGAGAGAGAATTATATATATATTTTTGGACACAGGCTCGTGAGACCAGAGACACCTAGTGCAGCATGTGTGACTTCATATGATGACAAGACTTAACACTTCTTCCCATGAACTGAAGCTGGTCCTCTGGATGACACATCGTGTGGGTGCCCCATCACCCCAGCCCCCGCGCGTGAGGGTGCAGAGCCCTGGGATCCTTAACAAAATGCAATTCAGGTGTGATCTTGTGCTCAAAATACGAGAAAGTTCGATTTGAAAGCGTGTCATATTTTCCATTTTTACGTAGCTTCAGCCAGAGCACGCGTTCCAGGGGCCCTGCTCTCCTGCATGCCTGAGCGAACCCTGCTGTGTCAGGAGCCACTTGGAAGGAGACACCGGGATTTCAGCATGTAGTGACTAGGTGAGCCGTAGAGTGGAAAAGAAAACCATGGCAACTGGGTTTTAGTGTGTGCAAACCCGGATGGGTCTGAAGAGAAAATGCCCGCAGAGAATTCGTAGCTTCAAGACCCTTCATGGTGCAGGGGTCCAGAGAGATTTCCAGTTGCATACCACAAGGGCATAAAGGTAGTATCAGTATTAGACTTTTCCTATTATTCTTCATTATCTGAGCTGTTAAATTCTAGCTATTCGCTCCTTTCTCCTCTTACCCTATGCCCGCGGGAGAGGTTGACATAAAGTATTCTCTCTCTTTTATGAGCGAAGAAATGAAAGCGTGGAGAAATTAAATGATATGCCAAGGCTCTAAAATTAGTCCGTGACTGAGGCGAGATAGGAGCTGACACCCTTACTTCTCCTCCAAGGTCGTACTTGTCGTTTGATAGCTGTCGGTATCAGACCTCTCTAGGTTTGTGTATTTTTGCCAACCTCATAAACAACCTCAAAATCTTTGTAAAGCCTGCTGGGCTGCAAATGGACCTCTTTCCGTCTCTCAAATCAACATAGCTTTTGATCACTGTCTCAGAATCATGTCTTCTGAGAAGCTTCTTTCATCCACTTGAGCCCCAGGCTGACCCCACCCTTGGTAAACTTCCTCTGCCCCTGGAAGGGGCACCACGCCGCGGAGCACATGATCGTACATTTTCTGGAATCATTGGCTACTTGCTTGCCAATTATAGGGTGAGTTTGCTGAGGAGTAGACACCATGCTTTTTTTTTTTTTTTTTTTTTTTTGGAGTTTTCTGGAAACAAGTCAGTCTGGAATGACTGATGCTATGTCCTGGGTCCCGCCTCCAGAGATTCTGACTTGGTGGTTCTAATGAGGCCAAGAGCCTGCACTTTTAACAAGCATCTTAGGTACTTCTGGTGCAAGTGGGCTGGCGCCCACACCAAAGAGAGTGTTGGTTTAGACCTTCCTTCATCAATTCATCAAACATTTATTGAGAACCTACTATACATTTGAGGAGCTGGAGAAGCAAGAAGGGCACTGCTTTCCTAGGGTTTACACCGTGGAGGGGGAGACAGCTATAGACCTGTAAGCAAACAGAGAAATAGCACAGCATAGTAGTGGCAACAGCTTCCATGCAGACGACAAGGGGTAGCATGGAACAGAGATGGTCTGGAACATGCAACGGAGCCCTCTAGTGCAAACACGCTCGCCCTCGCACAGCACTCGTATGGCGGCGTCTGCATCACTCGATGGAGTGGGCCTTTAGCTCAGCTCTTGTAAATCAGAATGCCTGCTCTTGCCAACAGCAGCCACCCTGCCTTTCAGGGATGTCATACCTATTTTCCAAAGATGAAAGATAATTAAAAAATAATAAGTAAGCTGCATGATGTTTAGATTTCATGTAAGCAAAGAAATAGACGTTTTCAGTTGAGTGCATCTTGTATGTACGCAACTGTGTAAGAAAAAATCTATAATTAAAAAGATTGAGGTTCTAGGATATTCTTCTACCGGTTATTCCAAGGGAATCCCCTTCATCTGGAAAAAAGGATGAGAGTGCAAAGAATAGGGCCTCTTCTTGGTACCGAACAATGTGTTACTCAAGCTTAGAGGGGAGGAGAGCTAGGTTATGCCAAGGGGTGAGGGTCAGCCCTCTGGAAATCCATGGGAATGGCCTGGGACCTGTGATTGGTGAATTCACCCAACTGCTCTTCTGCCCACCTCTCTCCACACACGTACGTGTTGTCATTTGTGTGTCTGAGCATCTTTGTAAAGGCTTTTCTAAGAACGCTTGAAAGAGGGAGCCAGAGAGCATGGCAGAAACCTGTGCCCTGGGTGGGTCTTAACCTCCTGGGGCTTTTGTACTAACAGGACAGCTTCCTGGTACTCACGTCCTGAAGGTCATGGAGGGAAGGAGTTTTCTGTGTTTCCCACTACTCTGTGTATACAAGCCTCCTCTGTGCCTCTGGAAACAAGAATCAGGAGAAAGGAATTGTGTCATTGGCTCAATTCCTGGGCACGCAGGTGACTCCCAGCCTCCCCTGGGAGGATGTGGAGCACCCTGAGGGGTGAGATACTTTCCCTAAGTGCCTACCTGGGCTTCCGGCTAGTAGCCCCTTTTCCAGAAGGATCTCACCAATCATGGATATTGTTATGGGCTGAACTGTTCCCTCCCCAAATTCATATGTTGAAGCTCTAACCACCATCACCTGAGAATCTGAGTATATTTGGTGATAAGGTCTTTAAAGAGGCAATTAAGTTAAAAGGAAGTCAATAGGTGGGCCCTAATCCAATCTGACTGGTGTCCTTATAAGAGGAAATTTGGACACACGAAGAGGCAACAGGAATACACAGACTGAGCCTGGGTGGCTCAGTCAGTTAAGTATCTGATTCTTGGTTTCAGCTCAGGTCATGATCTCAAGGTTCATGAGATCAAGCCCAGCATCAGGCTCTGTGCTTGGGATTCTCTCTCTCTCTCTCTCTCTCTCTCTCCCCCCCTCTCTGTGCCCCTCCCCAGCTCCCTCCCTCTCTCTCTTCACCCCCCCCTCAAAATACATAAATAAACTTAAAAATAAAAAAGAAGGTGGCTATCTACAAGCCAAGGAGAGAGGCCTCGGGAGAAGCCAACCTTGCCAACACCTTGGTCTTGGACTTCCCACCACCAGAACTGTGAGAGAATACATTTCTGTTGTTTAAGCCACCCAGCCTGTGGTATTTGTTATGGCGCCCCTAATAAGCTAATACAGGTATCTACCAAGGAGCCCTGATGGTTGGAAACCTGTCTTGTTTTATCTTGCCACGTGTGTGAGGTCTTCTAGGTGTTCCTCTGGACTGAGCTGCTTGTGGACAGTGTCACGCTGCACACACTCCTTTGCAGATCTATCCCTGGTCTCCTCTCTTGAGAGAGTCCCAACTTCAGTGATCCCTCCATGCCGACAGTGGCCAGCTCCCCGCCTCTGACCACCCAGGCCTCTATATCAGTTTCCCCCTCAAGTGGCCTATCATCTCTCAGTAAGACCAAATAGCAATCCCTTCCCTGAGCTTCTGAACCCACTCCCCCTTCCTGGGAAAGGCATCACGTTCTCCCCTGTAGGTGTGGACAGGCAGCATCTTTGGGTGCTTTCTTCTTCTCCCTTTTCCCCTCCTCAACTCCAACGGAACACCTTCCCTGCACGGTGGTGCAGGCTGTCTTTCCCAAAAATGATTCTTGGTCCTTTAGAAGCCGAAGGCAGACTGCTGGGGGTTCAGTCATGAAGCTAAGGAAGTACCTGAAATACTGACACCTTTGCCCCACTTCCAGCTGGCAGCAGCCAAGGCCAGAGTGTCCCATGTTTTATATCACAAATGCAATCTTCAGCAAACCTAGAAGCTGATGTTTCCTAGACGAGCAGCTCTCTCTTGTGGCTACGGGCTTCTGTGGCCAAAGCTCGCCCAGATACTGGGATTTGGAGTCTTGCGTTCATTCTAGAGAGTCGGCAAGCTCAGGGGCAATCCGGGATCAGGAGGGGCCTCGTTGGTCGACTCTGCATTCTTTCACCAGAGGTGGGAAGGTGTCTCATCAGAGACAGATCACCTGCCCTAGAGCCCCTGCCTTTCTGGAAGTTACAGAATGGTGTCCCAACTGTGAGTTGAAGGATTGTTTGCAGTGCAGCGATTTCGACAGCGTGGGACTTAGATGTCGGCTTTGTCTCCAGTTCAGAGGATTATGTCCCCAGTTGGCAGCTATAAAGTCCTACATCCTCTGCACTGTCATGCCCTGAATCTTCATCCCCGTCTTCACGCCCACTGCCTCTCCCTTCGGTCACCCTTCCTTTCCATGTCACCAGGCTGTCACAAGCTCTTCTAACAGGGCAGTTCCCCCCAGTCTCACCTCTAGACTCTCCGTGCCTCTGCCAGAAGAACCTTCCAGATTTACTTCCAAGTTTCTGATTATGCGCAAAGGAAAACCTAAATCCCCTGGTATAGCATCCAAGGCCCTTAAGTGTTGATCCTACCTGAACTTCCCAATCTGATTTCTGTTCTTCCTCCTTCCCCTTCCCCTTCCTCTTCCTCTAGCTGACCTTAAGCATCCGGGCTTGAAGCCAAAGAGCCTGGGTTCAAATCCTGACATTACCACTTAGTTGCCATGTGACAGGGGGAAGTGTCCTAAGCCCTGGATAATAGTAATCAATCACTAGCCCTAATGGGGCACTTTGTCTGTATCAGGCCCCGGTGGACGATTTCACTTACTTGCCCAAATGGCCCGATTCTCTAGGGAACCATAGGTCTTAGTATTTGGCGCAAACATTTAGGTGGTTTGTCCAAGGCCTGGAAGCCTCAGTTTCTGCAGGTGTAAGATGAACATAATGATGGTTTCTCCCTACGTTAGCCGGGACTTTTTCAAGTGGAAGGTGACTGAAACTTAAAAGTCGAGCCCAGGCCACAGCAAGGAAGTGCCTGTTCCCCAGGGCGGTGATGTGTGAGGTCTCTGCTTCGGTCCGCAGTGGACTCTCTCCAGGATGGAAATCAGCAGAGCTCCAGCTTCACCTGCCCTCTGGTGTTGGTGACCTCAGAGGGAAGGAGTCATCCTCTCTCCCGGGGACCACAGTCATCCCCAGAAGGACTCTGACTGCGGTAGGAGAAGAGAGTGTGCCTACCGGTCCCACGAAGTATGGAAGGGGCAATTTCCAAAAAAATTAAAAAATAAAAAACTCTGGGGCTGCTTACAACTAACAAACGCTTGCTCACTTGTTTAATGTACCTGAGCAGGTATTTGTAGAGTACCTATTGTGTGCGGGGTGTGGGGGGACGCATGTTCCCCACTCTGCACAAACCGTTCCTGCTCTCTCCAGCACACCGGCCTGTCCTCCCCAGGGAAACACACACTGACAGGGGCAGGTGCAGCCTCTCAGGGGAGGTCTGCCTCTGTCCAGTGGTGCTCTTGACAAAGTGGATGAGTCCATCAAACCCTTGAATTCCCTTGTTATGAAGGCAACTTACTCATCATATGAACCATGTTCTGCAGAATCAACTTGCAAGAAGAGAAACAATATTTTGATCTCTAGCTGCCTGCGACAGTCTGTTTGTCTCTCTTAGTTGCTTCTTTTTTTTTTTTAATTACTTATTTACTTTGAGAGAGAGAGAGAGAAAACACAAGTGGCAGAGGGAGAGCATCCCAAGTGGGGTCAGCACTGTCAACATGAAGCCCATTGTGGAGCTTGAACCCATGAACCTGAGATTAGGACCCGAGCCGAAGTCAGATGCCTAACTGACTGAGCCACCCAGGCGCCCTGACTCTTAATTGCTTCTAAACTCAGGTGGAAGCAGGTGTCATCTATGGAGCTCCCCAACCCCCAGAAGCAGGCACTGGGGATACAGTAGTGAACCAGATGGAAACCCCATGGTCTAGCTCAGTATGTCTCAAACTGTGCTGTGGAGGACCAGGCCTGCGCACAAAGCTGTGCGACCATCACCAGTGACTGGTTCCAAAACTTTTTTTTTTAAAGTTTGTCAACGCATTTTGAGGGGCAGAAGGGCAGAGAGAGAGGGAGAGACAGAGAATCCCAAGCAGGCTCTGTGCTGACAGCAGAGATTCTGACACGGGGCTCGAACTCACAAACCGTGAGATTATGATCTGAGCCGAAACCTAGAGTTGGATGCTCAACTGACTGAGCCACCCTGGCACCCCCCAAAACGTTTTCTTTACCCCCGAATGAAACCATACACCCACTGAACAGTCCCC
The DNA here is from genome assembly GCF_022079265.1 of Lynx rufus. NCBI lineage: Eukaryota > Metazoa > Chordata > Mammalia > Carnivora > Felidae > Lynx > Lynx rufus. Next base: position 186,883,278 of record NW_025814845.1, read on the forward strand.
AATCCCTCCTCCACCAGCCCCTGGCAACCACTAATCTACTCTCTGTCTCTAAGCACCTGCCTGTTCTGGACAATTCATATGAGGGGTTCGTACAATACTTGGCCTTTTGTGTCTGGTTTCTTTCATTCAGCATAATGTTTTCAAGGTCCATCCATGTGGTAGCGTGAATCAGCACTTCATTCCTTTTTATGGCTGAATAATATTCCGTTGTTTGGATACACTACATTTTGTTTATCCACGGGCATTTGGGCAGTTTTTACTTTTTGGTTTATTATGAATGATGCTTCTGTGAGCATTTATGTACGTGTTTTCGTGTGGGCCTATGTCTTCAGTATTCTTGGGCAAATATGTAGGCGTAGAGGTGCTGGCTCCTATAGTAACTCTATGCTTAACTTGACAAATCACCATACTGTTTTCCAAGGCCTTTGTGTCATTTTACACTCCTTCCGTCAGCGTGTGAGTGTTCCAATTTCTCCAACTCCTCTCCCACACTTGTCATTGTACATCTTTTTTATTACAGCCATCCTCGTGGCTGCCCTTGGTTTTTGCTCCTTGGCACGCTGTGATGGACAGTAGCATTTTCATCTTACCTCGATCCCCTCCTCCAAAAACCCTCCACGCAGTGTTTTGAGGCCAGCTTAAATTTCCTCTCTTCCAGAAGGTTCTCCTTAGCCACTCCAGCCCTCCTGGATCTTGTTCTTCTTCACCCCTTCCTAGGGAATTTGAAAGGATACACCACACGTTTGTGTTAAGGACTGGATTGTGTTGCTGTTCTCGCTTTCTGGAATAATTTCCCCATCCCGTGCTCGCCACTTCAGTGGCCAAATACTGCTTCTCTCATCCATCCCCAGCTTCTCCTGTGCCTCTGAAACTCGAATCCTCTCCCCCCCCCCAGGCGGGTGTGGCCCCCCACTCTGCCCCACAATAGCCCTTGGCACTTTGTATGGATCTCAGTGCTTTCTGTGTCCTCTGCTGGGATGTAAATTCGTCAAGAGCAGGAATTGGTGGCACCTGGGGGGCTCAGTCCATGAAGTGTCTGACTCTTGACTTCAGCTCGGGTCATGATCTCCCAGTTCATGGGTCTGAGCTCTGCATTGGGCCCTGTGCTGACAGAGAGGAATCTGCTTGGGACTCTTTCGCTCTCAAAATAAATAAGGGTGTTGTATGGAAGCCAATTTGACAATAAACTTCATATATTGAATAAATAAATAAATAAATAAATAAATAAATAAATAAACTGAAAAAAAAAAAGAAGGAATAGGAATTGGAATTATGTCATGATCATTTTTGTACCCTAGAATACAGCACAGACATTGACACTCGGTAGAAATTAATACTGAATAAATATTTTTTTGAAGGAGGAAAGGAAGGAAAGAATTTTCCAGTTGGCTTTTTCCAGCTAGACTGTGGGACCTTCTGGGTTAAGGAATGGCGTCTTTTTTTGTCTTGTGGATCTTTTCAATTCCATCTAGTGCCTCACAATGCCTGCCACATCCCTGGCTTCTTCCTCTGTCACCCTGCCCGGGGATGGGGCCTGGACTTGCTCCGTCAGCTGTCATGGCCAATGTCACATATGTGGTGTGACACAGACATGCCCCTCCAGCCACCGTTGATTGGTCCCTAAGCCAGAGGCAACCACGTGATAAGATGGGCCCAGGAAAGCCTGGCTATGTCCCAGACAATTTGGAATAATTCTATATTTCAAATGGAAAGGTGACACATTAACCCAATAAAATGCTTGCTCTTGAAGCATACACAAGGCAATTGAACAAAGATCAAGCAAACCACTTTAGCCTGAAATTTCAATCCCAGATGATGCTGCATTAGTACAAAATGTTAGCAGTCAATACTTAACTGTGTGTTATTTTACTAAGCGCTTTATATTCTTGGTGATATATTCTCCCACTTCTCATTTAAGGGACAGATGATTAGGGAGGTTGAAAATCCAGCCCACAGAGTCCCAAATTCTTTGCCACACTGGAGCTCTGGGAATGTTGGTACATGCCCCATGCTTAGACAGGCAGCTTGCCTCACAGTCCTGAACATCCTGACAATGAGCCTTTATCCCCTAAATGGGACCCATGGTCCATGAACCTGGCCAATCTCATGCTCTGCCCGGGAACAGACTAACACGTGGGTGCACCAAGCAGTTACTCACCAGGTCTTAATAGGAGGGCCCTTGGGGTTGCAGGGCTGCTACAAAATACTTCTCCACCGGCCTGTCACAAATGCCTGCTTTTGCTATTAAGATTTCTTTTTAATGTTTATTTATTTATTTTTGAGAGAGAGAGAGAGCACAAGCAGGGAAGGGACAGAGACAGAAAGACACACACACAGAATCCGATGCACACTCCAGGCTCCAAGATGTCAGCTCAGAGCCCAGCGTGGGGCTCGAACCCATGAACCATGAGATCATGGCCCGAGCTGAAGTCAGATACTTAACCAAGTGAGCCATCCAGGCGCTCCGGTTTTTGTTTCTTGGAGTTAAGGATGTAGGACCACAAAACATAGCACTTTGAGGGCATCTTACAGTGTTGGCGTCATTATAACTTCACTTTCCTCTTCCACCTCCTCTTCAAGGCAAGGATTGCCCCTCAAATTCTCTCTCCTCCTCATTCCACGGCCCGTTTGCTGCTTCTTGCTTCTTCGAATAGAGAAAATAATATTCTCCCGTGTAGTGGAATTTCATCTGGGAATCACAGTCTAATCCAGAAGTCCACCGAGTGTGTGAAGAGTGTTTCCAATAGCAGAGATCTTCAACTTCTGCTCTAGCATCACGAAAGATTAAAAAAAAAAAAAAGGGCACTAATTTCTGTGATCTCCATTAACTGCAAATACCCCTAGGAGGGGTGACACGTTGAAATGCTGTCACTCAAGTACAAATGTTTTCACCCGTCCTTTTCCGGAAGGCGCCTACCCAAGAGTATGAGTTTATAGTTAACTGGGGGTAAGAGACACAGTAGGCAAGTTAGTGTTTGGGGGCAACATAAAATCATACACCATTCAGTATGGTTGCGATGTGGTCGTTGAGTCTGGATCCCACCCTGTGGGGACTGTGGAAAGCCACGGTGGAAGAAAAAGAAGTGTGGCAGGAGACTGGAGGGAGAGTTCGAGGGCTCAGGATCATGGGAGGAGATGAAGGGGGAATTTACTCGGTGCCAGAACCAGGGCCAAGTGCAAAGTGGGCTGTTCTGTAGAGCTTTTCTGGAGATCTGTGACCTCTCTTCTCTCCACCCATGGGCTTGTCTTCATTTCTGTGAAAGGAAGGACAGAAGGGTAGGAGGACATGAAGGAAATAATCAAGACCAGCAATGCCCACAGTGGCAAAACAAGCTCTAACTTACAAATTGCCTCTAAATGGCCCGAGGAGTACTTCTAGGCGAGTGTGAATCATCGTGGAGCTGCTGACAGACCGCATGCAAACCATGTTCATGCCCATCTGGGGCTCATCTATCTGCTATGTACACTCTGAGCGATACTTGGGGTGATCCTAGTGGAGGCTGTGCCTAATGTTAAAAACCTGATGCCAGTTGGGATGAAATTGAATTGAAGCCAAGTCAGCAACTGAAAACAGTCTCCTTCCCTCGCTCCCTCCCTCCTTCCTTCCCTCTTTGAGAAGATCAGTAAAATTTAAGAATCTTTAGATAGATTGGGGGGAAAAAGAGAGACAACCCAAATTCCCAATACTAGGATCAAGAATCTATCACTACAGATTCTACAGCTATTAAAACAATGGTTCTTGGGTCACCTGGATGGCTCAGTCGGTTAAGCATCCGACTCTTGATTTGGGCTCAGGTCATGATCTCATGGTTTGTGAGTTCAAGCCCTGCATTAGGCTCTCTGCTCTCAGCACAGAGCCTGCTTCAGATCCTCTGTCTCCCTCTCTCTAGCCCTTCCCCTCTTTCTGGCCCTCCCCCTGCTCATTCTACCTCTCTCTCTCTCTCTCTCTTTGAAAATCAATAAACTTAAAAAAAATTTTTTTAAGAAAAAAAATGATTCTCTACTGGGGGTTATTCAACCCCTCTTCCCTCCAAGGGTATTTGTGAATGCCTGGAGACAGTTTTGATTGTTACAGCTGGGGAGCTTTGGGAATGTTACTGGCATCCAGTGGGCAGAGACCAGAGATGTTGCTAAACATCCCACAATGCACAGAACATGCCCCCTCAACAAAGGCTTATCCACTCCAAAATATCAATACTGTGCTGTTGAGAAACCCTACATCATAAGGATAATAAGGGAATATCGTATATGACTTAATGTTAATAAATTCAACAACTTAGTTGAACAATTTTTTAAAATACAAAATTTATTGTCAAATTGGTTTCCATACAACACCCAGTGCTCATCCCAACAGCCCATCACCCACTTTCCCCTCCCTCAAAATGAACAATTTTTTTGAAAGACAAACTACAAAAGCTCACCCAATAAGAAATAGGTAACCTGGGTAGTCTGATATTTACTAAACAATTGCATTTGTAGTTAAAAACCTTCCCACAAAGACAACTCCAAGCCTAAAGAGCTTCATTGATTAACTTATGACACATTTAAGGAAGAAATTATTTCAATTCTGTCTAAACTCTTCCAGGAATTTGGAAAGGTGGAAATATTTCTCAACTCTTTCCCTGAGTCTAGGAATGCCCTGATACTAAACTCAGCCAAAGATGATACATGAAAACCACAAGCCAATCAAATCCAACAATATAGATAAAAAACAATACATTATGACCACATGGAGTTTATTCTGGAATTAAAGGTTAGTTTAATGTTTGAAAATTAATGAATATAATTCATCATGTTAGTAAACTATAAAAGAAAAATCATATGATCATCTCAATAGATACAGTAAAAGGATTTGACAAAATCCATCATCCTTTCCTGATAAAAACTCTCAGCAAACAAGAAATAAAAAGGAATTTCCTTAGCTTGATAAAAGGAATCTATGAAAAACCTATAGCTAACATCATGTCAGAAGACTGAATACTTTCCTCCTGAGATCATGAACAAGTCAAGTAAGTCTATTCTTTTTCTATTCTGTTATCATTGCACTTCAAGTTCCTAATTGGTGCAGTAAGACAAGAAAAAGAAAGAAAAGGCTGCCAGATTGGAATGGAAGAAGTAAAGGGGTCTTTATTCTCAGACAACATGATCATCCATGTAGAAAATCTGATGGAATCCACAAAAAGGCTACTAGAACTAATAAATGAGTTTTGCAGGATATATGATCAATATACGAAAGTCATTTATATTTCTATATGCCAGTAATGAACAATTGGAAACTTAAAAAGAAAAAAATTAGCAATAGCATCAAAAATATGAAATATTTAGGAATAAATCTGAAAAAAGATATGAAAGACCTGTATACTGAAAACCACAAAACAATGCTGAGTAAAATTAGAGAAGACCTAAATAAATAAAATGATATACTATGTTTATGGGTCCAAAGATCCATTTAAAGATGTCAGTTCTCCAAACTGATCTGTAGATTCAACATAATTCTAGTAAAATCATAGTAGACTCTTTGGTACAAATTGAAAAAAAATGGGTTCTAAAATTCATAAGGAAATGCAAAGGGCTAGTATAGAAAGAATAACTTTGAAAAAGAACAAAAGTTGACGAACTAACACTACTTGATTTCAAGACTTATTTTAAAGCTACATTAATTAAGTGTCATATTGGTGTAAAGAGAGAAAAAAGGTCTGTGGAACAGAACAGAAAGACCAGAAACAGACCCACACAAAAACTGATTTTTTGACAAAGGTTCAAAGATGGTTCAGTGGAAAAATGACAATTTTTTCAACAAATGGTGCTCAATTGGATATCTTCATGCAAAATAATACATTTTGTTTTTTTGTTTTTGTTTTTTTTTTTTAATTTTTTTTCTTCAACGTTTATTTATTTTTGCGACAGAGAGAGACAGAGCATGAACGGGGGAGGGGCAGAGAGAGAGGGAGACACAGAATCGGAAACAGGCTCCAGGCTCTGAGCCATCAGCCCTGAGCCCGACGCGGGGCTCGAACTCACGGACCGCGAGATCGTGACCTGGTTGAAGTCGGACGCTTAACCGACTGCGCCACCCAGGCGCCCCTAAAATAATACATTTTGACCCATACCTCATACTATATACAAAAATTTACTCAAAATGGATGATAGCTATAAATGTAAAACCTAAAGCCATAAAACTTCTAGAAGTAAATAGAAAACAGAGCCTTTATGGTTTTGGGCCATGTAAAGACTTTTTAGATATTATACTAAAAGCACAATCCATAAAGGAAAAAATTGATAAATTGAAATTCATCAAAATTTAAAACTTCTGGTCTTCAAAAGACACTGTTAAAAGAATGAATAGATTAGCTACCTACTGGGAGAAAATATTTGTGAATCATTTATCTAGCAGAGCAGTTATATCCAGAATATATATATTTTAAACCCTCAAAACTCAATAATAAGAAAATAAACAATCCAGGAAAAAAAGAAATGAGCAAAAGATCTGGAAAGATACTTAAAGAAGATATATGGGTGGCAAATAGGCCCATGAGGAGAAAATGCTCACCATCAACAGTCACCAATAGAAATGCAAATTAAGATCACATGGAGAGGGGCGACTGGGTGGTTCAGTTCACGTACTCACGGTCAGGTCCGTGAGTGCGGGCCCCGTGTCAGGCTCTGTGCTGACAGATCAGAGCCTGGAGCCTGCTTCAGATTCTGTGTCTCCCTCCTCTCTGCCCCTCCCCCGCTCACATTCTGTTTCTCTCTCTCTCAAAAATAACTAAAAAATAAAATAAAAAATTTTTTAAAGATCACAAAGAGATACCACTGAGCATGTTATAATGGCTGAATCTAAAAGCATACTAGGTGTTGGCAAGGATATGGAGCAGTGGAGACTCTTATATGCTACTGGTGGGAATGTAAAATGTTATAGACACTTCATTAAATAGTCTAGCAGTTTCTTAAAAAGTTGGACTTATACGTCTTATCTGATCAAGTCATTCTACCTCTAGGTATTTAGCCAAGAGAAATAAAAGCCTATGCCCACCCAAAGTCTTATATGGATTTGTGCTCCAACGTTCCCACTAGCTTTCTCTGGAATAGCCAAAAACTGGAAATCCAAATACCCATCAACATGTGAATGGATAAACTGTGGTATATCCATACAGTGAAATAGTACTCAGCACTAAAAAGGAACGAACTATTGATACTTGCAGCAACATGGATGAATCTCGGAGTAATTATTCTGAGTGAAAGAAACCAGACAGGAAAGTATATGTATTGTGTGATTCCGCTTATATAAAATTCCAGCAGGTGAAAACTAATGTATAGTGATAGAAAGCAGATGACCCGTTGTCTGGGGATGAGAGTGACTGGACCACAAAAGTGGGGGAGGAAATTTTGAGGGTGATGGATATACTTATTATCTTGATTTTGGTGATAGTTTCACAGGTATGTGCATATGACCAAAACTAATAAATTTATACAGTTTAAATACATATTGTTTATGGTATGACAATTGTATCTCAGGGTTGTTTTTAAAAATGATTGTCCTGACCCACACGAAAATAGCCTGTGTGGTCACAATGGTTGGGCTGATTTGTGTCCCAGTATATGGTCTATTGTGGAGAACGTTCCATGTGCACTGGAGAAGAATGTATATTCTGCTGCTTTAGGATGAAATGTTCTGAATATATCTGTAAATCCATCTGGTCCAGTGTGTCATTCAAAGCCATTGTTTCCTTGTTGATTTTTTGATTAGGTGATCTGTCCATTGCTGTGAGTGGGGTGTTGAAGTCTCCTACTATTATGGTATTACTATCTGTGAGTTTCTTTATGTTTGTGATTAATTGATTTATATATTTGGGTGCTTCCACATTTGGCACATAAATGTTTACAATTGTTAGGTCTTCTTGGTCATAGACCCCTTGAATATGATATAATGCCCTTCTGTATCTCTTGATACAGTATTTTATTTTATTTAAAATTTTTTTTAATGTTTATTTATTTTTGACAGAGAGAGAGAGAGAGAGAGAGAGACAGAGCATGAAGGGGGAGGGGCAGAGAGAGGGAGACACAGAATCTGAACCAGGCTCCAGGCTCTGAGCCATCAGCACAGAGCCTGATGCAGGGCTCGAACTCACAGACGTGAGATCATGACCTGAGCCGAAGTCAGACACTCAACCAACTGAGCCACCCAGGCGCCCCTACAGTCTTTATTTTCAAGTCTAGATTGTCTGATATAAGTATGGCTACTCTGGCTTTCTTTTGTTGACCATTAGTATGATAGATCGTTCTCCATCCCCTTACTTTCAATCTGAAGGTGTCATTAGGTCTAAAGTGGGTCTCTTGTAAACAGCATATAGATGGATCTTGTTTTCTTATCCATTCTGTTACCCTATGTCTTTTGATTGGAGCATTGAGTCCATTGACGTTTAGAGTGAGTACTGAAAGATATGAATTCATTGCCATTATGCTTGTAGAGTTGAAGTTTCTGGTGGTGTTCTCTGGTCCTTTCTAATCTTTGTTGCTTTGGTGTGTGTATGTGTGTGTGTGTGTGTGTGTGTGTGTGTGTGTGTGTGTATTTTTTTTTTTCTTCATCTTTTACCTCCTTAAAATTTCTTGCAGGGCTGGTTTAGTGGTCACAAATTCTTTTAATTTTTGTTTGTCTGGGAAACTTTTTATCTCTCCTTCTATTTTGAATGACAGCCTTGCTGGATCAAGAACTCTTGGCTGCATATTTTTCTGATTCAGCACACTGAATATATCCTGCCACTCCTTTCTGGCCTGCAAAGATTCTGTGGATAGGTCTGCTGCAAACCTGATCTGTCTTCTCTTGTAGGTTAGGGACTTTTTTTCCTTTGCTGCTTTCATGATTCTCTCCTTGCCTGAGTATTTTGTGAATTTGACTATGATATGCCTTGTTGATGGTAGGTTTTTGTTGAATCTAATGGGGGTCCTCTGTGCTTCCTGGATTTTGATGTCCATGTCTTTCCCCAGGTTAGGAAAGTTTTCTGCTATGATTTGCTCACATAACCCTTCTACCCCTATTTCTCTCTCTTCCTCTTCTGGGACCCCTATGATTCTGATGTTGTTCCTTCTTAATGAGTCACTGATTTCTCTAATTCTTAAATCGTGCTCTTTTGTCTTAATCTCCCTCTTTTTTTTCTGCTTCGTTATTCTCTAAAAGTTTGTCCTCTATATTGCAATTCTCTGTTCCATCCTTGGACCCATTCTCTCATCCATTCTTGCCACTGCTGCATCCATTTGTGATTGTAGCTCAGTTATAGCATTTTAAATTTCATTCTGGCTATTTTTTACTTCTTTTATCTCTGCAGAAAGGGATTCTAATTTATTTTCGACTCCAGCTAGTATTCTTATTATCATGATCCTAAATTCTGGTTCAGACATCCTGCTTGTCTCTGTGTTGGTTAAATCCTTGGCTGTCGTTTCTTCGTGCTCTTTCTTTTGGGGTGAATTCCTTCGTTTTGTCATTTTGAAGGGAGAAAAGGAATTAATGAGGTAGAAAAATTGAAATTAAAAAATATTAAAATTAAAAATTAAACACACACATACACACACAAAGGAAATCGTTTGAGAATTTGAAAAAATGAATACACTGAAGTAGACTAAAATGAGATGATGGGGGTAAAATAGAATTTGAAAAAATATACTCAAAAGTAAAGAATATAGTAGAAAAAATTAAAGAAAAATATTTTTAATGAAAATTAAAAATAAATATGAATTTGTTTCTTTTTCTGTATTCAAGAAAAAAAAGAAATGAAAAAGAGAAAAAAGATTAAAAAAAGAAAAAAGAAATCATTTGAAAATTTGAAAAAGTGAATACACTGTAGTAGATTAAATAAAATGATGCAAGTAAAATAGAATTTGAAAAAATTTACATAAAAGTAAAAAATATATTTAAAAAATTAAATAAAAATATTTTAATAGAAATTGAAAGTAAAAATGAGGTTTTTCTCTTTCTGCATTCAAAAAAAGAAAAGAAATGAAAAAGAGAAAAAAAGAAAAAGAAAGAAAAAAAGGAAATTGTTTGAAAATTTGAAAAGGTGAATACACTAAAGCAGACTAAACTAAAATGATGGAAGTAAAATAGAATTTGAAAAAGTTTACACAAAAGTAAAAAATATAGTAATAAAAGTTAAAGAAAAATATTTTTAATAAAAATTGAAAATAAAAATGAATTTTTTCTCTTTCTGCTGAATTCTGTGGTTCAGGTTGTGCAGGTTGTTGTGTTAATCCTCCAGTCAGTTTTCTAGGTGTGTAGGATGGTTTGGTGTGGGTCTGGCTGTATTTCATGGATGTGAGACACACAAAAAACTTCCATGCTGGTCTGCCATCTTGGCTCCTCCCACAATAGTTGGTATAGTTTGTCTTACTGTGCGCTAGGCTGTGGTAGAGGGTGGCTCTGTTACCCAGCTCCCCTCCTTCTGTCCTTCTCCACTCCCTGCCTCCCCCAAAGCTGTCTTTCAATCCTGCTAACCCTACTCCCAAACCTCTTCATTTCATATTCTTCCTTACCTGTAATTTCTCAACAGAATATTCTCTCATTCCAATCTTCACAGATCTTTAGCCTCTCACTCAGTCAGTTTATAGAATACCAGTGACCCAAAGCTTTTCCTTCAACCCCATTCCTCCCAGCCTTCCTGACGTATGTGAAATCATGGCTTGATTCCTGCTTTCAGGTTTTCCCCAGGGGCTGGTCGTAGGTCTTTGTGATACCCTTTACCCCATGTCATTCTACACTGTGGTTCTTCATCAGCACATGAGAATATTGTCAGATTATGCTTCTCTTTGTTCAGCAGGAGGTTCATTATTGCCATGAGTACAGACCTTTACTCCAGCCAACGCTTGACATCTGAGGATTTAATGTTTGTGTTTCTCACTGTTTAAGAACAACACCAAAGTTTTATGAATGTAGTAACTTAGCTGCTGAATTTTTTGGGGGGGTATTACGAGACCAATGTACAGGAGTAAGTCTGATTTATTTGTGTCCATTGTGTGGATTCCTCCTGTACATTTCACAGGGGTAATTGTGTTCTGTGTTAGTGTTTGCAGCTTGAGGAATATGGAAAGTCCTCAGGATGCGTTTCAAGAAAAGTTAACTGCCCTATGTTATTTCTATGGAGGGTTGCCTCATTCGATGGAGTATGTAACATATCCCAGGAATGTCTTCTGTCTCTAATGTAAAGGCTCTCTCCAGCATCTGTGTTCTTTTCTGTCTACTGGGTTGCTCTAGAGAGGGTGTTGATTTACATTTCTTCTACCTGACAGAGCAAGAGCTCTTGGGTCACTTCCTGCCTGTCCCCTTTGAGTATCTCCTGGACTGCAGCCAATGGCAGCAGGATGCGTTTCCGATTAATTTGACTAGTGACTAATAACCTGACCCCCAGAGTGGATGACACAGGAGACTTTGCTCCTCTGCACCGAGCTGTGGATTTCCTGCTAGAATGCTTAACAACTTCGTGTTGTGATGAAAATCAGATGAAAGAACATATGGAAAAGGACTCTAGATATTTTAGGTAAGAGTATAAGTGCAAATGCAAGACTCTGTCTTGGTAGCCAGGATGCCTCCAGCCTTACCCCGAACATCAGAAGGCAGGGCTTCTGTTGTGGATTCAGGACTAAACAGAGTCACCAGGATATCCAAAGGACTTTGTATTATGGAACGGATGGAATCTTTAGTGAGGAAGGAAGAAAGCGAACAAAGTTATCCTCCAATTCCAAGTACTTTTCCTCCTATCCCCCAGTCCAGCCCTGTCTCCTGGGTGGGTGTATGTAGGTAGAGGGGATTAACGTGAATTGATCTTGTGTCTGTCAGGCTTGAGAAGCTGTCTGTTGCTTTCTCTACCTGGTAGTGGCTGGTGCCTTGAAAGGTGAGCAGGATGGGATCCTGGCCTCCTCAAGGGAACTCACATGCTGTGATCGAACCCATACTGCATCTTGATGAAGATCTAAGTCATTATTTCACTTGAGGGAGACTGGAGGTGCGAAGTAATTCATCCCCTCATTCTATTCTCAGGATTCCACGTTGGAAGGGGGTGTCCTAGTGAATATTCCTTCTTTCCTAAACTCTCTCTCACTTGAACATCCTCTTTCTCCTCCATGTTCTCTTCTTTAGGCCTTCCTCAAACAGCATCCTTAGACCTTCCTCCCTGTAAAGTTCCACTCCTCTGCACAAAGTAAAGCAGCATGCTACCCACTGTCACCTCGTGACTTGTATACTCCGCCATCACAGGATTTGGCTAGATATTAGTGAGAATTCTCCTCTGTGCAGACGTCTGCTGGCAGTAAAAGCATATGGGTGCCCCAGTCCCATAAGTGGTGGAAGTAGCAGAAAATTGGGCTCCCATTGTCTTCTTGCCACTTACAATGGCTGAGGCTGGTTTCCTCCTTAATTTATCAACTGGAAAACACACTTTACCAACATATGCAAAAACTTGCTCCAAATATCAACACTCTAGTCATTTGTGTGTATGTGTGAGACAGAGAAAGAACATAAGAGGGGAAGAGGGGGAGAGAGAGAGAAAGAGAGAGAATCTCAGTCAGGCACAATGTTCAGTGCAGAGGCTGACATGGGGCTCGATCCCACAGCCCTGGAATCATGACCTGAGCCAAAATCAAGAGTCGGACGCTCAACTGACTGAGCCACCCTGGCACCCCTCAACACTCTAGTCTTCAGTGAAGCATTCATGTTCCTCCCTATGAACATAATTTGATTCTGCTTCTTGTAAAAATAAAAGCTCTGACATAATGGTGCCAAAGGAGCACTTGCCTCCTTCCTGGGATTAATTTCCCTGCAGATGCCTGAGCCATGAGGGTGGGTGGGTGGCGAGGGAGGCCTCCGCTCATTCCATCATACTTGTAAGACTTGGTGTTCCTTATGTTTGAAATATCCTTGGCTCTAGAATGGAACTGGGCCCAGAGAAAAGAGAACTAAGGAGTGGCAATTAAGGACCGGCTCTGGGCTAAGTTTAAGGGAAGGTATCCTTGAACCTGCTACATAGTCGAGCCCGAGTTATTGAGACTGACACACAGTTATTGAGAGCCAGGAAGCAAAGGAGAGGGATAACTTAACATCAGGGAGAATTATAAGGAAGAGACTCAGCATTGGGGAACTGCCTAACAAACACCATAGGGGTAGGAGACTACATACCAAGATGCCTTATACATTTATTTTAATTAGTGGACTTGCTCCCTAGGTTCAAAGAAAGTTTCACTGGTTCAAGGTCAGAAGGTTTATCTTGACTGCTTTTAAAGTTTTTAATAGGATTCAGTTTATATCCCAACATCAACAGAACATTTTTTCCTGCATCAGGGCTTTGTATCATTCTTGTTATTTTTGTATTTTGTTTTGTTTCCTTTTATATTTATTTACTTTTGAGAGAGAGAGAGAGAGTAAGCAGGGGAGGGGCAGAGAGAGAGGGAGACACAGAATCCGAAGCGGGCTCCAGGCTCTGAGCTGTCAGCACAGAACCCGATGCGAGGCTCAAACCCACGAACTGTGAGATCATGACCTGAGCCGAGTCTGACGCTCAACCGACTGAGCCACCCACGGGCCCCATCGTTTTGTTTTCGTAAGCAACTAACATGAGTTACACGGTGGCTTCCAGGTAAGGACCGCAAGTTAAACATGCCTCTAATATCCTTTTCTCCGGAAGTCTCTCTGAAACTACAATAGAAGAGATTTTACTGGCAAAGGGAAAATGGGAGAGGAGAAAATCACAGCAAACTTTTGGAATCTGGAAAGCAAATAAACAAGTGCTGATTTAGCCGAGCTGAGACAGCTGAATCCTAGATCAGCAGTGAGGAAAGTGGATTGACCCACAAATCTACAAAGCTATGAATTGGTAACACTGAGTACCTCTGGAAATGGGGGTCAAGGGAGGGGTTTAAAGAAAGAGGATTTGTTGGAAGTTTTTTTTTTTTTTTTTGAAGTAGGCTTCACATCCAGCATGGAACCCAGCGTGGGATTTGAACTCACAATCCTGAGACCAAGACCTGAGCTGAGATCAAGAGTCTGACACTGAACCAAATGAGCCACCCAGGAACCCCTTGTTGGAAGCTTTTTAAAGAACATTTTCATCCCCAGACCACCTTCTCCAATTTGTGCAGTCAGACACTTGGCCTCCTCCACACTCACAGAATTAGAAGATTTTTTTTTTCTGCACAGGAAAACAGAAGGTCCCTGGGTTGGAAGACAGTAGGCAGAGAGAGGTGGATGCTGTGCTAGGAACTGGGAGCTGGAGTAACTACAGTCTTACTGGCTTCTGGGACTCCAGTCCTCCCCATCTCCTGGGCTCCCAGAATACTGGAAACCAGGCCATTGTCTTTCAGGGAGGAGACTGGAAAGTTCCCCTGGAGAATCTGAGCAGCCCAAGAAGAAAGTCTTACACATACTGATGATGAGTTTGCATTGGGAAAATGATGACCCTCAGGTGAAGTTCACTGTTGAAAAGCGCCGGCCACAAATTCACTCTCATGAGCAAATGATCAAGATTTACAGGTGCGGAAACCCTACTGTGAAAGGTTCAGACCGAGACAAACCAACATTTAAAAAACAACATGAGAAATAGCAGACACATTCAAAGAAAAGAAACTTAAAACAAAAACCCATCAGTAGTATCTTCAGTGAGGCAAGAAGAAATATTTCAACGTTGAGACAGCAAAAGAATGACGTAGAAACAGACCTTTTGAAGAAAAGGGAGCTCTAGACATTCAGAAACATAATGGAAATTTTGAAAAATGTAACGAATTGGAGGATAAAATTGAAGAACTCTCCTCAACAGTAGAGCAAATGATGTAAAAGAGAAAAAGTAAAAAAGTCGGGGGATGGATCCACAAGACTTAATATCTAAGTAACAGGAGTTTCAGGAAAAGAAAACAGAAAGAGTGAACTGCCCAAAAGATAAGGGGATCACAATAAAATGTCATCAGTTTTCTCAACAGTAATACCAGAGGCTAGAAGATGAGAAAGTGACGCCTTCAACCCTTGGAGGAATAACCACTTCTACCTTAAAATTTTTTTCTGTGTTTGATTTTTTATATTTGGGAGGGAGACAGACAGAGAGCGAGTAGGGGAGGGGCAGAGAGACAGAGACAGAATCCAAAGCAGGCACCAGGCTCTGAGCTGTCCGTCAGCACAGAGCCCGACGTGGGGCTGGAACTCACGAACTGAACCGTGAGATCATAACCTGAGCTGAAGTCAGACGCTTAACTGACTGAGCCACCCAGGTGCCCCCAAACCACTTCTATCTTAGAATGACAAAAGAGCAATTGTATATGAGGGCTGAAGAAAGACATTTTAGAAAGGCAATGTTTCAAAAAGTGTATTTCCCATGTGCCTTTATCAGGGAGCGACTGAAGGGTATGTTTCACCAAAACAAGGGAACAAACCAAGAACGAAGACTCAAGATAGAGGAAACGGGAGATCCGACTCAAGAGAAATGAAGGGAATCCTCAGGATGACAGCTCCACCCCAGTTGTTGAGAACAAAACAGTCCAGACTGGAACATGGCAGAGAATCTGGGAAGTGTTTCTTCAAGAAGATCAGATTGATAAAATATGGGATGCTCTAAATGTCTTGAGAAGATGTTTATATCATTGCAGGAGACTTTGTGCTTGAATTTGTGGCAAGTGCATCTACTACTAATACACTTACTATCCAGGGAATTAAAAAAAGTTGTTCAGGATAGTAAAAGTCGTTATAGTTTACTACGTGGCTTAGTTCAGGGTAGCATTTACATGGTCGTAATACTATGAGTTACATTTACTGAATAAAGATCTAAGGAAAATTAATGATGTAACTGTATCGGAAGGATAAAGGGATGGGAAGGGTGTGCGTGTGTTTCATGGGGAAAGGGGAAGAGAGCCAAATCCCTAACTTGCGAGGTGGTAAGCCAGTAGCTAAAGCCTGTAAGTGAAAAATCAAGGAAACTGTACAGGAGGAAAAGTAAGTTTCCTTCTCTTCTGATTTCTCAGCTGAGGCCACTGGAATAAAAAATTAACAAGAGAAACACAGGAGTTGATTCGCATGCATACCTCATGTATACATGGGAAACACCCAAAGACAAATAAGTAACTCCTACAACCACTTAAGAATTCCAACTTAGGGGCGCCTGGGTGGCTCAGCTGGTTAAATGTCTGACTTCAGTGCTCACTTCGGCAGCACATATACTAAAATTGGAACGATACAGAGAAGATTAGCATGGCCCCTGCACAACGATGACACACAAATTTGTGAAGCGTTCCATATTTTTAAATATTGTCAAAATGTCAATACTACCCAAAGCTATCTACACATTCAATGCAATCCCAATCCAAATTGCACCAGCATTCTTCTCGAAGCTAGAACAAGCAATCCTAAAATTCCTATGGAACCACAAAAGGCCCCGAATAGCCAAAGTAATTTTGAAGAAGAAGACCAAAGCAGGAGGCATCACAATCCCAGACTTTAGCCTCTACTACAAAGCTGTAGTCATCAAGACAGCATGGTATTGGCACAAAAACAGACACATAGACCAATGGAATAGAATAGAAACCCCAGAACTAGACCCACAAATGTATGGCCAACTAATCTTTGACAAAGCAGGAAAGAATATCCAATAGAAAAAAGACAGTCTCTTTAACAAATGGTGCTGGGGGAACTGGACAGCAACACGCAGAAGAATGAAACTAGACCACTTTCTTACACCATTCACAAAAATTAACTCAAAATGGATAAAGGACCTGAATGTGAGACAGGAAACCATCAAAACCCTAGAGGAGAAAGCAGGAAAAGACCTCTCTGACTCAGCCGCAGCAATTTCTTACTTGACACATCCCCAAAGGCAAGGGAATTAAAAGCAAAAATGAACTATTGGGACCTCATGAAGATAAAAAGCTTCTGCACAGCAAAGGAAACAATCAACAAAACTAAAAGGCAACCAACGGAATGGGAGAAGATATTTGCAAATGACCTATCAGACAAAGGGCTAGTATCCAAAATCTATAAAGAGCTCACCAAACTCCACACCCAAAAAACAAATAATCCAGTGAAGAAATGGGCAGAAAACATGAATAGACACTTCTCTAAAGAAGACATCCGGATGGCCAACAGGCACATGAAAAGATGCTCAACGTCCCTCCTCATCAGGGAAATACAAATCAAAACCACACTCAGATATCACCTCACGCCAGTCAGAGTGGCCAAAATGAACAAATCAGGAGACTATAGATGCTGGAGAGGACGTGGAGAAACGGGAACCCTCTTGCACTGTTGGTGGGAATGCAAACTGGTGCAGCCGCTCTGGAAAACAGTGTGGAGGTTCCTCAAAAAAATTAAAAATAGACCTACCCTATGACCCAGCAGTAGCACTGCTAGGAATTTACCCAAGGGATACAGGAGTACTGATGCATAGGGGCGCTTGTACCCCAATGTTTATAGCAGCACTCTCAACGATAGCCAAATTGTGGAAAAAGCCTAAATGTCCATCAACGGATGAATGGATAAAGAAATTGTGGTTTATATACACAATGGAGTACTACGTGGCAATGAGAAAGAATGAAATCTGGCCTTTTGTAGCAACGTGGATGGAACTGGAGAGTGTGATGCTAAGTGAAATAAGTCCTACAGAGAAAGACAGATACCATATGTTTTCACTCTTATGTGGATCCTGAGAAACTTAACAGAAGACCAGGAGGGAGGGGAAGGAAAAAAAAAAGAGGTTAGAGTGGGAGAGAGCCAAAACATAAGAGACTCTTAAAAACTGAGAACAAACTGAGGGTTGATGAGAGGTGGGAGGGAGGGGGGTGTGGGTGATGGGTATTGAAGAGGGCATCTTTTGGGATGAGTACTGGGTGTTGTATGGAAACCAATGTGACAATAAATTTCATATATTAAAAAAAAATAAATCTAATTCAGAACTTGAAAAAAAAATGTCCAACTTCAGCTCAGGTCATGATCTCGCTGTTCATGGGCTCAAGCCCTGCATCTGGCTCTGTGCTGACAGCTCAGAGCCTGGATCCTGCTTCGGATTCCCTCTCTCTCTGTCCCTCTCCTGCTCACACTCTTTCTCTCTCTCAGAAATAATAAACATTAAAAAAAATTTTTTAATAAAAAAAATTCCAACTTAAATGCCATCTTTATAGGGATAGGGGAGGGGAATGTAGGCCTCTTAGTGGGGGAGGAAATGCTTTTTAGGATAGATGAATGGGCCCTGGAAGAATAGATGGGTGGTGTGGTAGTTTGTGACAAAGTTAGTCTGGGTGTGGGGTTTACATCTAGGCTCCTTTCCTATGACAAGAGTCAGTTCTCCCTCATTAATGACACTCACAGGAGGGGATTTACGACAACGGAGTTTCATTCAGAGGATCTGTCTTTGGGCAGATGAGGGGAGTTCAGAGAAAGCCTCTCCCCGTATTTGCCTACAGCTCGAAATAACCAGTATATGAAAGTAACAAATTTGGGACTGGGCTCCTCCAGTCCTATCTTACAGTGGCATTTCCTGACCCTTCAAAAGCAACACAAGCATTTTGTTTAGAGGTGGAGAGGTCAGTACCTAAAGCATCAGCTCACGGGTGCCTGAGTAGCTCAGGTGATTGAGTGACCCACTCTTGATCTTGGCCCAGGTCATGATCTCACAGTTTGTGAGATTGAGCCCTGTGTGGGGTTCTGCACTGACAGCACAGAGCCTGCTTGGGATTCTCTCTCTCCCTCTCTGTCTGTCTGTCTCTCTCTCTCAAAATAAATAAGTAAACATTAAAAAATAAAGCATCAGCTCAGACACTTAAAAGTAGATCTTCTGGAGAAGAGGTAGTGTGGGAACCTGTCACAACAAACATTATGGAACTGTTTGGCTCTTTAAACAGTTTAAAATACTTTAAAATTCTGTATTACTTAATAAAAATTAAAGTGAAAAATGTAAACAAACACCGAAAGGCCCACACAATGTGCCTCTCTGAACTGGCAAATAAAACCAAGTGATAAATATTTCATAGCATGATTCCAACTGATAGCATCTGAGGCACTTTGAGCTCAGAGCCAGAAAGTTCCATTTTTTTAAATGTTTATTTATTTATTTTGAGAGAGAGAGAGAGTGAGCGCAAACGCATGAGTGGGGTAGGGGCAGAGAAAGAAGGGGACAGAGAAAACAAGGCAGTCTCTGCATGGCCAACGCAGAACCTGACACGGGGCTTGAACCCATGAACTGTGAGATCATGACCTGGGACGAGATCAAGAGTCAGACGCGTAAGCGACTGGGCCACTCAGGAGCCCCAGAAAGTTCCATTTTTAAGTGGGAAGGAAATCTCAGCACCAGTGCGGTGATGGACCCAGACAGAGGGGAAGCAGCATTTCCCCAGTGGTGGGAGAAGGCACAGATCAGATCTGAGATTCCATCTTTATTGATGATTAAACACCAGCTGTCACTTGCAATGTCAGTTGTTTTTTTTTTTAATTTTTAAAATGTATATTCATTTTTGAGAGAGAGAGAGCCAAAGAGCAAGCAAGGGAGGGGCAGAGAGAGGGAGACACAGAATCTGAAGCAGACTCCAGGCTCTGAGCCGTCAGACAGAGCCCAACCTGGGGCTTGAACTCCCAAACTATGAGATCATGACCTGAGCTGAAGTCAGACCCCTAACCGACTGAGCCACTGAGGTGCCCCTGCAATGTCAATTTGTAATGTTTCTAAGTAATGATGCTGAGAAAGAAATTTTGAAAGCTAGGAAAAGATGATTGAACGGTTAAATGGACGTGAAAAGATGAGCTGGTTTTTCTCCTTCTTTTTTAAAATTTTTTAATGTTAATTTTTTTATTTTTTAATACAATGTATTGACAAATTGTTTATTTAGTTTTGAGAGAGTGAGAATGAGAGAGAGAGAGAGAGGCAGAGTGTGAGCAGGGGAGGGACAGAGAGAGAGGGAGACACAGAATCCAAAGCAGGCTCCAGGTTCTGAGTCATCAGCACAGAGCTGGATGCGGGGCTCCAACTCAAGAACCGTGAGATTATAACCTGCGCCGAAGTCCCTCTCTCAACTGACTGAGGCACCCAGGCGCCCCTAGCTGTTTTTTCTTAAAAGCAGTTTGTTTACAACTTGAGAGTTTAAACCTTCTGATGTGGAACCGAGCCAAAAATAAACAAAGAAAATATTGAGCAAGAAGAGTGGTGGCTTGAAATTCAAAGTGGGTGTGACCTTTTAGGCACCTGCCCCCACTGATTTCTGCTTGTGGTTGCATAAATTCTGGTCTTCTCCCATTGTTGGTATACCCAGGGGAGAAAGCATTCAACAGAAGTTAATGAGTGAATAAATAAACCTGCTAACAGAGGCTCTCAGAGTGGGGTGGGTTGGGATGGAAAACAAACATTACATTTCAAAAGTCCAACTGAGGCCAAGAACCAACAACTTGTTACAGAGTGCACACCTGAGCTGCTCTCAGCGCTGCTTGAGAACGTTTCTAAGGGAACAGGAAATGAATTCAAGTAATGCAATTGATTCCCGAGCTTTGTCTTTTTCTTTCTTTCTGTTTTTTTGCCAAAACCCTATTTCGGTTTCAAGTTAGCTTTCCCATACTCTGTTCAGACTTTAATTTCATGGTATAATTCATTCAAACTTTGGTAACCGCCTGGCTGTAATTCGAGCTGGCTGGTCAAGAAACCAAGTGCCAGCAAAGCTTCTCATTTGTATTGCCATAATCCAAAACATCGAAGAGATTAAATGTAAAAATAATTCTGTCCTTAATCACATGATCTCAGCGAATGTCTTCCCCTTTGACTAGAGCCACAATTGGTATTTATATTGTGAAGACCAAATGTGTAATTTATGCAAAAGTAATCACAACAGTTTTTGGAACAGAGGTGAGATTCTTCTGTTCTACTGACAACCTGTTTTTTAATGTTTCTTTTTAAATTTACATATGGTAAATTCCCTCTTTGTTGATATACATTTCCCTGAGTTTTAACACAGGTACAGCTTCATGTGATCTTACACCAAGCAGGATGGAGAGCAGTTCTGTCGTCCCAAACTCCCTTGCGGGGCCTCATGTGTAATCCCTGGGAACCACCAATCTGTTCTCCGTCCCTAAATTTTATCTTTTCCAGAATGCCATATATATCAAGTCATCCAGAACGCAGCCTTTTGCGCCTACCTTCTTTCACTTAGCATAACAATGTATTTGAGATTCACGTTACCGTGTGGACCGTATACGTGTTTATACACGTGTGTGTGTAAATATAGGTGTGAGTAAACTTCTCACTTTGAAATCATTACAGTCACAGGAAGTGGCAAAGATAGTGGACCAAGTAGTGCCCCCAACTCCGGTCCCCGCCAACCAGTTCCCTCCAATGGTTACATCTTGCGTAATCATAGTACAAGATCAGGAGCAGGAAATTGACACTGATACCACGTCGGCCATTTTGTCACATGCTCAGATGCCTGTAACCACCGCCTCAGCCAATATACAGAACTATCCCGCCCCCACACGGATCTCCTTAGTGCTTCTCCTCTCTGGTCATCCCTATTCCTGCTCCCTCCCCCCATTCCTTACCCATGGCAACCACTCATCTATTCCCCATCTCTATAATTTTGTCATTTTGAGAGTGTTATACAAATTGAATCATAAAGCATGTGACCTTTGGAGATTAATTTCTTTACCCAGCGTAACGCCTTTAAGAAGTTGCTGTGGGTGGAAATCATGGAGACAGTTATCTGCTGTTTTCAGTGATGGATACCCACTGTTGTCAACTAGTTTCTACGCTGAATTTAAAAGTTCATCTAGTCCCCATCAATTAAATTAAGACAGCAAGTTTTCTTCTCCCTTGTGCAAAATGTATATTCCAGAAGCACTGCATGAATACAACTGGGTTCCTTGCATTTCATTTCAAGGGCACTGAGAATGCTTGATGTTTTAAGGATTTTCCAGAGGAATCCATTTGCAAAAAAAAAAAAAGGGAATCAACAGGGTTTAGTGGAAAGAGTACCCGAATGGGGATCTGGAAGTCTTGTTCTGGACACAGCTCTGGCTGGTCCTGACTGTGTGACCTTGGGCAAGTTCTGGAACCTCATCACGTCTGCATCTCTTCCTTCAGTCACATTTCCTGGCATGGATTCTGCCCAACAGTGAGGTGCAGGATTAATACGCACTGAAGAAGCAAAGTGTTTTTTGTTATAATTAATTTGAGTTAAGCCAAATTCAAGAGGTTTCTTTGAAAGAGGACTCGCCGGAGCCGTCGATGTGCTAACATATGTTTTTAATCCCCGTGGAAGAGCTGTCGTGTGCCATGTTTTCCAAGTTCGTTTGACCACTGAACTCTGTTTCCTTGAATAATACATGGAATATATGTTTCCCCTCGATTTTCCCTTAGAACTCACTTTGGGAGATGGCAGGCTGAAGTACTTTGAATGTCCCTGCCAAATACAGCTGTCTAATGTTTTCCAGTCTTTTTTGTAAAAACCTCAAATGCTTCCTAGCATATTTGTCTGGAAAGTTCACACCGCACATGTCATGTTTGGTGGAAGCGACCTCCACAGGACTGTAAAGTGAAATAATTGAAGCCAAAATACCAACCTTGTTCCTACGTGTCTGAGGTCAAGCTGGTTTAAACCCGGGTAGAGATCAGCTAGGTGTCACGGACTTGGCGGCACAGGGGAAGCTGTGATGGATGGAGGCACAGGTGAGGAGCACGCCTGGAGAAGGACCCAGAAGCCATAGTCACAGCATGAGTTTCCAGAGTGAGGACAGAGCCATACAGAAGATCAGAGGAGTCAGCAGGTCAAAGGTGCTGTCTGCTGGGCCATGGGGAGTCCAGGAAACACATGGCCAGGTCAATGAAAGGTCATAGGTCACATGTCAAACAAGGAACAAGGAACTGAAAGCTTTGTAGAAACCCAAGGGCACGCAGGTCATTCCCCAGGAAGCAGGCGTGAGACATCACTAAGAAGAGTTCTTAATACTGAGGAATTTTCTTGCCCAGCTGTGAAGCCCCAGTTCCTGCTGGGACAGCAGCCAATGCCCTGGAGAGGCTCCCAGGCCTGCGGGTCAGGGTGGTGGGTGTGAGGTGCTCCGGGAGCTGAGGCCAGGCTCAGCGATGGTGACTCTGGAAGAAAAGCTGTAGACAGTCGGCCCTGGCCCGGAAGAAATCCACCTTGCCTCTCTCCCCCTCCCCTTCCGAAGCACCACTTGGAAGCTTTGCTCCCTCTTGCAGTTTGGGGTGCTCTGGGAGCCTGAAGAGTATAGAATGAAGAGATTAACTGGCTATAATTATAAAGCTTAAGGCAGTTTAATGCAGTGGGAAGAGTATGGATTAAGAGTCAAGAGGCCAAGTTCAGCCTTCTGACCTCAGCTGTGGGCTTTGGTCTCCTCATTCATAAAAGTTGGAGGTTTCTTTTCTTTCTTTCTTTCTTTCTTTCTTTCTTTCTTTCTTTCTTTCTTTCTTTCTTTCTTTTCTTTTCTTTTCTTTTCTTTTCTTTTCTTTTCTTTTCTTTTCTTTTCTTTTCTTTTCTTTCTTTTCACGTTTATTTAATTTTGAGAGAGAGAGAAAGAGAGTGTGAGCCGGGAGAGGCAAAGAGAGGGAGACAGAGGATCTGAAGCTGGCTCTGTGCTGACGGCAGAGAGCCTGATGTGGGGCTCGAACTCAGACCGTGAGGTCATGACGTTGGATGCACAACCGACTGAGTCATGCAGTCACCCCTTAAATTCAAAAAAAATTTTTTTAATGTTTATTTATTTTTGATACAGAGAGTGCGAATGGGGAAGGGGCAGAGAGAGAGGGAGACACAGAATCCAAAGCAGGCTCCAGGCTCTGAGCTGTCAGCACAGATCCCAATGCAGGGCTCAAACCCATGAACTGCAAGATCATGACCTGAGCCGAAGTTGGACACTTGAGCCACCCAGGCCCCCTTACATTTTTTATTCTTATTCTTATTCTTATTCTTATTCTTATTCTTATTCTTATTCTTATTCTTATTCTTATTCTTCTTATTTAGAGACAGAGAGCTGGGGAGAGAGAGAATCTTAAGCAGACTCCAAGCTCCGTGTAGAGCCCCATGCAGGGCTCGATTCCATGACACTGGGATAGTGAGCTGAGCTGAATTCAAGAGTTGGACGCTCAACCAACTGAGCCACCCAGGTGCCCAAAGTCAGAAGTTTCTTGTAGCTCAAAGGTACAAGATTCTCGTCACTTCTCCTTAGTGTGAGAAGGGAAAAGCACATTCCATCCTGGATGAGGAGGTGAGAGGGGCCTCCTCTGTTCTCTAGTTCAAGGTGGCTGCCAGCCCTTCCTTGCCCTTCGCCCGCATCTGGGGCAGCACGCGTGTTGCTGTATGTAGACTTGCTCTGGAGAAGACTGGCAGTGCTGGACAGCCTTCCATGAGAGGGACCTCAGGATGGGCCTGAGAGAGGCCGGGCCCAGGAGGGCAGTGTGACCTTCTCAAAAGTCAGGCAGCTGTGTGTTCCATAGGTCAGCCTGAGACACAGGACAGCCCAGGAGCTGTCGGGAGACGCCAGACCCAGACAGAAAGTCCTGTGTGGTGGGGTAAGCACCATGCTCTCACCGTCACCTCACAGGGGACAGAGGAATTCTCCGATAATCGGAAGGGAGTGTGTTTTGAAGTTGAGAGGGGCACGGTAGGTACAAATCATATTAATTAGAGGAATATATTTTCCTCATTGCTCATGGTCGGCTTTCAGAGAAAGGTGGCACTTAGGGTAATGAGGTGAATTTCAGAGCATACCAGCTGTTTGCTTGCTGGTTGTTGGTGGAGAGACTGATCTGGAAATAAGTGCTCTGCAGGCTCCACCCTCTCCCTCCTCCTCTCCCAGAACGTGAGTGGTATTCCCAGCTCTCTCACCGCCAGCAGAAGCCAGACCGACAGGTGGCTACAGCCCCAGACCGTAGATTTGCCAGACTCCCGAGGCACAGGAGACTGGGACTCCTGTGGAAAGTAGGGAAGAGGCTGGCTATTTCCATTGTTATTAATAGCAGTACCCACCAGGAGATAGTTCAGCCCCATAGGGAAGGGGCTGCATTTTTCCAGAGAAGGTTCTGGCACCTGGCCTGGGAGAGATGCATCTGTGGGGGCACGGAAGCAGGGTGTGGCTGCAGGTAGAGATGTTTTTAGGGGAGGACAGAGTTCCTTAAAACATACTCATATTGAATATTACCATAGTGGTCTCCTCTGGGGGGAAGTGACCTTCCCAGGAGGCGGGAGGCATCCCCATAGACAGCACAGGCTGTATCAGTCCTGCCTTGTGGCATAGAAGGTGATGGGTTGTATTCAAGTAATCGTACGATGATCCTAGTTTTCCTGTCCAAATTCAATGTGACTTTATGCATGAGTATTTTTCCTGAGGTCAAGGTAACTGGCACCTCAACACCTTATTTAAAAATAGAATATCTGCGGTGCCTGGGTGGCTCCACCAGTTAAACATCAGACTCTTGATTTCAGCTCAGGTCATGATCTCAAGGTCTGTGAGTTCGAGCCCTGTGTTGGGTTTCGTGCTAACAGGATGGAGCCTGCTTTGGATTTTCTGTCTCTCTCTCTCTCTCTCTGCCCTTCCCCTGCTCATATGCACACTCTCTCTCCCTCCCTCTCTCAAAATAAATAACATGACAAATTATTTTAAAAATATTGTATCTGTGTGTCCCTGTGAGCACTCCCTTGTGGTGTCTTCTCCGTCCTCCCAGGCAGTGCTTGGTGACCTGCTCTGTAAAGGTTGTTAACTCTATTACTTAACACATATTAAGTCCAAGCTTGCAACAAATAACTTTCCTGTTTATCCGTTAGTAGATTATTGCGAATTCTTACTATCTCATGGAGGAGTCTGAGAAGTGGTTAGACCAGAGCCTCCAGGATTATTCTCTTCTTGACTTGCAGGTAATGCAGCAAAGAAAGGTCATCCACTGAGTTGTTTCCCCCCGTCCTCTGCTTTCATCACGCTAAGGAAAAGAGACATCTATGTAGCAAAGGTCTAGTCCAAGGTGCTTTGAAATGTTCTGCTGAATCTTCTCTTGCTCTCACCATTCTGTTAGCAGATGAAGTCTCCTGGGAAGTACTGCTATTAACAACAGCAATATCCACCTTAAGAAGCCCCATCTTGATTTGTACCCTGGGGAGACAGAAGCTCCAGGGCAGCACACGGGGTACTCGGAACGAGAGATCTACCATAGCCCTCTGCCTCTTTTTCCTCTTTGAATTTCCTTTTACTGTAGTCATTCCTGGAAACATGGAGTCAGAGGAAAGCTTAGAGGTTTCTACAACCCAGCTGTATGCCAGAGTTATATGCCAAAGTTCCAGCAGAGCCATCCTGGTCTTAACATTCTCCAAAGAATAGGGATTCGATGACACCCAGAGGGACCCGAACTCAGAAATCAGTTGCCGTGGTTGACTGTTAACCAAGGTTTGGTTTTCTTCTCTGGTATGCAAGCACTTTTGAATATTCCTCAGATCAGTTTTTATTCTGGCATTTTCAGTGGCTATCAGGTGGAATTTATCTCTAAATTATGGTCCTTGCCTTGCACTGAAGTCTAGTGGGTTTTGTTTTGTTTTACGAAGTGATGGTTGGGTGCCATCTTTGGGGGGCCGTTTGACTGATGAATGCTTTGCAGCCTTCTCTTCACATTAGAGAGTTTTATTTCTTTCTCTTTGAGGGAGGAGCCGATGGGAATCGTAACCAGAGGGAGAGTCCTGCCTGTGAACTGGAGAAATAGGAATATATTCCCCCCGGGACCAGGGCAAAGGCAGCCGAGTTCCACATTTGTGGGTCCAGGGTCACCAGGCGCCCAGGAGGTTGGTCTCATTCCAGCAAGTACCAGAGGTATGAATCTAGACTACATGGCTCTCAGTTGGCTCCTTTATACAGAGTCCTTCCAATTCCAAGGAATCCCTAGGGAGGCTGGGATTTGAGACAGGTCCAAAGCAATCCCAACCCTGAGTCATCCTGAGCACCATGACAACGTCCTAGGAAAGCCCTCCACCCAGGTTTGCCCACCCCAGGCTCATTTTGGAGGGGGTCCCACAGCCCACCCCTCGCCTCTTTCAAGTCAGGTTTTTAGCATCCCGAAGGAGCACCTGCTGAACCCCCAGCTCACCCACTGTGTCAGTCAGTGTTCAGAGAAGCCCTGTCTTCAAGACAGATGAAAGCTGACTCTATTTTAAGGAAATGGAATGCGTCATTTGGTCACAGAATATGATATAAATGACCCTTCTGTGCTAACATGATTAAGAATAGGCAGTTAGGGGAAATTTTTCAACTCATGAGAGATTAATTGATGTAGATGTAAAAAATAGAGCTAACTTCCTTAATCTTCCCATTGGTGATGTGTGTGGGCAGACAGGGCTACTTTTTGCTGCCTCCACAGACAGAATACCACCTGTGCATAGGATGGGAGCATTTCTAAGCTCACTCTTCCCCCCAGACTGCAGTGCTCGCATCATCTTTGCACGGTACTGGGGGACTGGCTCACCCGCCCCAAATCTGAGTGTGTTTCATTCTTTGGGTTTGGTGGTTAGATTTTTGTGGGAGGCGAGGGATAGCTGAGTTCTTCCTTTCTGAATTCTAGATCAGGGATCAGCAAAATTTCCCCATCAAGAACAAGACAGTAAATAGTTTTGGCCTTGTGGACCATACATTTTCTGAGGCAGCTACTCAACTCTGCTGGTCTGGTGTGTGGGGAAAGCAGCCACAGATAACATGCAAACTGATGTTTTGGGCCATGGTTTAAATGCACCTTAATTTACCAAAACAAGTAGTGGGTTTGATGTTGGCCAGCAGGCAGCAGTTTACCCTCTTCCGGAGCCAAAGGGGTGAGAGAGTTCACCTTCTCTCACTGTTTTCAGGGGATGCCTGGTGGTTATGTGATCGTTCGTTCAACAAATACTTATCGCAGAATCTACTGTTGTGCCAGGCTCTCTTGTATGTTTGGGGTACAACAGAGAACAGAGCATACAAAGACCCCTGCCTCATAGAACTTACATTGTAGCAAGGAGGGGCATGTTCTAGGGACAGTAAGACTGGTGTGACCAAGGAGAAGGGTGTGAGGATATTAATGGCAGGGGATGAAGTCAGGGAGGTAATGGGAACTGATCACATAGGGCCTTATAGGCTACTATGTAAGAACTTTAGTTTTTCCTTTGCATGAAATGGGGAGCCACTGGAGAAATATGAACAGAGAAGTGACATGGTCTAACTTCTGTTGGAAATAAGTGTAAATGGGTTCGGTAGCAAACTGAAGGATAGATGCAGGGATACTTATTAGGAGGACATAGCAGTAATTCAGGAGAGAGGTGGTGGTAGCCTGAACCAGAGCGGTAGTAAGGAAGATGGTGAGAAGTGTGTGGATTCTGGGCTTGTTCTGAAGGTAGAACCAGCATGATTTCTTAATGGATATGTGATGTGTGTGAGGTAAAGCAATCAAGAATATTTTCAGTCTAGGGGCGCCTGGGTGGCTCGGTCGGTAAGCGTCCGACTTCGGCTCAGGTCACGATCTCGCGGTTCCTGAGTTCGAGCCCCGCGTCGGGCTCTGGGCTGACGGCTCAGAGCCTGGAGCCTGCTTCGGATTCTGTGTCTCCCTCTCTCTCTCTGCCCCTCCCCCACTTGTGCTCTGTCTCTCTCTGTCTTTCCAAAATAAATAAAAGGTAAAAAAAATATATTTTCAGTCTAGCAATTGGAATATGGATTTGCCACCACTTGAAATGGGGAATACTGAAGGTGGAGGCAGTGTTAAATATGCTAGCTTTGAAATTCCTCTTAGCCGTCCAAGTGGATATATTCATGTTTGGCATTTAGGAGAGAGGTCTGCACTGGAGATAGAAACGTGTATGGTGTCCGCATGGGATGAATACGAGGTATTTAAAACCATGGGATTATGTGAGATCACCAAAGAAATGAGAGTACATAGGGAAAAAAGGACAGCCAAGATTCTTGGGCATTCTTGTGTTTAGAAGTTGGGGAGAGAAGGACAAACCTAAAAAGGAGATTTAAAAAAGGAGTGATGGGGCGCCTGGGTGGCGCAGTCGGTTGAGCGTCCGACTTCAGCCAGGTCACGATCTCGCGGTCCGTGAGTTCGAGCCCCGCGTCGGGCTCTGGGCTGATGGCTCGGAGCCTGGAGCCTGTTTCCGATTCTGTGTCTCCCTCTCTCTCTGCCCCTCCCCCGTTCATGCTCTGTCTCTCTCTGTCCCAAAAATAAAATAAACGTTGGAATAAAAAAGGAGTGATGAGTGAGGGGTGAAAAAGAAACCAAGAGGGTGCAGGCCCTGGAAGCCAGGTGGAAAAAATAAATCAAGGAAGATGGAGTGACCTACTGGGACAAATATTGCTTAGAGATCTTGGATCCAGTGGAAGATGAAGACCGAATGTAGGGCATTGGATTTAACAACACGAATGGTGGTTATGATTGATCTTGATGAGAGGAGATGTGCAGGGGGTGAAAGCCTGATTGGAATTGGCCTAAGAGAGAGAGAACAGGAATTAAATGCTGCAATTACAGAAAGCTATTTTACAGGTGTTTTGCTACACAGGGGAGCAGCTTAATGGGGTGATAGTTGGCAGGGGAAGTAGGGCGAAAAAGTTTTTTGTTGGTTTTTGTTGTTGTTTAGTTGCTTAAAACAAAAATTAGAATGTATTACTATATTTCTAACATATGTAGAAATAAAATGTCTGACAAAGGATGGGAAAGGGAAAAATGAAAACTACATGTTTGTGTGGTGGGAATGATTCAGTAGAGAACAAAAATTTGATAACGCGGGGCAGACGGGGAAGGCGTCCTCCAGTAGGTGAAAAAGATGGGGTCCACAAAAGGAGGTTTTAGCTTTAGGTAGTTACATAGAAGACTTCAGTTTCTTGCCATGAAGGAGTAATTGGTACTGGAATTTCCACGAAGACCTAAAACACAAGGGAAGAATGAGAGAAGGGAAGTAGGTAAGCGGACCTAAAATTACCTAGACTTTCTGCCTGGTGACACTTTCTGGTGTGCAAGACAAGGGGGAAGAATTCAAGCAGGGGGAGGCAGTTTTGCTGAGTTGAGGAAATAGAGATCGGAGTTTGAAGAGGCCAAGGCATCTGGAACAATTTGCAGGATGGACTACCAGAGAGAAGGACACTGTAAAGGTAAAGGGCTTTATAAATCTGCGCAGGGATTCTGGTGAATCTTTGGTGGCTGAATACTGACCTGTGGATGCGCAGTGTAAACCTCCACAACACTGGACACAGAATAACTATGAGGGAACAATGAATAGAATTCTCAGATTTCATTCAGGGCTGGGAGATGTTTGAATTCTGACCCGTTACAATGGAAAACCCTCACTGAACACTCAGAGCACTCAACAGAGGCACCAGAAGCATCAGACATTAATAGTAAGGGTTAACTATCAGTCACTAATTAGTCTAGAGTCAAAGCTACTCTAGACTTGTTCTAGCATGTCTTAAATGCATGATGTAAAAGGATCAAACAAGTAACTTAACTGCCTGTCAAAATAAACTTCAACAGTGTTTTTTTTTAAAGACAACAATTTGGCCATTGTTTATAGTGCTGCTATAAACATTGGGGTGCATGTGCCTCTTCAAATGAGCATTTTTGTATCTTTTGGATAAATTCCTAGTAGTGCAATTTCTGGGTTATAGGGTAGTTCTATTTTTAATTTTTTGAGGAAACTCCATACTGTTTTCCAGATTGGCTGGGCCAGTTTTCATTCCTATTAACAGTGCAGTAGGGTTCCCCTTTCTCCATCCACATCCTTCCCAACATCTCTTGTTCCTGAGTTAATTACAGCCATTCTGACCTGTGTGAAGTGGTATCTCATTGTGGTTTTGTATATTTGTATTTCCCTCATGATGAGCGATGTTGAGCATCTTTCCATGTGTTTTTTGCCATCTGATGAATGGGTTAAGAAGATGTGATACACACACACGCACACACACACATACACAATGAAATACTACTCAGAGATGAAAAAGAATGAGATCTTGCCATTTGCAACAACGTGGATGGAACTAGAGTGTATTATGCTAAGCAAAATAAGTCAGAGAAAGACAGATATCATATGTTTTCACTCATATGTGGAATTTGAGAAACTTAACAGATGAACACAGAGGAAGGGAAGGAAAAATAAAAAAAGAGAGGGAGGCAAACCATAAGAAATTCTTAAATACAGAGAACAAACTGAGAGTTGATGGGGATGGGTTAAATGGGTGATGGGCATTAAGGAGACTACTTTTCAGGAGGAGGACTGGGTGTCATATGTAAGAGATGAATCACTGAGTTCTACTCCTGAAGCCAAGACTACACCATATGTTAACTAACTTGAAAATAAAGAAATAATAATTTAAAAAAACCCAAAATCTAGACTCTCAACACAAAGAAAATCCAAAAAAAAAATTACTAGATATGTGAAGAAGTAGAAAAATGTGACCCATAACCTTAAGAAAAATAAATTGATACAATCAGGATGAAGAAATGACAGAAATGATGGAGTTAGCAGACAAGAACATTAAAATAGCTACTATAGCAGTTCAAGAATTAAAGAAAAATATGAATATGGTGACAGAAATAAAAGATACATTTTTAAAATAACTATAGTTTCTAGAGGTAAAAATATATAATATTTTGAATTAAAAAATTCACTGGGTGGACTTCATAGCAGATTAGACTATATAAAAAGAAAGATTAATTAAGACAGCAATAGAAGCTATCTAAATAGGAGCACAGAAAAATTAATCAATTAATTAATTAATTAATTAATTCTGGAAAAAAAAAGAAATGAACAGAACCTCAATGACTGTATGTCAATATCAAGCAGGAGTCCCAGAAAAAAGAGAGGTGCAAAAATATTTGAAGAAATAGTTCCTGAAATATTTCTGAATTTAATACAAACTATAAGCCCACAGACCTGAAGAGCTCAATTAACCCCTAACAGGGTAAATAAAAAAATCAGGCCAAGGCACATCATAATTAAATATAGAAAATACCTGATAAAGAGAAAAGTATAAAAATAGCCAGAGAAAAAGACATGTTGCATGCGGAAGAATAGACATAATAACTCAACAAATTTCTTATTGGGAACAACCTAAATCAGAGGACAATGGAATGATATCTTAAAGGTGCTGAAAGAGGGGTTCCTGGGTGGCTCAGTTGGTTAAGCGTACGATTTTGGCTCAGGTCATGATCTCGTGGTTCATGGGTTTGAGCCCCACGTTGGGCTCTGTGCTGACAGCTCAGAGCCTGGAGCTTGCTTTGGATTCTGTGTCTCCCTCTGTCTCTGCCCCTCCCCTGTTCGTGCTCTGTCTCTCAAAAATGAATAAATGTTACAAAAAAAAAATTTTTTTAAAGGTGCTGAAAGAAAAGCTTGTCAACTTTGACTTCTATATCCAGAGAAAATATTCAAAGACAAGGCAAAGTTAAAACACAAACAGACAGGGGTGCCTGGGTGGCTCAGTTGATTAAGCATCCAACTTCGGCTCAGGTCATGATCTCACAGTCCGTGAGTTCGAGCCCTGCGTCGGGCTCTGTGCTGACAGCTCAGAGCCTGGAGCCTGCTTCACATTCTGTGTCTCCCTCTCTCTCTGCCCCTTCCCTGCTCATCCTCAGTCTCTCTCTGTCTCAAAAATAAATAAACATTAAAAAAAATAAAATAAAACAGAAACAGACAAGGAAAAGCTGAGGAGATTTGTTGACAGAAGGCTTATACTGCAATAAATATTAAAAGGTATCCTTTAGGCTAAAGGAAAGGGATAACATATGAAAACTGGTGCTGTAGAAAGGAAAAAAGCGTACCAGAGGAGCACCTGGGTGTCTCAGTCAGTCAACCATCCAACTTCAGCTCAGAACAGGATCTCATGTTTCGTGGGTTCAAGCCCCATGTCAGCCTCTCCACTGTCAGCTTGGAGCCTAGAGCCTACTTTGGATTCTGTGTCTTCTTCTCTGTCTGCCCCTCCCCTGCTCATGCTGTCTCTCTCAAAGATAAATAAACATTAAAAAACTGTTTTTAAAAAAAGAGTGCGAGAAATGGTAAACATGTAAGAAAGTATAAAAGACTTTCTTCTAGCTTTAAAACTTTTATTAAAGTATAATTGCTTAAAGCAGAATAATAATGTATAACTAGATTTATAACATATGTAGAAATAAAATGCCTGACAAAGGATGGGAAAGGGAAAATGGAAATACATTATTATAAATTTCCTTCATTATATATAAAGTGGTATCATACTATTGTAAACCCTAGAACAATTTAAAAAACCCAAGTAGGTATCATGAATTGCCAATAAAGTAGATAAAATAGTAAAAGTACATTAAATTAATCTGGAAGAAGGAAAACAAAAATCAGATGGAACAAATAGAAAACAAATATCAAGATGATAGATTCAAACTCAATCATACTGATAATTACAGTAAATGTAAATGGTCTGAGCACTCCAATAAAAAGACAGAGATTAAAAAAAAAGAGCAAGATCAAGCTATCTGTTATCTATAAGAAATGCATTTTAGGGGTGTCTGGGTGGCTCAGTTGGTTGAGTGCCTGACTCTTGATTTTGGCTCAGGTCATGAGTTCACAGTAACAGGATCAAGCCTCACATTGGGCTCCTTGCTGGGCATGGAGCCTGCTTAAGATTCTCTCTCTCACTCTCACTCGGCCTCTCCCCCACTTGCACTCTCTCAAAAAAAAATGCATTTTTTTAAATACAGATGTAGATAGGTTAAAAGTAAAAGGGTACAAAAGGGTAAGAAAGTGCTAATCATAGAAAAACTAAAATGGCTATATAAATATCCTAGAAAGTAGACTTCAGGATAAAGAATATTGCCAAAGACAAAGAGAAATATCTCCTCATGATAAATAAGCCTCAAGAAGATACTACATAATCCTAAGTGTGAAGATATCTAATAACAGCATTTCAAAATAGATGAAGCAAACTCTGATGAAACTGAAACATAAAGAAACAAATCCTCAGTAATAGTCAGAAACTTCAACACCCCTCTCTTGATAACCTTAGGACAAATATCTCATACTGATAGATAAGCTAGTTTATCAAGAAGACAATACATAATCCTAAATGTGTAGGCTTCTAATAATAGAGTTTCAAAACACATGAAGCAAAACCTGATAGAATCGAAAAGATAAAAAAAACAAATCCTCAGTTCTAGTCAGAAACTTCAACACTCCTTTCAGTAAGGCCATAGGAGATTTGAAAAACTCTATTAACCAACTTGTCTTAATTGACATTTATAAACTACTCTTCCCAAGCAACAGCAGAAAATATATTCAAGTGTGCATGGAATTTTACTAGGTAGACCATATCTGGGCCATAAAACAGTCTCAATAAATTTAAAAGAATTGAAATTATACCGACCAGATCTCTGGATTGAAATTAGAAATTGGCAATGAAAAGATATATAGGACATCCCTAAATATTTGGAAATCAAACAACTCATTTAAAATAACTTAAGGGCCAAAAAGAGAAAAGGAATTACAAGGACAATTTTTTTAATATTTTGAGCTGAATGATAATCAAAGCACTACATATTCGTATTTAAATTTGTGACATGTAGATAAAGTAGTATTGAGAAGGAAGTGTATAATCTAATGCTTATATTAGGAAAGAAGAAAGGTCTAAAAAAAAAAGAGGTTAGAGTGGGAGAGAGCCAAAGCATAAGAGACTCTTAAAAACTGAGAACAAACTGAGGGTTGATGGGGGGTGGGAGGGAGGGGAGGGTGGGTGATGGGTATTGAGGAGGGCACCTGTTGGGATGAGCACTGGGTGTTGTGTGGAAACCAATTTGACAATAAATTTCATAAAAAAATAAATAAAAATAAAAATGTAAGATGTAGGTGTAAGCTTCTACCTTAAAGAAGAGCAAATAAACCCAAACTAAGTAGAAAGAAGAAATGTTTCAAATTAGAGGAGACATCAAAATAGAAAATGAACACTCTGGGGGAAAAAAAAAATCAACGAAGCCAGAAACTGGTTGTAGATAAGAGCGTGCACAGCAACAGAGCATGTGGGTGCAAATTCTAGAGGGGTGGCTCTGGTGGCAGAAGTTATTTTCTGACCACCTGGATATTCTCGGTGAAATAGGAGGCAATGTGAGCAGCTGGGAGTGAGGATAGGATAGAGGTGTTGCGAAAACGGGGAGGGGCAATTGTGACCTGGGCCTCTGGGACTGTGGGAGAGCAAGTGGTCTCATGTTGTATGTTAGGCTGGCAGCGTTAAGGCTCCCTTGAGCGTCAGAGCATGTCTACTACTTCGTATCTCCTGCGTAATTATATTTACTAGCATCCTTGTACAATATGGGTAGTATAGGCGTTATTACCCTACGTCACAGATTGAGAAACTAAAGTACCGAAAGGTTAAATGGCTGGCCTAAGGTCCTGAAATTTGCTAGTGGTGAATTGGTGTCTAGAATCCTTGTAATTACAGTCTCATATAACTACAGTTAAAGCTATTTTATAGGAATAAGAGGATCTAAAGCTCTGAAGGGTTCAGTAACTGGCCAAAGTACACACAACTGATCCCCCCTCGGGATCAAAGTTCAAAACTTGAACTTGGGTCAAATGACCTATTCACCTCACCTTACCTCACCCTCCAGGGAAAATGTACATGATAACATTGCATAATAAGTAAATTTAATTTAAAAATGTTTTTAATTTAACTTTCTATTCTATATTTATGGAACAGATATGATTCTTTTGACTTAAGAACGTATTTGTATTTCCCAGGTGTGCTTAAATAGGCTGGTTTTATTTGTTTTCTTACCTAAGGCTTTTTTTAATTTTTTTTTAATTTTTTTTAATGTTTTATTTATTTTTGACCGAGAGAGAGAGACAGAGCATGAGCGGGGGAGGGTCAGAGAGAGAGGGAGACACAGAATCCGAAGCAGGCTCCAGGCTCTGAGCCGTCAGCATAGAGCCCGACACGGGCTCGAACTCACAGACCGCGAGATCATGACCTGAGCCGAAGTCGGACGCTCAACCGACTGAGCCACCCAGGCACCCCAAGGCTTTTTTTTTAAATAAAGAAAACAATTTGCTTGAGACATTCCAGACCATGTTATAGATCCACCTGGCTCAAAATAAACAGACATCAGATTATTTAACCAATCTTCTTTGCACATATGCCTTGCCTCTGTCTGTGCTCTGTGTCCAATGTCTAAAGGTGTACGTAACCTGGTTTACTTTTTCCAGGATAAAGTCTGAACCAATTCCTGGGTTGCCCCACATAATAAGTAAACCTCAGATACAATTAATTCCTATGAATCAGTCTCTGTATTTATTTATTTTTTTAACGTTTTATTTATTTTTGAGACAGGGAGAGACAGAGCATGAACAGGGGAGGGTCAGAGAGAGGGAGACACAGAATCCAAAACAGGCTCCAGGCTCCAAGCTGTCAGCACGGAGCCCGATGCGGGGCTCGAACTCACGGACCGTGAGATCATGACCTGAGCCGAAGTCGGCAGCTCAACCGACTGAGCCACCCACGTGCCCCATCAGTCTCTGTATTTAAGTTTCTGATTCTGATATTCTGATTCTGATATTCAGATGATAGGTTGTTCAAGACCTACAAGAATCAAAGCCATCTTGTTCCTTTAAAGGCTTAAGTTGTAAAAATAATTTTTAGGATTTTTGGGTTTTTTTACTTGAAACATTTGGTTAATACTGTCCTTAAAATGAATAATCTTAAAAGATTTTAATTTAACTTTATTTTATTTTATTTTAATTCCAGTATAGTTAACATATAGTGTTATATTAGTTTCAGGCGTACAATGTAGTGATTCAACAATTCCATGCATTACCCAGTGTTCATCACGATGGGTATACTCCTTAATCCCCATCACCTACTTCACCTATTCCTTCACCTATAAAGTTTTATTTATTATTATTTTTTAATGTTTATTTATTTTTGAGAGAGAGAGACTGAGTGTGAGCTAGGGAGGGGCAGAGAGAGAGGGAGACGCAGAATCTGAAGTAGGCTCCAGGCTCTGAGCTGTCAGCACAGAGCCTGATGTGGGGCTTGAACCCATGAACCGTGAGATCATGACCTGAGCTGAAGTTGGACGCTTAACTGACTGAGCCACCCAGGTGCTCCTCCGCCTGTAAAGTTTTAAAAAATACCTGTAGAATGCACCAATTATTATAAAGGACTTTGAAAGCCATCTTGTGAAGTCAATGTTATGAATCCCATCCTGTTGATGGTGTGCCTTGAGGTTCAGATGAGAATGCCATGCCATAAGGGAAGACCAGGACTCTAATTCTTAGCCCAATACTCTTATCACAGTGATACACCTTTTTCTAGAGGCACCATGACAGATCAAGGGCCCAGGCTAACATGCTGGTCAGATCACCATCTTAGAAAAGCGTACATCTTGACTCTTCCATTTATTTGTTTTTGGTGACCCCTATTTTATTTGGGACTAATACTCAGAACGCTAATTGGGCCCCTCTATGACCTTTAAGAGAGAGAAAGAAATAGGGGTCCTAGTGGGTGTAGTTGAAGAGACTCCCAAATTGAAAAGGCCTCTCACAGAGCTGGGTCTTTGGGCAAGTTATATACAAAATGTGAGACAGTTTGGGCTCTCTTGAAAAACACAAACATTTCAGTCACTTTCGTGGGAGGAAGTGTGGGGTTTACTATCCCTCTGTGCTCAGCCTACGAAGCTGGACTCAAAGCTATCACTTAGTTTGTGAGGTAGAAATTACCTTCTCCAACCTGAGCACCGTTAAGTTTCTACTCTGGGCTATGTAAAAAGTCAGATGATATACTACAGACACAAACTGTCTGTGTATTCATGGGAAACACTGGGAACATTTCACAGAGGACCGCTGGTTGCCTTGGCAACCTAACAGCCCTCTAGGACAAGGCTCCAAATAGACAGGAGGCAAGGACACCAGAGCCAAGGTCTGTAGAAATACTGCTTTCTATGCTTAAGACTTCCCTGACAACATTCATATCTAAAACATGAAGGCCCAAGGCCATGTTCAATAAGCTTGCAGAGCCATCAGCATAAGACCAAAACTGATCTGGTGCCATGTGTGTAAGTAGAATAGGTATTCCTTCTTTCCCTTACACAGCTCCACCACTTGGGTGAATTCAGAAGAAAGCATATGGAGTCATGGATCTTGTCCAATGAACCTGTTACCTCCTTGAAAATATGATTTAAAAAATCATGGAGATGATATTTTTAGTAAACACACCAGAATTTACCTATCCATGGCTTTTCCTTGGAAGATGTGGGGGATAGGAGGAAACTATTGCCCCAAATATAAATGGTGCTAAATGTGTTCCTTTGGACCTTCACAAGCAATTGCTAGACATAAAAGACAGTCAATCTGTTTCTGGTTTTTTGGTCAGACTTCAAGTCTGTTAGTTTGTTTTTAACTAAAAATCGAACTACATACTGATGTGTGCCCAGCACATACTTGTAGGCCACTAAAATGTTTGATAAATGTTCAGTTATCCATCCACCTCCATCCCTGTGTTTCCCCCAAATCGAATCTACCTTTGAAGATTCACCACCACCAGTAAGTCAAAAGGATGCTCAGTGGAGTCTGGATGGGTTTCCAAAAGGGCACCTTAGAAAGCCATAAGCAAGATGGCAGCATTGGGATATTACAAGGTATCCCAACGGGACCACTTTGAAGGAGATAGAATTCAGTTGGTGTCCACTTTGAAGGGGGCAATATTCACCAGGTGCAATGGTTTTAAATCAAGACCACACATTCTTTGACACTTTCCCCGTGAAAGGTGGGGTTTGTGCCCCTTCCTTGAAAATGAGCGGGCTTGTGAGTGACCAGCCGGGAACAGTGAAAGTGATATGTGACTGCCAAGGCTAGCTCATAAGAAGTCATGCTGTTTCTGCCTTGTTGACTGGAATACTCATTTTTAGAGCCTTGAGCTACCATGTAAGACGTACAATTGCCCTGATCCCATCATGCGGTGAGGAGGCTCAATACACATGGAGAGGTCAGATGTAGACGCACTTAATCAACAGTCTAACTGAGCCGGCCTTTGAGGCATTCCAGCTCAGACCTTGGGCATATGAGTACAGATATCTCCAGATGATTCTAGCGGCCAGCTGTTCAAGATGCTCCTGGCTATGTGAGTCTCTCCAGCTGAGACACGAGCTATTGTGGAGCAGAGAGAGACAATCCCCAGTCTGTCTAAATTCCAGACCCAAAGAATTTGTGAGCATAACAAAACAGTGCACTGCTAAATTTAGCGTGGTTTATTATAAAACAATAGATAACTGGACCGCTTGGTTTAAGAACTGGATATCTAGTAAAGTAAGTCATTATTTTAAGATCATACCTCCCTCATCTCCCACAAATACACTGAACAAAGACTGTAAAAAGTGGTACACTCATTTTACCATGATTCTGCCAAGTAGTGAATTCAAGTTTTCTGTCTTGTGGTATTTGTGCCTCCTCTTCAGGCTGTCATGAGTGAAGGGTTGGTCTTTCTGGGCCTTTTTTTCTTCATCTCTAACATGAGCAATACATGATCTCCAGTGATGTCAGGATTCTAAGGTTTTAGGCATGAACTAGGTGCAAAAAGTATTATGCCCCCAACAGCATTATTTACACCAAACAAAATAAAGAAAATGTGGCATATACGTATAATAGGACGGTATTCGGCTTGAAAGAGGAATGAACTACTTATACATGCTACAATGTAGGTGAACCTTGAAAACATTATCCTAAGTGAAATAAGCCAGGCACAAAAGTACAAATATTATGTGATTCCACTTAAATAAGGTACCTAGAATAGGCAAATTCATGGGCACAGAAAGTAGAACAGAGGTTACTAGGGATGAGGGGGAGGAAGGATGGGGGGGGTCAATATTTAATGCGCACAGAGTTCCAGCATGGGCTGATGAAACCATTCTGGACACGGTTGAGCAACATTGTGAATGTTCTTCTGGCCACTGAATTGTACACTTAAAAATGGTTAAAATGCTAACTTACACAGTATGCCTATTTTACTACAATTAAAAAATATATTTTTTTAAAGTTTAATTCCTATGAGCTTTGACTCTGGAGCCCTAGCCTCTGATCACTATGAGGAATGAGGATATATGCTCTGGTTCACCTTCATGCAGTCATGTAGGATGAGCTGGAAATGCCATCAGCCTTCTCAGTTGTCCCAAGAGCATTCACCTCCTCAACAGAGATTTCTGGAAGCCCTTGAGGGATAGCTGAAAGAAGTCTCCATTATTACATGGCCCAACACCCTCACTTTGCAAATGAGGAAAGAGGAAATATAACTCAAGGAAGCATCATCTGAGGAAATAAAGGAATCCAGCTAGATACCTTAAAGCTCTAAATAAACCAAGTCTGGCATTTTCTCTTGTAGGATAATAGCCTATTTTCCTCTATAAATCTCATTTTTAACTTGCTTGTCATTTTTGTGTTCGTCTCTAGGTCACGGACCCAGAATAGGAGTCCCAGAATAGGTCTCTGGGAAGATTATTCTACTGAGGCTCTAGTTTGAACATCCTTCCCAACATATTCGTCTCAGCAGACACTACCAATTCACTAGCGTTGGCATAAAAGATGAAATCTACTCGCCATTCCTGTTATAATGTGGTTTATTGTGATATGGTGGCAGGGCCACTGACGTTCAGTGACCTGAATTTAAATCTAGACTCATGCCGTGACCTGGGTCAGTCATTAAACCTCTCTGTTGTTTAATTTGCTTCATGGGTAAAGAGTGCAATCAGAGGAGATAAACCCTAAAATGCCTCCCAGCTTCTAGGATTCTGTATTCTCTGATTCTGTATTTATTTTTGTTTCTGCTTTGAAAGTGAGGAAGTGACCTAAATACTTGAAATTATCACGCACTGATCACTTCTACTATGTTTTCCATGCATATGTAAAATGAGCTTTGGTGGCTGGATCATGGTGGATGCTCTGTGGTCCTATCTAGTTCTCCATTCCAGAGTGGAGGACTCACTTCTCCCACTGCTGGGTGTTCGCCTGCAGACAGCTGCCATTTTCAGCCCTTCTCCAGGAGTTGCTTTTGGCTGAAGTAAGCCACTTTGAGTGAGGCATATTGCCTTCACAGCGGCAGCCCATATCCAGCAACTGACCCATCTCAGGGTATAAAGACCTGGTCCCTCTACCCCAACTCTGGACAACTCTGAAAGGTTCTCCCAGCTTCAGAGCTCCTCAAGGGTTGGCTGAGGCTTTTGATAAGACTAAATTATAATCCAGTTTCTCCCTCTGGGTTCCAAGTAACAGCTTATCATTCACT
Organism: Lynx rufus; assembly: GCF_022079265.1. Classification (NCBI taxonomy): domain Eukaryota; kingdom Metazoa; phylum Chordata; class Mammalia; order Carnivora; family Felidae; genus Lynx; species Lynx rufus. The sequence continues at coordinate 186,924,493 of NW_025814845.1, forward strand.
GACCTCTCCCAATGACATGATGAGGTGGATACAATTGTTAAGGAGCTTGTGGAGGTAAACTTGAATTTGCTGGTTGTTTCTGTTAGTTGATAGTTCCCTAAAGGATTCCTTACAGCCTTCCACCAAAGGTCTTTGAGGCCAATGCTATCTTAGAATAGTCTCTGGTATCTTGTTCTGTTTCCTCATTCCCACTGCTACTGGTCAAAATCTCCTCATCTTATCCGTGGAATATTACCTCATTGGTCTTCTTGTCTCATCTCTCTTTTCCTCAGTTTATCTGTTTTACTGGAACCCAAATTAACCATCCTAAAAAAAAAATCAAATTTAGGGGCACCTAGGTGGCTCAGTCAGTTGAGCATCCAACTCTTGATTTCAGCTCAGGTCATGATCCCAGGGTCATGGGATTGAGCCCTGCATTGGTCTCCACACTGAGCGTGGAGCCTGCTTGGGATTCTCTCTCTCTCTCTCTCTCTCTCTCTCTCTCTCTCTCTCTCCCCCTCCCTGCCCCTCTCTCTAGAAAATTAATCAGCTCCCTCTTCAACTTATAAACCCCTGCTGGTTCCTGTTTCCTCAAGGATAAATTCTGAGCTCCCTATGAAAGACCCTCCCCCATCTAACCCTACACCACTGCTCTATCCCCATCCTCATCACACACGGTTCCTCTCTGTTCTCCACATATACCCTGGCCTGTCCGGGCAGGATGGTCTTCGCATCCTCTGCTCCCTTAGCCTAGAATGCACTGCCCTCAGTCAGGCCTTGGGATTTCAGTTCATTTTTTTTTTAATGTGGGAAATGTGTGTGTTGTTTGTATTGGGCCAAGCAAGAGAGACGATATCTTATGATAATACCAACTATTAGCACCTTGATTTCATAAAAGAAAGAAAATTGACAATACTCCCAAGGTAGAAAGGACATCGCCTCCTACCAAAGTTCCTTCAAATTCCATAAATCTAGCTTTCTGAAAGACTTACAACCTTGCCCTTATTTTTCTCGTTTCCCCTGAGGCACAGTGAAAAATGAATCACCAGCATCTGTCCATGGGCTTGCTTTTGAGACCTTCTTCCCCACCCATCTCTTTCTTTCTAGAAAATTCCCTCCCATCCTTTGAGATAAAGTTGGAATGCTGCTTCTTGAGTGGAGTCTTTCCTGACTCCCTGTGTCAGAGATAGCCCCTATCTCCTTGTTTCTGTCCTTGTTACTGTGTAACACACGTGGGCTTTTCATAGAAGTTTCTGGGCACATAAGTTTCTGGGCATAAATCACTAAAGCCCCTCAAAAGTCTTCTTAAACCTACCCTCTCCTCCCAGCTTTCCATTCCCCATGGCAGCAGTGCTCAGTCTCTCTCTGTAGAACTTCTCCTTCAGCCCTTCTAGGTATACTCCTACACCCCCATTACCTAAGACTGCCCTGGAAGAGAGTTTAGCAAACACGAAACCTGCCTCCTGCTCAAATGACAAACATCCCTCAGGCATCCCCTTAATCCAATTTGCCACCTGTCCATCTACTTATAGTCTTGTGGCCCCAAGTAAACTGATAAGCTGAGGTACTCAGGGCAGAAAGAAGTCATCTTTGCAGGCTGCACCTTACACACTCACGCATGCGCACATGCATGTATACACACACGTGCACACACATATGCACAGTTCTAAGAAATGAAACCGACTAAGTTCTATAGCCACTATTGACCTAGTCCATGAGATGCCACTGTTCAGTTCTCAGGGATATGCCTGGTAGCTCTTCCATTTGATACATTTCCTGTTCCTATAACCACAGTCTTCATCTTCTCTAGAGTGAGGAAGACATTTTTAAGACATGAGGGCGACTTCACTGGGACACCAGCATCTGGGAACCCAGTCATTATGAAAGATACAATGCTGAAACACAGATGAAAATCATGCTCTCTCTTAAGCCCAAATCAAAGGTGGGGGTCTTTTTTTTTTTTTTAATGTTTTTACTTATTTTTGAAGGAGAGAGAGAGAGAGAGAGAGAGAGAGAGAGAGAGAGAGAGAGCATGAGCGGGGGAGGGGCAGAGAGAGAGGGAGACACAGAACCTGAAGCAGGCTCCATCTAGGCTCTGAGCTGTCAGCACAGAGCCCGATGCGGGGCTCGAACTCACGAACTGTGAGATCATGACCTGAGCAGAAGTCGGGCGCGTAACCGACTGAGCCACCCAGGCGCCCCAAAGGTGGGATGGAATGGACCCTGACGTGCTTGCCAAATGGGCTCAGTGTGAATGGGCTTATATCACCTGCATTCACTGCCTATTCCTCTGGCCAGCCTCCGGGCCCTGGCTGTCATTCTAGTGTCAGAAGCCAGAGAGGAGAGGCCCCACGTTGGCATTGGCCTGGGGATCTGAGAAATCAACACGATGACTGTTCCCGGGGCTTCCTAGAAACTGTCTGTAGTTTAGCCAGACCTGCTGTGGGCAGGGTCTTATGCCAGCTACACACACCAAGGAAGCCACAGCTTGGTTGATGAGAAATTCTGGGAAGGAATCAGGCCCTCTGTGCTCTTTCCTCTTGCCAATCATGGCCACTGTTGGTTCCCAGAAGATTCTTTCACTCTGTTAAACCTGTTCCTTACCTGTGTGGAGGCAAGCCATGCTTTGTGACACTATGGTAAGACCAAAGGGCAGCAAACATGTGTGGCCTGTTGGAAGGAATCTGTCCACTTGATTGCTCCTTATGTGTCTTACTACTTATTGGGAGTTACAGGTTGTCCACAGAAGGCAGTCTGTCCTCAAGGTGCTTGACAGAGGATGTACAATTTCCCTCCTTTAAGGATAATTTATTTCTCCCCTTGGGCTGTTTGTTCAAACCCACATAGGAACAGAAACACAATTTCATTTTCCCAAAGAAATGACCTGATAACCCAGCGAGGTAAATGTAAAGGACAAATTCTGTCGGGCCGAGCCTATGAAGGCAGCATTCTGGTGGCAGTGATTTGGGTGATAGAAATGGTCAGGGGTTGATGGAGGCCTTCCTCCTTGCTGGTGAGTCTGGATTTGACCTGCCATGTGCCTTACTGCTAATATTATGTTCTGTTTTTGTTTATTTGGATGGACAAATGGGCAGATGGGGCAGAGAGCAGAGGTGTGTTTAATTTTTATCAAAATCACCTGATTCAAACTTTAGCCACAGAAAGAAGCAATATCCTTTGGGCAGCTTCTCTGAGGATTAGGCAAAGTGTAGTGATGGAAGAGATGGGCCTGGTTTGGAGGGCTAGCAGGTACCTCCCCACAGTAGATGAAGTCCTGAGGGCCACAAGGAAGCCTGTCTTTAGGTAGGACCTTAACACTTACTGTCTTACATTGTAATTCTCTTTTCTCAAGTAAATTTTTAGAGTGAAATAGATATAACATAAAATATGCCATGTTACTCCCTTTAAGTGCAGAATTTAGTGGCTTTTTTTTTAAAATTTTTTTTTAACGTTTATTCATTTTTGAGAGACAGAGAGAGACTGAGCATGAGCAGGGAAGGGGCAGAGAGAGAGGGAGACACAGAATCTGAAGCAGGCTCCAGGCTCCGAGCTGTCAGCACAGAGCCCGACACGGGGCTTGAACTCACAAACCGTGAGATCATGACCTGAGCCGAAGTCGGACGCTCAACCGACTGAGCCACCCAGGCGCCCCCCAGAATTTAGTGGCTTGAGGTACATTCACAATATTGTGCCATCATCACCACTCTCCATTTCCAGAACTATTTCACCATCCCAAGCAGAAATTCCGTACCTGCTAAACAATAACTCCCCACTCCCCCTTCCCTCACCCCCGGGGGCCTCTATTCTACTGTCTCGGCGAATTTGCCGATTTCAGGTACCTCATATAAATAGAATCGTATGGTATTTGTCCTCTTGGGTCTGGCTTCTTTCGCTTAGCATAATGTCTTCAAGGTTCCTCCATGGTCTAGCATGTATCAGCACTTCATTCTTATTAAGGATCAGTAGTATTCCACTGAAGGTACAGACCACATTTTGTTTCTCCATTCCTGTTGATGGACACCAGGGCTGTTTCCACCTTTTGTCTGTTGTGAATAATGCCGCTGTGAACATTGGTGGGCAAGTCATTGTAATTCCTTTTTGCCACTCTAGTGGAAATGGAAAAGGTCAGGCGGCAGGGGGAAAGGAGGCTTGTCCTAGCCCTCTACCCCCACCCAGCACCTCCTCCCAGACTCCAGCTGGAGGGGACCGTAGCTCAGGGTCCCACACTGCAACACGGGCATAGGGAACATCCAGCAAGAGAGAAAATGCGGCCGGCTTTCCAACTACTTGTTGGAAAGAGAGAATGCTGCCCCTCCCCAGCCCCCAGAAGAGGTGGTGGGGGAGGGGTTCCCATCTCACATCTGTTTGGTAATTGCATTTATAGTATATAGTCTGGAAAGATACGAACCAAAATGTTTCCCGTGCTTATTTTGGAGGACGGAGTTATTGGTGATACTTTCATATCAGCTAAAAATAGAACTATTTCTGTTTTTTAAAAAGCGAATGCCTGGTTGAGATCATTCAGACAAAAAATAACAAAATATTCCACTTCCGTGCTTACGTTCAAAATGCAGCCATTGTCAACAATCTGGTTCAACTGTCCCTTCTGTTAGCTCTGCCCAGCAGGAACATTTTCTGCATCGAACCATCACAAGTTGTATTCAGGTTTTTCGATGTCAATGTTAAAGACGGTGACCCCATAGCATTAATCTAATAGCCATTGTGCACGTCATGCTGTGTTAGGAAAACACAAATCAAATAGATACATATTTGTACTCCGGACTTAATATAATCCCATGCAATATGCAAAAAATATAAGAGCCAGATCAGTTTCCACATCAACTTTAGTAGAGATGCTTCTATCACATGCTATCTGATGTGTGGAAGATGGAAAGTCTATGTGCCCCATGGGCATAATGTCCTTGGGGTACAGTTTTAGGGAGACCCAAGAGGCCCTGCTGCCCTTCCTGGTCTCTATGGAAACCATGTTCCCACAATGGACAGGAGCACATTGCCATCTCACACACCTCCAGGGCAGGAAGTTAGAGGAGCAAAGCAGCTGGGGTGTCGGATCCTATCATTCATTTTCCAAACGCAAACACTTTTAAGCGTGAGAAGGGATGCTGTTACCAATTGCACAGGGATAACTGGCATCAACTGGGACCGTTCAGGTAAATGAGGATGTACACTCTTCCTAAACACAAGGTATGTGGAATGAGGGAGCCTCGCGCTCCAGCAAAACAGCATAGCCCTATCTAGAGACGGTAAGAAACAACATTCTTGAAAATCAGGTTCCAACCAAACACAGAGCCACTGACTCACAGTATTTGAAGGCAGACCCATCCCTCGCAGCTCCCCAAAGGGATCAGAGCAGGGCATCCAGCCACATGCTTTCTTTTAGGTTACACTGCAGAAGCTTGGCAACCGACACATTCGAAACATGACTCTCCCTTCTGCTCTACCCGAACAGGGAACAACTGAAATGTTCAGTAATAGGAAATGATTGGGGAAATCGTGGTCCATTCATATCAGCTTTTACTGATAACATCCGTAAAGATTTTTCAGTGGGATAGACAAAAGTCTCATGATATAATGTTGAATCCAAAAAGCAGACTATAAACAGGATATATAGTATAAACCCAGTTATGTGAGATATAAATCACACATATATACATATACATGAAGGATAGAGATGTAGGGGTGTCTGGGTGGCTCAGTCAGTTAAGCGTCTGGGTCTTGGTTTCAGCTCAGGTCATGATCTCATGGTTCATGAGTTCGGGCCCACATCGGGCTCCAGACTGGCAATGCTGAGCCTGCTTGGGAGTCTTTCTCTCTCTCTCTGCCCAGCTCCTGCTCATGCGCTCTCTCTCTCTTCCTCTCTCTGTCAAAATAAATAAATAAACTTAAAAAAGAAAGGATAGAGATGTATAAAAATGTAGTTTGAGGGGTGCCTGGGTGGCTCAGTTGGTTAAGTGGCTGACTCTTGATTTTGGCTCAGTTTATGTTCTCAAGGTTCGTGAGTTCGAGCCCTGCATCAGTCTCAGCACGCTGACAGCGTGCGCCTGCTTGGGATTCTCTCTCTCTGCCTCTCCCCCGCTCACGCTCACTTTTTCTCTCTGCCTCTCAAAATAAACTTGAAAAAAAAAAAGTAGTTTGACTCTGGGCAATGGGGGTAAGGAATGATTTTTTTTCTTCTTCTAAATTTTTCATTAACTTTTAAGTTTACAATAAGCATATGTTTCGGAATCAGAAAAAGCACCCATATGTGTGTGTGAAAGCTGAATACACATCTGTGTGTGTGCATATATAATATATACATGTACATAGTACATATATATTCTGTTTTCTCATGTGGCCTGTCCAGCACTAGCCCATCTGACCAGAGGAATTATCCAGTGTCACATTCTTACACTTGGCCTTGAGTGGTAGCTTATGTCAGGATCATGGAGGGGCTGTGGAAGAACCAAAAAGAATCCTCAGAAAATACCTGCTCCCTAAACTCTCTGCCCAACCTACTGCCAGGAAGCAGGGAGGATGGCATCTAGTTATGACATTGGTAAGAATGGCTGTACATAAACTCGCCGTGAAAAAATTTTCTATTATTACATGATCTTTAAAAATGAGCTCTCCTTAAAAAAAAAAAAGCTTTCCTCAATTATCGCTCTCTCTCTCCCTATCCCACACACAAAAAGACTTTCATTGTTGTTTGTTTGGGTTAAAAGCCGTTCTGTTGGTAAGACTGGATCCCATTGCTTGAAAGGAGAGCCCTTTCAAGACCTCTGTCCCCTCTGGTTCCGTGGGCTGCACACACAGGGAGGAGCCTATCAGTACACAGTCTAGCAAGAGAACCTAACATTCTGTGTTGACCTACTGGTTCTTTTGGATTAAAAAACATCACACAGCAAAGAGGCTGGCGAAGTTGCTGTATTCTTCTCTTTGAATTCAATGGCAGCGCATTTTCTCCTTTTTAAAAAAATGTTAATTCCAGTATAGTTAACTTACAGTGTTATATTAGGTTCAGGTGTACAATATGGTGATTACTCTGTACTCATCACAATAAGTGTACTCTTAATCCCCCTTCACCTATTTCACCCATTCTCCCCCCCCACCAACTCTCTGGTAACCACCAATTTGTTCTCTAAGAGTCTGGTGTTTTTGTTTGTCTCTTTGTATTTTGTTTGTTTTGTTTCTTAAATTCCACACATGAGTGAAATCATATGGTTTTTGTCTTTCTCTGACTTATTTCACTTAGCGTTAAACCCTCTAGCTCCATCCACATTGTGAATGGCAAGACTTCATTCTTTTTTATGGCTGAGTAATATTCCATTTTGTGTGTGTGTGTGTGTGTGTGTGTGTGTGTGTGTGTGTGTGTATCTTTTCAAGTTAGTGTTTTTGTATTCTTTGTGTAAATACCAGTAGTGGAATTAGTGGGTTATATGGTGATTCTATTTTTAATTTTTTGAGGAACTTCCATCCTGTTTTCCACAGTGGCTGCACTAGTGTGCATTCCTACCAACAATGCAAGAGGGTTCCTTTTTCTCTACATCTTTGCCAGCCCTAGTTGTTTCTTGTGTTTTTTATTTTAGCCATCCTGACAGGTGTAAGGTGGTATCTCATTGTGGTTTTGATTTGCATCTCCCTGATGATGAGTGATGTGGAACATCTTTTCATGTACCTATTGGCCATCTGGATGTCTTCTTGGGGGAAATGTCTGTTCATGTCTTCTGCCCCTTTTTTAATTGGATTGTCTGCAGGTTTTTTGGTGTTAAGTTACATAAGTTACTTACATATTTTGGATACTAACCCCTTAGCAAATACCTCATTTGCAAATATCTTCTCCCATTCAGTAAGTTGCCTTTTTGTTTTGTTGATGGTTTCCTTTGCTGTACAGAAGCTTTTAATTTTGATGTAGTCCCAGTAGTTTATTTTTGCTTTTGTTTTTCTTGCCTGAGGAGACCTATCTAGAATAAAGTTGCTACAGCCAGTGTCAAAGAAGTTACTCCCTGTGCTCTATTCTAGGATTTTTATGGTTTCAGGTCTCACAGATCTTTAATCCATTTTGAGTTTACTTTTGTGTGTGGTGTAAGAAAGCGGTCCAGTTTCATTCTTTTGCCTGTAGCTGTCCAATTTCCCCAACACCATTTGTTGAAGAGACTTTTTCTTATTGCATATTCTTGCCTCCCTTGTCATAGATTAATTGACCATATAATCATGGGTTTATTTTCTAGTCTGTTCTACTGACCTATGTGTCTTTTTTTTTTTTTTTAACTAGACTCCATACCCAACATGGGGCTTGAACTCACAAGCCTGAGATGAGGAGTTGCAGGCTCTACTGACTGAGCCAGCCAAGCGTCCCTATGTGTCTACTTTTGATTACTGTTTTGATTACAACAGCTTTGCAGTATATCCTGAAATCTGGGAATGTGATACCTCCAGTTTTGTTCTTCTTTTTCAAGGTTACTTTGGCTATTCAGGGTCTTTGGGAGTTCCATACAAATTTTAATATTATTTGTTATAATTCTCTAAAAAATGCTGTTGGTATTTTGATAGAGATTGCATTAAATCTGTAGGTTGCTTTGGGTAGTATGGACATTTTAACAATATTTGTTATTCCAATCCATGAGCATGGGATATCTTTCCATTTCTTTGTGTCATCTTCAATGTCTTTGATCAATATTTTATATATAGCTTTCAGAGTATAAGTCTTTCACCTTTGTGGTTAAGTTTATTCTTAGGTATTTTATTCTTGTTGGTACAATTGTAAATGGGATTGTTTTCTTAATTTCACTTTCTGCCCCTTCATTATTGTACAGGAATGCACAGATTTCTGTACATGGATTTTGTATCCTGCAACCTTACTGAATTCACTTATCAATTCTAGTAAGTTTTTGGTGGAGTCTTTAGGGTATCCTATATAGAGTATCAAGTCATCTAAAAATAGTGAAAGTTTTACTTCTTCCTTGCCAATTTTGATGCCTTTTATTTCTTATTCTAGTGTAATGGCAGTGTATTTTATTTCCATGTATTTATTTATGCATTTGTACTTCATCAGAAAAGGCTTTGAAGGGACATAACAGCAGTTATATTTTTGGGTTTGGCTTCACTTAATAAATTTATATATTTACCTTTCCAAAATGTATACATTAGTAAGATTTTATTTTATTTTATTTAAATTTTTAAAGTGTTTATTTTTTTAGAGAGGGAGGGGGAGGGGCAGAGAGAAAGGGAGACTGAAGCAGGCTCCATGCTCTGAGCCATCAGCACAGCGCCTTACAAATTGTGAGATCATGACCTGAGCTGAAATCAGATGCTTAACCAACTGAGCCACCCAGGCATCCCAGTAAGATTTTTAAAAAAGAAGAAGAAAGAAAGAAGGGTGGCTTAGCCAGGTGAGCATCCAACTCTTGATTTTGGTTCAGGTCATGATCCCAGGGTTGTATGATCAAGCCCCATGTTGGGCTCCACATTGAGCACGGGGCCTGCTTAAAGTTCTCTCTCTCTCTCTCTCTCTCTCTCTCTCTCTCTCTCTCTCTCCCTTTGTCCCTCTCCCCTACTTGCACTCTCTCTCTAAAAAAAAAGAAAGAAAAGAAAAGAAAAGAAAAGAAAAGAAAAGAAAAGAAAAGAAAAGAAGAGGGAGGAGGAAGGGAAGGGAAGGGAAGGAAAAAGGCAAGGCATCAGAGTAAAGGGAAAATAAAAGTAGAGAATGAGAAGACCCAAGAGGAAGTTCATGCCCAGAATGCCTGTGGTAAGGTCCTACGAGTTATGAAGGTTGGATGGGACACTCAGCCCTGAGTCCCCAAATGCTTGAAGAGAATGCCAAGCAGAAGACTCACCTTATAATGTGATTCAGTGAGAGGACCATAAAGCAATCTTGCTTTAAGATTCTAACTATTTTAGGGGCGCCTGGGTGGCGCAGTCGGTTAAGCGTCCGACTTCAGCCAGGTCACGATCTTGCGGTGCGTGAGTTCGAGCCCCGCGTCAGGCTCTGGGCAGATGGCTCAGAGCCTGGAGCCTGTTTCCGATTCTGTGTCTCCCTCTCTCTCTGCCCCTCCCCCGTTCATGCTCTGTCTCTCTCTGTCCCAAAAATAAATAAACGTTAAAAAAAAAAAATTAAAAAAAAAAAAAGATTCTAACTATTTTAAATCTCTATCAACAGATAGCTCATACCATGTTCTTGCATCACCTGCTGAAGGAAAGCTGCCCAAATACCAGAAATTTATATTACACGAGTGGGGGTTTTGTGTGTTACAGCAGTCAACCGGCCCTAACACACCCTAGAGAACTTATTCCATAAATTGGTTTAATTACCTTTCTCTGTGTTTTGGTGCCCTGTCTTCAATTAGACTGCAAGTTTCTTTGGGACACTTTTTAAAAATTTTTTAATTGAATCCTCTATCCGCCGAGAGCCTAGCATAGAGCCATGCACATAGTGAGCCTTCAGTGAATGCTGAATGATTGATTTGACAATGATCAATTTGAACTAATGGGGTGAAATGGAGTATTTGTGGTTTGTTTTCAATTGCACCCCGTATAGGATTATGTGCTCTCAGTCACTTTTAAGAAAGGTTCTTGCCCTCAAGGAACTTGAGACCCCATATATTCCTAGAGAGTGGAGATCTAAGGGAAAGAAATAAAATTGATATGTCTAAAAATCCATTTAAGATTTCTTTGAGAGATACTCATCTCTTTAATCCTGGAGGTTATTGAATGTAATAGAGGCTTGAGAGGATCTGAAACAGGGCTGCGAGCTGGGAGGAGGCCTGGGGCTGTTGGCTGAGCTCTGCAGCAAAGCGTGTGCCTTCAATTCCCTTGCCTGTAAAATGAGGTCAGTAGTTCCCAAGTGAAATTCTTTGGGTTAAGGTACACTGACTACCATTTGATTACATGTCTGTATGTCCCCCATGTGGTTTTGATGCACATCCAGATTTGGGAACTACTGCACTAGGTAGGTAGGTGATCTTAACGAGTGGGTTTGTCTTCTATAACATGGAAACGTAGTTTTCCTTTCTTGACCTAAGGTTGTAGAATTTAGAACTGGAAAGAGACATAGGATTGAATAATCCATCTCTTCGTGGGGGGGGGGTGGGAAGCAAAAAGCACAATAATCACAAACACCTTTGGCTAGTCCAAAGATGAAATGGAAAAATAAGCAGGCTTTAAGACGATAGGGTTATTCTTTCACAGGATATGAGAGAATTCATCAAGTGTTATTAAACAGGGAAGTTAAAGTTTCCATTGCAGCAACTTAATAAATATTTGTTGACTAACTGATTAGTGTGCTAATTCAAGCAAAGAAGGAATTTTGGTTACTGTTTGTTATTGTTTTAAAGCAAGGGTAATTCAGGATAAAAATTCATTGTGGATAAAAATTCATTCAGGATAAAAATATGCATTGTGTTCTCCTAAGCAACCTAAACTATCTATTCTGTTATTCAAACAAATACCGAAAAGGATTTAATGTATCCTTTGGCAACCAAAGATAGAACTCCCACTTAAGCTGCTTTCAAGTAGATATTGGTGGTTACTTTTGGTTATTGAGAAATATTGTATGATCCGTGCCCTGTGTTTGGCAAAGTAGAGTTTGGAAATTCTGCCCCTGTCCCCACCACCATTCCAGGAATTTTGGGCAGAACTTAACCTTTGAGGGTGGCTTCCTTCCCTGCCCCTGGGTGCTTATCATGCTGGTGAGGGATACAAAGGCTTTGAAAATAGGAAGGATCCCAGCTTCCTTCAAAAGTGCAGCCATCAGAAGAACAACTATTGATTCTGAAACTGAGCAATTTCCAGTGGTACAAAAAGAATTGACATATTATAGTAATTAGGCTATGTCTTCTATTCAACACATTCCAAATTATTTTCTATTCAGACATGTTCAAAATGTATTTTTATTCAGTGTATTCAAAATGTTCATTCTTCAAAAAGTATTCCCCAATTAGGGGAATGGCCTCCCTCTACATCAAGTCGTTCCCACCTTTATTCTCAGGGCTTAGAGGCCCCTTAAATGTTATTTGCCCTTATTCAAACCATGCACTCCCATTTCATGTATACTTGAATTATGTAAATTTTGAATAATGCTATGTAAAATAGTAACAAAATACCACTGAACAGGCAACATTTAAAATAGTGCAAAGTTCCTCCAAATTTGTATGATTCGTCTGGAATGGCATAACAGAGCCAGAGCACCAACTCAGTGAAATTTAAACCACATTTAGTCCCTTGTCTGGTGGCCACTTACATTAGAGGTAAACAGAAACCCGCATGGGCCTTGGTCATTATCATGGGAAACCATGGTGTGAATCTCGGGCAGAGGCTTTTGTGAGTGATTTTGTTGACACCAGTGCTGTTATTTTACCATGCATTGCTCCCATAGTTTGATATCTTTTCTAGCCTATGATAGTACCATCTAAACTTCTATAAAGTAGCAATCCTGAAAACGTGCTGTGACTTACTATGAAATGAAGTCAGATGGGATAGAGGCAGAAGGCCTGGCAGTGGCCGTGACCCTTGGTGCTGTTAATTTTAGGGAAAGACCACAAAATAAAAGGGATATTGCTAGGGCTTTTTAAAAGAGCATCATTAAAGCAAAATTAGGCTACTATTACTGATGGTACACTCTGAGAACCTATCTCCTGGCCCATTTTGTGATTATAAAAAAATTATCCTTGGATTACGTGCGTTTTGAATGATGTAGTTCTTCAGGAATGCAGTTGACTTGTGAACATAGTGAATATCCCTCCTCGATTGCAATCTCTCAAAGAGGAAGCAGAAACCATCTGTTATTTCCATATTCCACACTCCACCTCCCTAATGATAATAATGGTGACATTGTTATAGAAATCCAGTGTTTACACAACAATGGTCTCAATTCCCCCTCATGATGACCCTGTGAGGTGAGTGTTCTTATTCTTTGCCCATCTTACCGACCTGGACCCAGAGATGTACAAACATTCAATGATTTGCCCATGTGGCTCGGCATGGAGCAGCATGTAAGAAAACTTCCAGAGTGATCACTGTGGGCATCCAAATAAAGTTGCAAATTGTGCCTCTTCACAAACTAGCCCCCATGCATTCAGGAAAAGGAAAGACCAGAGAAAGGGGTGGAACACTCCTGATTGGCAGGTAGTAGATTTAATAAGCAAGGGAACTTACTTATGTGGCCTATCTTGGGTGGCCACAGGAAGAGTAGATCTCCATACCCGGCTACTAGATCTTAAAAGCTTCTAGAGAGGCCTTAACTGGGTTCAGTCAACACTACCATCCAGATGGTTTCAAGACCACATCAAGGCTATGTTCTTGGGGAAGTTTCTGGCATGAGGAAGGCAAGCAGAACATGCCAGGGGAGGGGGCGACAGGCCTCTGACTACCTAGGTTCAGCTCATCCATCAACCAGTGGTCACGTTCTCTCAGTGACCTCTTCCAACACTCTCCCTACGTCCCTCCTGCATTATCTGTGACTGTGGCCCTGTATCTGTTTCCTTAGAGAATCACTTAGTGAGGACAACAGTTTCATTTGAGGCTGGCTGGTGATCAAGAAGTTTCCCTTGTGTGTATTGATGTTCCATGCATGGAAACATATCTCTGGAGATGGAAAGGGGAAAAGAGTCACAAGCCATATCAGAGCAGAACTGTCATGGCTACGGGTCCCAGTGAAAACTGCAGAAAAAGTCAGGGGATAGCACTCTGTTTCCAGTCATAACCAATCATGAGATCTTGGGCAGGCCCTTTAATCTCCCTGGGCCCTAATTTCCTCATTTGCAAAATAACACTTATCTAAACTAACTTACAAGATTGTTGTGAACGATGGAAATGTTTTCTTTCTAGCACACGTCATCTAAGGCAGGACAGACCTAAGGACTTAATGTGAACAAGCAGTCAGGAAGCCCTCCCCACTCTGCCAAAACCTCCATCTGCCCAGCCCTCCACAAGCTCCCTGGTGGCATGGGCAGGATTATGTTGTTGCTGTTGTTTATTTTGAAAAATAAACTCAGCTTTTTGGATTCAGAGAACAAATAACAAATATGATAGCTGGTTAAAGAAACTGATATACATATTTATAAACAAACATACTTTGTTAGTTTTTACAGATAAGAAATTATGTCTCCTTCTGGTCTATAAAATCTATAAAATTATCCAGGTATAAGGAGTGAAATCAATTCAAAAGACTTTATTTTGGGAATGTCCAGAATAGGTCATTTAGATGCACTCATGAGGAATCGCCTCTCCTTGCTCTGAAATGTGTCCAGGTTGGAGTTTTGTTCAACCACAGTTGGGTAGGGGACTTGTCCTTGTCATCCAGAACACAGTATGTGGCTGTGCAAGTAACAGAGGGACATGTCAGTCAAGCCTGAAAAGGCTCGAAGCTCCTAGAAGCACACAACCCTGGGGAGAGAGCTGAACAAAAGGCAAGAGTACCTCTTATTCTCTCCCCAGGCCACTGTCAGTCAGTTCCTTGTCCTTCAGTGCCAGCCCCCTCTTCCACAGTATCTCTAGTGTGCATGGAACTTGATGTGAGTTAATATATTTTGGGCAATGGTTATACACAGTGGGATTTGCTCCAGAGAAGGAGAAAAATAAGTTTTATCTTGTGATCAATTGATTTTGGCTGCCTGGAGCACCTTGTTGAAAATGAGTCTGAGGCAATACTGGGTCAGGGGCAGAGAGTAATGAGAACCCACTCCACATAGCTGTATCGCTTCTCTTGGGCCTCAGACTCCCTGGAGATTGTCTTGGCTGGCAGCCTATGGCAACCAAGCTTCTTTGCTTTGTTCTAGACACACCAGAATTGCAAGCATATATAGAACACTCTCAGAGATAGACAGAGACAGGGCCACACAGACAGACAGAGACAGATTTGTTATAGGAATTGGCTTGTGTGGTTACGGAGGCCAAAAAGTTGGCCTGAGAACTGGGGGCCATTTGAGTAAATCTCAGTCTGAGTCCAAAGGCCCAAGAACCAAGAACACCAATGTTTGAGGGCAGGAGAAGATGGATGTTCCCAGCTCAACAAGAGAGCGTACACACGTGAGAAAGAGAGAGAGAGAGAGAGAGAGGGAGAGAGAGGAATAGAGCCTATCTGCCGTTCTTCCACCTTTTTGTTCTATTAGAGCTCCCAGCAGATTGGATGATGCCCATTACTGAGGGCAATCTTCTTTACCGAATCTGCCTACTCAAATGCTAATGTCATCTGGAGTCACACTTGTAGACACACCCAGAAACCTGCCATCTGAGCATCGCTAAGCCTAGTCAAGTTGACATATAAAGTTAACCATCACTGGTGTGTCAGTTTGTATATTGAGAACAGTGGTGTTCCATCTTATTCATTGTATAAACCAACTGTATAAATGTGGAGCTCACACAGTGCTCAAATTCCAGATGATCTACCAAAGTTCCACACCCTCCCCCATACATTTAGCACCTTTAGTACTTACCATTCTGAGGTTAAGAGAGGAGGCTCAGGGAGGTCACTTGACTTGCCAGGGGCCACTCAGCTAATTAGTAGAAGAGCCAAGACTGGAAACGTTTCTCTGTACGCCTCTGTCTTGGATGTGGCTTGCATGACCTGGTTACTGGTCAGATAGGACAAACCATGAGGATCAGAACCTGGGACTAATCATACCTACCTAAATGGGACAGACACCTGAACAGAACACATTGAGAGACCTTTGCTAAAAGCAGGTACAGTCTGGGAAACAATGAGGTCTGTGAAGGTTGTGGCTACAGAAAGAGGTGGTGTAACCAACAGCTGTTGGAACCCAAGGACAAGCTGGGAGGAAATGATGTTGAGAGATCCTGCAGGCAAGTGGTGCCCTGGTGGCAGGGAGCAGGTCCCAGGAACTGGACCATTTTCAGGAACAGGTGTCTATCTCTGGGACAGCCTCTGGCACTAGAAACTCAGAAACTCAGCCCCACAGGGACTGATATGGTTGGCAAGAGATAAACATGGATATTCAAGTTTAAGTAATAGTGGAGGAACTCAATAATCAGGTGGAAGATGAGGTTCATTTTAGAGAGTAAAGCAAGAGCATTCAAGGCAGGGGCCAGAAAAGGATGTCAGTGTTGGGCTAAACCCACTGAGATGTGGACAGGACTGGCCCTAGATGTCAGACTGAGTTGAGCCTGCAGATCTGGGGTGTTTATAGGGGATGGTGCAGGGACAAAGGTGAGGGCTGCTGACCGGGCAGAATGTTGCCTTGACTTCCAGCCCAGTGCCCTTTCCTATTAAATATGTACCTGTTAGCAGTTCTGCAGGGCTGGAGACTTTTCACCCTTGTACCTAAAAAAAAAAAAAACAAATGAAAGAAAGGGTAAAGAGATGAGGTTCTGATTTGCTCCTGCTTGTTTGAAGAAAGCAGTTGTATTTACTCGGATTTGGTGGCTGCATATTGGCCAACTCAAGCAAAGGAAAGTCATAGCCCTCACAAAGATTCTTCCATGGCCAAACTTCAAGTGCTGCACAAATCATAGGAAAGTGGGCACTTAAAAAATGTAGTCTGTCGTCCTCTTAAAAAGTCAAGCAGGGCATAAAATGTGGGATTTAATCAGTGAGATGATTGTCAGGTATGCTCATTGTGCAGGAAGAGAGGAATTGAGACCTATATCTAGCAGGATAGAGGAGGGGAAAGAATACTGGTCTTGGGATCAGAAGACCTGGGTTCTGAGCCAGACTCTATCCTTGTAGTTGCTCTGAGCAATGTCCTCCTCTATGACCTGGGGGACTCTACACCCCAGAGAGGGATAAATGTTAAATGGAATCATGCCTTTGTGAGTGCATTGAAGAAGTTGCAGAGAATGGTTCCCCTATAGTTTAAGTCCACAATCCCTTCCTTCTTTCTCAGCTATTCAGATATTCTTGTCTGAGTTGTGGAGAGCGTCCTCTGATTTGGCCTTTGTAGACTGAGCCTTGTGACTCACTTTACTGTTGCAGAAGCTTGGTGGCCAGTCCTTCCAGCAACACTTCACTTATTTCCAATCACACTCACGCTCTTAGAGCAGTAGGGAAAGGCTAAAATTCCTGTCACTATCCAAGCCCCTAAAATTATTGGGATCAAGTCATATCAAACTAGGAGTGAGGAGGGACTCCTGGGTGGCTCAGTTGGTTAAGCGTCCAACATCAACTCAGGGCATGATCTCGTGGTTCATGGGTTTGAGCCCTGTGTCAGCCTCTGTGCTGATGGCTCAGAGCCTGGAGCCTACCTCAGATTCTGTGTCTCCCTCTCTCTATGCCCCTCTCCCACTTGCACTTTCTCTCTCTCTCTCTCTCTCTCTCTCTCTCAAAAACAAACATTAAGAAAAAATTTTAAAAACCAAACAAATTAGGAGTGAGGGAAGTTGTCAAGATCCAAGAGAAGAAAATGAATGTTTACATGGAATCCTCATAACTTCTTTGTAATTTCTCCATAAGCACTCTCTCTCATCCCTAGTTCTCCTGGGGACACATCAACTGTCCACCCTTATAGGGCATGTACCTCAAGCTGGACTCACTTCTGAAAGTCGTTAGGTAATACGTTGCCCTCTGGAATTGGCCAAAACCAGCAGGCAAAGAACTGATCCTATTAGAATTGGCATGGTCCAGCACAGGAATCAGAGAAGGTGCCGGTGGGCCCTTTCAGGGAAGATGGCACTTATTTTCTGGGCAGTTCGATAGATAGATAGATAGATAGATAGATAGATAGATAGATAGATAGATCGATCGATCTACATATCTATATATCTATATATATACTAATTCTCACAAAAGCCTTGAAGGTATGTTATTACAGAAGTGAGTAAGATGAGGGTGATAGAAGCTAAGTGGTTTGCTTAATGTTGCCAGCTAGCAGGTAGTTGAGCCAAAATTCAAGCCCAAGTCAGCTTGAGAGCAAAGCCCATGCTGTTTATGGGACACCATGCAGCCTCCTTCTCACAGAAGTGCTAATTAACTTGGCTCAGGGGGGTAGGGCTACGTGCTGGAGAAGAGTCAAGGGCTTGTAGTCCATTAGATGAAAGCCAAGAGTCCAATATTGACAACTTAGACCCTCTCTTCCCTCTTCTCTTTCCTCTCCTACTTCTTGTTCCAGGGAGACCCCTAGGTAGGGGGAGTTTGGGTTGGGTCTGGAGGTGCATCCAGAGAGAGAGGCTCTGCAGACCAAACGACTCAGCCAGACTTGTGAATACAGTCCCACAAGCAGTCACTGATCGCGCACCAAGCACTCGATGCAGACGGCAGGATATTCACCCCAAGTTGTTAAATGACAACCAGGGCTGTGTATGACTGGAAGTCAGAAGGAGGGCTCCAGGCAGCAGGGGCTCAGCGTGTGGTTGAGATCAGAGGAGGCAGTGCGGATGAAAGGAAAGGCTCCCTTTCCTCCCCCCCGGGAGGCGTGGGGACCCCACCCGGCTGGCTCAGGGTAAATGTTTGTTGAATGAAAAATGGAAACTGAAGGGTGGCTTGAATTCAGACAGGAAGAAGTGAGTTGAGAGGACACTCTGAGAACGAGGAAAAATGCCAAAGAACTCCTGGAGGCAGGAATAAGTGGGAGAAAGGGAGGCAAACACCATGATTCTTTTGAAAGGAGCAAGGATACCACTGGTGGTAGTGACACGCTGATGAAGGCGGGGTTGTCCTACGGGCAGGCACTCTGGCCTCTCCACTTGGGTGTCTAACAAGCATCTCAAACTTGTTTCAAGCTGAGCTCTTGATCTTCCCCCTCAAATCCCACTTTTTCACATTTTAGTTGACAGGAACCCCACCCCTGTACTTGCTCAGGCCCCACCTTATCGAACCATTCTCTCACAAACTGTACCCAATTCGTTAGGAAAGAAGACTGGCTCTGCCCTCACAATCAGTCTAGATTCTAGAATCTTCCCTCTCATGTTCCATCGTTCTGTGGCATTCTCAGAGAGCTAGGCCTCCGCGGAGGGCAAGAGGGGAGAATTGGATTAGATTCATTGGTGACCATGAAAACATTTTCAAAACAACCGTTCATTTTCAGAGCCCAGTGAAAAACTTTGTAGGTACGTTCTCGTCAGCTGGCTTTTCCTCGGCATTTATTTCTAGCCTGGGCTGATGTCATTGATAAAATGAATGGAGAGATGAGTCAGTGGTTGAGGACGGCGACAGGCCCTCAGTGGTAACTACTAAATTAAGCTAGCTGTAGCTTCTTAAGTTCAATGTAAAAGCAGAAATGGAAAAAAAAAAATATCACGGAAAGGAAGAGGCCCAGGGGAAGATAATTTTCGGTCTCTCTTCGAGAACAGATTTATGCCGAGGGGCCCAAAATAATACATAATTGGCAGGCTTCTTGTCAACTTTGCTACTTTAGTCCCAGCTGAATTACATGTCAATTGTGTAAACTGCTATAAATAATTATCGGTTTTGCAAAAATTATATGCAGACGGAAAAGCCAGTGTCCTGTGGGAGCTACGTCTCAGAAATATCCAGATTTGGAACCAGGATTAACTGCCTCCAAGACCTGCACCACAGTCTGCAATCACTTAAGTGTTGCAGCAACACTAATGGAGGCAAACCCATGACCCCCAAATGTGTGCGGTGACACAGGGTTGCTGTGTCAAGTGAGTCTGGATAAGACACAGCTGCGTTGAAGCTGGAAATGGCAAGCTGATGAGGCAGTGTAAGCCACCTCTCAGAATATGACCAAATGAAAGGACTTTCTTCTTGTTTTTGTTTTTGTTTTTACCAATTCATTCAACATATCCCCTGAGAACCTACTACTTCCCAGGTGCTAGGCCCTAGGGATGCAAGACAGACACCATTCCTGCTTTACAAAACTTACAATGTATAAGACTTACAATTTCTTATCACAGCATGATATGAACTGTGAAGGAAACAGGAAATAACAAGGGCACTTAACTGTGCCAGAGAGAGCAGGGAAGGCCTCTTTGAAAAGGGGAAATTGAGACCTAAAGATGAAGAGGAGCTGGCCGTGTGAAGAACAAGCCCATTCCAAGCAGAGGGAATTGCATGTGCAAAGGTCCTGAGAGGGGAAAATTAAATGCCTGCTATTGAAGTAGAGTGAAATAATAGAGAAATATTGGACAGAGAATTATGGATCTAGAAGTCTCACAGATAGCAATTTGCCAAACACCATTACTGCATACTTTCTAAAGTTTAGACAGTCTTATTACCTTCCCTAGAGTCTCACAGCAAGCCAGTGCAAGAACTGGTACCCAGAACTCTGGAATATTCTATATCATCAAACCCTCTTGTCAACTAGTCAGAATAATTTGAGTTTATTCATTTTTGTTCTTCCAAAATATTAGTAGCTCCATGTGTCATACAACAAGCAAATTGCAGATTTGGAAGATAAAAGAGGTCATTTTATGCTACTGTCTTCATTCCTTCATTCTTTCACTCATTCAGCTGTTCAGGGATGTCCTCAGGGAAGCTCATGTGCCCACAGCATTGCTGTTTTCCTGGCCACCAAACTTTGTTATGCTTTTCTTATGACCTGTGTACTATCTGTAGCCTCCTCTGGATGCAAAGTTCCATGAGGAAGGAGGTCAGTATCTATCCTACCTCAGCACTTAGCACGTAAAAGGTGCTTGATTAATATTTGTGGAAAGCTGAATGAATGACAAATGGATGGTTGAATAAATGAAGGCTGACTATCTTCCACTCTTCATTGGAAAATTCACCCGTGAGGATGTGGTTGTATTCATGCATGCTCCAATCTTGTCTTCAAACACTGCCAATAGGGAGTTGATATATCATTAAATGCTTCTCCACCATACAGACCATTAAAATCCAGTAGTCCATTTTACCATGACTGTGGTATTCACAGATATTTTCTAAATTTTATTTCTCATTGTTTCCAATAGGTAATATATATTGATGATTCTAAAGTCAAAGCAATATAACAAGGAGTACTTTGTGAAGTTTTTACTCTGTTCCCCATGACCCGTCCCCACCCATTCTAGGTGGGGTGACCATGCAGACTGGTTTGTCTAGGACAGTCCCAAACTGTACCAACTGTGTCGATATAAATATTAATGGTGATTCCTTTCCCTTTCAAAAATATCCCATTTAGACAAAAAATAATATGGTTACCCTATCTGTAGTTAACTATTTTCACTACTTCCTTCAAGCTTTTCTTTATGCAGAATCAAGCAAATAAGAGAGGAATACGGTTGGTTTCTCTTTTCCCCAGAACCTGACCTGGCTCCCTAGACCTGCCAAAGAAATGCTAGCATATTAATATTTTGTTCTAATAAATGATAAGTTTTATCTTATTCTTTAATGTTTACTTATTTTGAGAGAGAAAGAGAGAAAGCAGGGGAGGGGCAGAGAGAGAGGGAGAGAGAGAATCCCAAGGAGGCTCTGTACTGTCAGCACAGAGCCTGATGCAGGGCTCGATCCCACGAACCGTGAGATCATGACCAGAGCCAGAGTCAAGCGTCAGACACTTCACCAACTGAGCCACCCAGGCACCCCAAATGATGAGGTATAAAACATTCTTTAAATCAAATACCTTCATGAATGCTAAGAACTTTCAATATATTCCTATTTTTTCCCTTAATAATTAACAGTTTTCCCACTAAATCTCCTAATAAAATGGTTGCTAGCCAGTGGTTCTTCTTTAGTCTGATATGTAAGGATTTTTAAGAACTACAGAAGGCTGTTGTGCCAAAAAATTTTCAGGGAGTAGAATAATTGTGTGTGTAGCATTTAGGAAGCACTTACCTCTCATCACACTTTTCAGATCCTTTGGGCTATTGAGGTAAATTGAGTTAATTGCCCACATCCTACTGTTAGAGTGGCCTTGCTTGAATAAAGGAAATTAGCCCAATTGGAAGCTAGAAATCAGGCTATGTCGTATAAGTCATGGGTGAAGAATTTCTCAAACCGTGGTCCTTGGGCCACCTATGTGTGAATCAGCTGAAGTACTTTATTAGAGGATAAAGTCTACTGAGTTTCTCTGTACCACTTTTTTTTCCACATGTCATTTTTCTGATCATTATCAATGTTGTCCGTAGTTATTGAACAAAAGCCATGTGCAGGACACCGGACCAATGCTCTGCAGGAACCTCCTAGCTCCTCACACCCTGAGTTTTAGAGATTATTTCTTTCTCTTTCTTTCTTTCTTTCTTTCTTTCTTTCTTTCTTTCTTGTCTCATGATTTTTAAAAAGTATTTTCTTGGGGTGCCTGGGTGGCTCGGCTGATTAAGCGTCCAACTTCAGCTCAGGTCATGATCTCACAGTTCATGGGTTCAAGCCCCGCATCAGGCTCTGTGCTGACCGCTCAGAGCCTGGAGCCTGCTTCAGATTCTGTGTGTCCCTCTCTCTGCCCCTCCCCCACCCATGCTCTGTCTCTCTCTCTCTCTCCCCCTCAAAAATAAATAAACATTAAAAAAAATTTTAAAAAGCATTTTCTTATGAAAATTTTATTTATTTATTAACATTCATTTATTTTTTGAGAGACAGAGACAGAGACAGAGCATGAGCAGGGCAGGGGCAGAGAGAGAGGGAGACACAGATTCTGAGGCCGGCTCCTGGCTCTGAGCTGTCAGCACAGAGCCTGACGTGGGGCTTGAACTCACGAACCGCGAGATCATGACCTGAGCTGAAGTCGGATGCTTAACAGACGGAGCCACCCAGACGCCCCTCTTATGAAAATTTTAAAACACAGGTGAAAGGAGAACAGTATAATAATCTCCACGTAGCCATTATCAGCTTGAATGATGACCAACCCATAGCCAACTTGGTTTCATCTGTGTCCCCACCAAGGTTTTCACATCCTTGGGAATCCCAGACATCCTCCGTTCCATCTGTATATATATGTTAGCATGTATGGAGAATTCTTCCCTCTCCTACAGAGGGGCAGCTGATAGGAGAGGGACTTGGGCGGCACCTGGCATGGGTGGAGGGAGAGCATCTCAGGTCCAGCTGGGTGTCCTGTGGATCTCCTCTGGGCTGGCTATTAACCTACGAGGTGTTTGTACTAGGCACATTTTGAGGTCCCTTTGGCTCTAAGACACAAGTTCTGTCCTTTCCCCCGAGGGGCTGTCCCTGCTGGGTTGTTGGAGGCCCAGACACGAGGGCATTCACTGAGGCCAGTTCTGGGCTGGGGTGTCCACATCTCCATTGAACACGGGTGGCTGAAGCGCATTCTTGTCATAAGCTAAGTGCTTCGTTATGGCTCGAATACCGCGCCAGACTTTTTCCACCCTTCACTAGGTTTGTTTCTGAACCTCATCAGCATTTTGCCCGCATTCCTTTGCCCTGTACAAGCAATTTGTTCCAAAAAGCATTCGCTCCTCTGCAACACGCGATATCCTGCTTGAATTGGAAGTAGGTCTTTTCTCCTTTTTGAAGAAAAGATGGCCCACCTGCAATATAACAATTTGTTTTTACAGAGAAAACCCAAGCCCTTCATTGTGGGATAAAATGCCACTTTGTGATCTTGTGGCCATGATAGGCTACCATTTGTAATCCTCTAAAACCCTAAAAGCCTGCAACCCAGTGTGTTACTGACCTAGGCAAGCCTGGTGCATAACAGTGGGAAAACCGAAGCTCGCACGGCTTTGCATCAATAACAGAGAGAGCGAGAACAAACCACTAACCCAAACTGCAGGCACTACAAAAGAAACCTTTTAATTAGGTCAGCGTTATAAAGTTTCCTACTAAATTGTTAGAGGGGATATGTGAAGAGTAGGCTCTTGATTGATCTTTGGCCCAGAAAGGAGAGGGCTTCTTACCGTCGACATTGCTTTTCATAAAGTGGTGAAGTTGGCAATATCCCATTCTCGTTACTCTGCTTTCTGCTACCCTGCAGAAAAGTTGTTTTCTGAAAGCAAAAAGTTGGTTTTTCTCCAATACATTCCAATAGCAAAGGTCTTTCATCATTAGGTGAACTCTGTTTAAAAGAGGTACATTTCCGGGGCGCCTGGGTGGCGCAGTCGGTTAAGCGTCCGACTTCAGCCAGGTCACGATCTCGCGGTCCGTGAGTTCGAGCCCCGCGTCAGGCTCTGGGCTGATGGCTCAGAGCCTGGAGCCTGTTTCCGATTCTGTGTCTCCCTCTCTCTCTGCCCCTCCCCCGTTCATGCTCTGTCTCTCTCTGTCCCAAAAATAAATAAACGTTGAAAAAAATTAAAAAAAAAAAAAAAAGAGGTACATTTCCTCAGCCTTAAGACGCTATTCTGCTGTCTTGTGAAAGATCACAGTTTCAGGGTAAGAAGCAAAGGGTTGGGACACACAGGCTCAGATTTCTCAGTCTCTTCTGTGTCTTGCTGTGTGACTGCCCAGATGCGTGTGTCCTAAGACCCTTGGTGGGAGCCTGTTGAACAAAATCTAC
Organism: Lynx rufus; assembly: GCF_022079265.1. Lineage (NCBI taxonomy): Eukaryota > Metazoa > Chordata > Mammalia > Carnivora > Felidae > Lynx > Lynx rufus. The sequence goes on from NW_025814845.1 coordinate 186,948,762, forward strand.
CACCGTACAAGATACCCTGGAGAAAAGAAGCAGCACTAGGTTGCATTTTTCTTGTTGCATCTTTAACAGCTTGAAAAATTGGACCTGAATAAAAATGTAAAAAATGTAAGCAAAGAAAAGTAAATTTTAACCACAATCAGCTACCTTTTTCACCCAAATAATTGACAAAGATTTCAAAGAACGTTAATGCTCTAAGTTAGCAATGGAGTGGGAAAAGGGGTCACTGATAACGAGAGGACCTGTTGGTACAACATTTCGGAAGAGCACTTTGGCAGTACATGTCAAAAATCCTCTACAGTGAATATCCTGTAATCTACTAATCTCTCTTCTAAGAATTTATCTCAAGAAATAATCAGACAGGGGTTCAAAACTGTCCACAACAGATGTTTACGAGCGGAAAAAAATCGACGTCCAAGAATGTAGATTTGGTGAAGGAAGTTGTTATACATTTGTAAAATGGAATCTCTGAAGTCATAAAAAATTATAAGGTAGAGCTATATTTATGGTCATGGAAATATCGCACAACACATTTTTTTCCTTGTGCATCTATCCCTTGTCTGTTTCCCTCCTCCTCTTTGCAATGATGGGTGCTCCTATCAACTCTAGAGAACATCAGTAAACAGGTACTCTGCTCCACTGGGATCTAGATAGACATTAGAATTCCAAGAGGATATGAGTATTGTTACCATTCCAGTTAAACAATACAAGGAACCCGCTGGTTCCTTTAATGAAATCACACTCAGAGATCATCATGAAGGTCAAATCTCCATTTGGGAAACAGCTGAACCGTGTGGTCACTGCTCTTGTTGTCAGATAATCATCTTCCATTACTGTCCTTGGAGGTATTCCCTGCGGAGGGAATATTTCCTCATTCAATATTTTCTGCATAAAGGTCTTGATGGAAAAGTGAAATTAGTCCCAGCTGGAAAACTAGAAATAAAATGACAAAATGCCAATTTAATATTGACACAGGTAAAAAGGAAGGATGTCCCTTTTTACTTAAAAGTCTTTAAATCCAAAAGATATATTTGTAGACATTTGTAGACCTGCAAAGGGAGAAGAATGGAGAGCAAGCATTTGAGGTGGGTGGAGGAAATGCTCAACAACAATGAGAAATTTGGTCCAAATTCTCCCCAAGCTATGGAAGTTTATTTATAAATGTAAAAATGTGTTCATTAAATAGACACTGATCAAGCACCTGTTGTGTGGCAGCTCAGATATGTAAAGAGAAGCAAGGCAGCCTCCCCTCAAAGATCTCCCAGGAACCCTGACGGCCCTGGATTCGGTAGGGGGACTAGAATGTGTCTCAGTTCTGCTCTAGGTAGGCAAAGCCCCCTTCTACATAACCTCCAATGCCCTTTTTTTCACAACCATGAACTAATTCCACTAACTGATCGTTTCAGTGTCACGTAGATAAAACCTGTCCTCCATCTGTCGAGATGTCCTGGAGCTCTTCCTTCTCTGCATTCTTTCTCCAGGTAATCTCATGTAGTCTCATGGCTTCAAATACCATCCAGGTCCCATGAGTCCAGGCTGGCCTCTCCAGTCCCTACCTTTCCCCTGAGTTCCACAACCAAGTACGCGCCTGCCTATTTGACAGCTTGGACATCGGATGCGCTTCTCAGATCTCACCAGGGGCGGTGGCCCAGGTCCTCCACTCTGCCTGGCCAGCCCTGCCGTCACCGGGGCTACACTCTGTGGCTGCTGTCACTCGGCACGAGAAGGGGAAGGAGGAGAGGTCCACCTTCCTCCGTGGTTCAGTTGCCAAATTGCTTATCGACTCCGTTATTTCCCTCCTTTTCCCTTGACTCTGCGCTGGAAATTCTGTCAGAAGTTCTCCTGGACTCCATAGCTGCCTTCTCCTGCATGTGTTTTGGATTAGGGTTTCCTCAATTAACAGGATCCCATCTGCTTTTAATCACTCACGAATTTCCTCAAAGTTTGAAGCTTTCTGTCTGTGCTTCTTATTTTTTTTTTTTCTCTCTCTCTCTTTTTAATGCGTTCTTTGAATGTTTTAAGATTTTTTTTTTTTGGACATTTTGGGTAGAGAAAGATGCACTCTGTTTTTCATCTTGATTTAATATCTAACCTTTCTCACAGATTCAGTGTTGTTCTGAATGTAAGCCAATTGAATGACTCAATCATTTTGTTAATTATCATCGTGTGCTCTGGGACTATACTACCTTCAGGGGATGGATAGCACTCCCGTACCCAAACACTATGTGACCCCCAGTCGATTACTGAAGAAGTAGAAAGCAATCAGAGGTCTAAGGGTTATTGTTTCTTTTAGCTATGAATTGTCACTTCTCACTTCTTTCAATGTGTCTTGCTATTATACTTGGTAGTCTAATGTTTAATACAGTTGCTTTTCCTTTAGAAAAAAATATATGTGCTTTATAGAAGCTTTTGCTTCTTTAAAAAAAATTTTTTTTAATGCTTATTTATTTTTGAGAGAGAGAGAGACAGAGCACTGGTGGGGGAGGGGCAGAGAGAGAGGGACACACAGAATCCGAAGCAGGTTTCAGGCTCCGAGCTGCCAGCACAGAGCCTGGCATGGGGGCTTGAACTCACAGACCAGGAGATCATGACCTGAGCTGAAGTCAAATGCTTAACCAACTGAGCCACCCAGGTGCCCCTAGAAGCGTTTGCTTCTTAACCCTCCCTTAAGGGGAGGTGATTATTTCTGTTTTTGCAATTACATTTAATAAGAAAAATTTCTCAGATCACTTCTTTTTAAATAGGTGATATTTTACTATAATTATACTTTTTTTAAAAAAACAACCTTGAAACAAAATACAATTGGTTTGTTTCAGCTGGACCCTGCATTTGAAGAGAGCACTACATAATTTAGTTCTCAAATTGTTCTATTATCAAAGGGAATAGGAGTTCTCTGGAGACAAAATAATTTGTTCTATTGTCTTCAGGGTACTGGAGGAAATAAAAGCTTATAGCAAGGCTATGTGAATATCCTCTGCTCTTAAAATATAATATCTTCCTCTATCTCATCAGCTAGGTAAGAGGTTGTAACGGTTAATTTTTTGTCACCTTGGCCGGACCATGATATCCAGATATTTGGTCAAACATTAACCCGAATATTTCTATGAGGGTGTTTTGGATGAGATTTACATCTGAATCAGTGGATTTTGAGTCAAGCAGATCGACCTCCATAAGGTTCATGGGCCGCATCCAATCAGTTGAAGGCCTTAATAGAATTAAGACTGACCTCACCAGAGCAAGAGGGAATTCTGCCCGCAGATGGTCTTTGGACTCAAACTGCAGCATCAGCTATACCTGACTCGCCCATCCTGCAGATTTTGGATTTGCCAGCATCCGTAATTATATGATCTGACTCCTTAAAACAAGTCTCTTTATGTATATAAATATAAATATATTAAGTACGAATATATAAAGCATTAATGTGTCGAAATATATAAATATAATATCAAGCATGCCGTATATTACATATATTTTGTAGATGTATTTAACCCTAAATGGACTTGGAGTCCTTGTACATTTTCACACTGAGGGATAGAAGTTACAGAAGTCAGAGTGAACCCTACACATAGTCATGTAACTGCTTTGAGAATAGAGATCAAGCCCTTCTGAAGAGATAGTTTTGTAGATCGACTTGCTCATTACTACCTTTGTAGACACCCCTGGACGATGAACTCTATTTTTCTACTAAAAACCATGATGGCAGTCTTGCTTCTAATCCACTAGGCATTTCTTGAATGTTGGATTTAATTCAACAACCTGAATCACTCTGTATAGCTATGATTTCATACCTCTGCTAAATCCCTAGAGTTGACACTTGACCTTGTCTCCCAGTCTTCCTGGCCTTCCCAGTTACTGAATTGTACCTTCATGTCCAGGTAAGTAACATTCGCTCATTTCCTCACTCACCAGACTCCTGGTCTCAGCCAGACCAGGTCTTCTTCTCTGCTTCCCACACAATGACCATAATGAGTGCCACAGACCTTACGCTGGGTTTTCCTAATTTTCACAACAACCTGACAAATTGGCAAGTGTCTTTTGTCTTAATTTCTAATGTAGTTCATATGTTTTAATGTTATATTCTGCAGTGTAAAGTTGGCCTAAATAGGAAGACTATTTTTAAAACATTCCATGCTAAGTATGTCATCACAAACTAATGGTAACCTTGGAGAACACAACTGAGACCTGATTATTCAAACAAAATAAATAATAAAAAATAAAATAAAATAAAACAAAATAAAGTAAAATAAAATAAAATATAACTGAGCAGCACTTAACCTTTTAATAACGCAGAACTAGACATCCAGCTCTACTTGAATCAGTCAAGGTCAAGTCAGGAGATTCAAACCCCCACAGTTAGTTTAACAGACAGAATTTAATATAAAGTATTCTAAACTAGGTAGGTAGGTTTAATATTAGTCTAGGTAATGGGAGTTGGCTTCTATTACTGCTATAACAAATTACCTCAGATTTAGTGGCCTGAGACCACACAGTAACAGATTTGTTACTTTAAATTTCTAGAAGGTCAGAAGTCCAAAATCATTTCTAGCGGGCTAAAATCAAAGTGTCAGTAGAATTGTGTTCCTTTTGGAGGCTCCAGGGCATTTATGTTTCCTTGCCTATTCCAACTACCAGAGGCCATCTGCATTTTTTCATCTCGTTGGCCCTGGCTTCACTCCATCCTCTGCTTCCCCTGGCACACCCCCTTTTCTGACTCTGACCCTCTGCCTCCCTCTCATAAGGACCCTTGTGATTACGCGGGGCCCATGCAGATAATTCAGGAGAATCTTCCCATCTCAAGATCCTTAACTGATAAATTCTTTTTGCCATGTAAGGTAACAGGTTCACAGGTTTTGGGGATTAGGATGTGGATGTCTTTAGGGGGACCATTATTCTACCCATCAAAGTAACTGACAAGGCAAAAATGGAACACTAAGGTGTTGCATTTTATAGACTGACTTAGCAACTGCAGGAAGCAGCAACCCATCTAGGGTTCCAATGAAGGGAAGATGTTGGAATGCTGACAATTTTGAAGCTTAGAGAAAAGTCCCACGGAGCAGAAGCGCAGACCTCTGAGGACAAGAGGCCGGCAGCTAGTGGTGGCGTCTCTGAGGGGGCGGGGGTGGGACACTGAGGCAGGTTCTCTAAAGGTTAAGAGAACTGGAAACTGCTGCCTGTGGCACAGAGTAAGGCTTCAGGGGGCAGGAAGCAGGGCTTCTGCTGCTGACCGGAACAGGAAGCAAACAGGAAGCTACAAAAAGGAGTAGGTTTCTTTCCTTCCTCCTGCCTACTAGGCGCCCTCTAATGCTCCTTGTTGGCACTCCAAGAGAGAGCCAGCTGGCACGAGAAAATTGTGGGTAGAGTACCAGCCCCACCATTACGAAGCAGAGCACAGAAGGTAAATCAGAACTTGAGAGACAATAGTTTTATAAGTGGTACATGACTCAATGTGACAAAAAGCAAAAAGCATAAATCCACCAATTGTTTTGATTATGTATCCTTGAGACAAGACTTTTTCTCTCAGTTCATTGTTTTGTTTTGTTTTGTTTTGTTTATATGTTGTAGCTTCAGCTCACTTTAAGACACATGTATGGAGGGGCGCCTGGGTGGCTCAGTTGGCTAAGCATCTGACTCCAGCTCAGGTCATGATCTCCCGGTTTGTGGGTTTGAGCCCCATGTCAGGCTCCGTGCTGACAGCTCGGAGCCTGGAGCCTGCTTAGGATTCTGTGTCTTCCTCTTTCTCTGCCCCTCCCCTGCTTGTGCTCTGTCTTTCTCTCAAAAAAATAAAACATTAAAAAAAGAGACACGGGGCGCCTGGGTGGCGCAGTCGGTTAAGCGTCCGACTTCAGCCAGGTCACGATCTCGCGGTCTGTGAGTTCGAGCCCCGCGTCAGGCTCTGGGCTGATGGCTCAGAGCCTGGAGCCTGTTTCCGATTCTGTGTCTCCCTCTCTCTCTGCCCCTCCCCCGTTCATGCTGTGTCTCTCTCTGTCCCAAAAATAAATAAAACGTTGAAAAAAAAAATTAAAAAAAAAAAAAAGAGACACATGTATGGAAATTATATAGTGTTTTTAGATATACTCTAGGTAATGCAATGATTATCAAACTTTTAGAAAAGATGTACCCTTGGATTATTTTGTTTTCTAACACTCCAGGCAATCTCCTTCAATCCCTTCTCATATATGTTTAGTTTCTAATTAAAGCTATTCGTTCATTTGTCTGAAAATTTCATACCTTTCTTTGAAACAACTAAAGATAATGCAGGATAACTCAAAACAAGAGGAGAATTTCTGGGTCAGTACAGTAAATGGTTTCATCAAACCATTTCATAACAGCAAGTGCAAAGAAATCCACAGAGGAGACATCCTGAGTCAGAAGTTCAGAGTAAGAAACATATATCCTATTTTGAGAGTGCAATCTCTGCATTTTTACTCATATTCTGATCTATTTTGATGGCTTGTGTGAACAGTCTTTCCAAATGTAGTTTCCCATTTTCAAATGCCAGATTTGTGTTCAACATTACTAGATATGTTGTCTAATATACTCCCCATATTACCAACCTGCTCTTCAATTATAAAAGCAAGACTAAAAGAGCTCAAAGTTCTTGGGTCTATCTAGCATCGTGTGCTCCCCATGTTGACTTCCAAAATGTACCAGGTTAGAGCACCTGCAGTACTGTGCTTGGTGCCCTCTTTTGTTCTCAAGTAAACGAATCTTGAAGCTCTGAGGTCCTACCTAGCCTGGGATGGCTTGTTTGGCTTTCAACATCATTCAGTACACTTTCTTGTCATGACAATGAAGAAAGACCTCAAGCTAAAATATTTAACTGCTTCTCATACTTCATTCTCAATAATTCTGTCTCCTTTCCTCTCCCTCGTTTATAAATGCATCTTTTGACTTGGTACAGTGACACTAAATTGCTACAACTCTGGAAATTGTACTTTTCTTTCAAGTCATGGATCAACCAGTTCACTGGAGCTGGACTGGACGACAGTTTACTGAACTGGAAAGAGTTCACTGGACCCCTTTGTAAGCAGATTTTTAAGAAAAAGAAGCCAAGGCAAGGAAAAAAATTATGCCAGGAATTTATTCCAAAAAATATTCTTCAGGATAAGTTGGGTCTGTGTAGACTCATCCTAGTCCCATACACGTTTGACATCTTCCATCTCTTCAATAAAGGCTATGATCAAAGTGGTAATCCTAAAAAACTGATGATAAAGTCCTAACGTAACAAAAATTATTGAAATACATGATATGCCTTGTAATTACTGAAGCAGAAAATAATAGATTAACTTATGGAAAAGTTATTTTTCAATAGGAATTTATATTTAAAGGAGTTTGCGGTTTGAGAACTTTTATTTCCTTGATTTCTATTTTACCACCACTTCATTTTCTATTATTTTTCTTGATGATAAAGCTTCTTTGAAGATTTGTTTATTTATTTTCAAATGCTACTGCCCTTTTGCTTTAGTAATACTACTCTGCTCTTAGTTTGGCTTTTTTTTCCCTCCACCCTCACAACCACCATGGAGTTATCCTAATTTTTATATTTTATATCTTTACTATTCCTCACATCTCTTTATCAGTTAATTTTTTGAGTGGCAATTGTTTTGTCCCTAAGAATTGATCAACCAATTGCATCTTATATTCTTATTTTATTACCCAAGTAACTGTAGTATATATCATTTACTTTCCCTCTCTCAATTTCTTGTATGTTCTCACTAATAACTTGACAATTGAGGTTTATATAACAAATTCCATTACACTTCCCAGGCAAATGTACCAAAGTAGGGAGGTGACTAGTCATAAGGTAGAATATATACAGGAGATAAAACATATAAAAGATAGCATATAGACGATAACAGAGATATTGAAGACTACCTAAGAGGCTATAGCTGTATTTCACTTGTACTGTTTATGTTCTTTGTTTTCATGTTCATGTGCATCTGATTTCTAATACTTTATTTTGTAGACTTTTTCTTCACTCTGATTCATTTATACCTAAACATTTGTGTTCTGGGAGGCCCCCTTCTGATTGTGGTAATCTAAGTAATTCAGATTAATCCTATTGCTAACAGCTAGAAGAGCTGAACAATTATTTTTTAAAAATGTTTGAAGGCATCAGGGAATTAAGAAGCCAGTGAAGAATCATGGAGCCAAGATCTTAGAAAAGAAGGAAAACAGGAAGATGGGCATTGCATTCGGGACTCTGGAGCTTCTAGAAGAGGCAGATGAGAGGCTGAGGAGTTCAATAGAGGGTGACAAGGATCCAAGTACCCCTCTAAACTTTGGATAAACTACATGGCTGCACCCTAGGACTAAGTGTGAACTATAAATAATCTAATCTCAATAAGTGAACTATAAATAATCTAATCTCAAAGGGACTAAAGCAGCTTCAAATAATCCCAATCCCTTGTTAGACTCAGGTTATTTAGGATTGCTAGAACCTTTAGCTCTTACCAAGAAGAAAAACATAAATCCTCTCTACTGAAAGAGACTATCATCTTAAACTTCAGTGTTTCTCTACAATTTTTCATGTACTATATCTAATATTCGCTTTTAAATAATCAAGACTATGACGAGACAAGTTAATGTAATAGATAACCAAAGGGGAAAACACACACAAAAAATGACTTATAGGTATCCGGATAATCAGACACAGATGTTAAAATAACTGTACTAATATGTTTACAGAAATAAAAGACATAATTGAGAATTTTTACAGAAAACTGGAAATTATTTTTAAAATGAAACTTCGGGAACAGAAAAATTTGGCAATGAGTTTAACAGCTAGAGAGAGAAATAGGAAATGGAAAGATCAGTAATAAATATCCAAAATAAAAGCACAGAGAAACAAAAGTACAGTAAATGAAGAAAAGGGACTAAGAAACATAAAAGATACAGTGAAAAGTTTTGTGGTATGCATAATTGGTGTCCAGAAGGAGAAGAAAGAAGAGAATTGGACAGTATTGTTATCTGCCAAGATAACACCTGAGAATTTTCCAAAATGGATTGATGATATCAAACTACAGATTTAAGAAGCACTATAGAACCAAGCAGATAACTATAAAAACACACCTAAGCATAGTATGGTACAACTGCTGAAAATGAAGGGTAAAAAAGGTCTCAAAAGTAGCTAATAAAAGAAGAAACATTACCTTCAAAGTAATAGCAATAAGACTGACAGTTTACTTTCCAATAGACACAATAAAAGCCAGGAGACAATGGAATGGTGTCTTCAAAATATTAAGAGAAAATAATCACAATCTATATTTCAGTACCATCCAAAATATCCTTCAAAAATGTAAGCGAAATAAATACATTTTTGGACAGATAAAAATAGAATTCATCAGCAGCAGACCTACACTAATGAAAATAAAGATGTTTTTCAGGCAGAAAGAAAATTATTCCAGACAGCAGCTCAGAGATGCAAAAAGAATGAAGAGAAAAATATAAGATACACAGAAAGGAGAAATAAAAATAATTATTGATGACTGAGATCATAGTGATAAAATTTTATGGGGTTTAAATATATAAAAATCAAAATGCATGGCAAAACCACTTTGAAAACAATTTGGTAGTTTCTTTAAAAAAATTAAACAAACATATGAGACCTAGCAATTCCAATATCCATCAAGTGGTGAATGTATAAATAAATTGTGGACTATTAACACAATAGAATATCATTCAGCTATACATAGTAGTGAACTAGTGATATCTGTAAGAACATGAATGAATCTCAAAACATGAGATAGTCTTAAGGATCATGATGATCTCAAAGAAATCAATCAGGGGCGCCTGGGTGACTTAGTTGTGTCCAACTTTGGCTCAGGTCATGATATCTTCATTGGTGAGCCTGGCATCGGGCTCTGTGCTGACAGCTTGGAGCCTGGAGCCTGCTTTGGATTCTGTGTCTCCCTCTCTCTCTGCCCCTCCCCGACTCATGCCCTGTCTCTCTCTCTCAAAAATAAATAAACATTAAAAAATTTTTAAAAATCAATCACAACCAACCAATCTTAAAGAGATCAATAGTTACCTAAGCATGAGATGACTTTTCAGGGTGAAGTAAATGTTCTATATCACGATGGTCACATGGGTGTATGCATTTGTCAGAACTCCTCAAACTGTACACTTAAAACAGGAACATTTTATGCCGTGCCAACTCCTTCTTAATAAAGTTAATTAGGGGCGCCTGGGTGGCGCAGTCGGTTAAGCGTCCGACTTCAGCCAGGTCACGATCTCGCAGTCTGTGAGTTCGAGCCCCGCGTCGGGCTCTGGGCTGATGGCTCAGAGCCTGGAGCCTGTTTCCGATTCTGTGTCTCCCTCTCTCTCTGCCCCTCCCCTGTTCATGCTCTGTCTCTCTCTGTCCCAAAAATAAATAAACGTTGAAAAAAAAAATAAAGTTAATTAAATTGACAAACATATGGCAAAATAGCATCTAAGTTGGATAATAAGGTAAATATAGTTAAAGTGCCATAAAGTTCTAGTACTGTCCAGGAAGAGATAAAAGTATTTCTATTTGATGTTGATTTTTTTTTAAGGATGTGTGTAATAATATCTAGGGTCACCACTAAAAGAATAGTAAAGTAATGTATAAATGCCAAAATGAGTGGGAAAATGGGATAACAGAAACAATCAATTTGAAAGTAATAAAAGAAACATAGACTATGTGGGACAACTAGAAAGCAAATGGTAAGATGGTAGATCTGGAGTGAGAAAACAACTATATGCTGCTTATAAGAAACACATCACAAAGATCAGGACACAGAAATATTGAAAGTAAGGTAATAAAAAAAAGATGTATCATGCAAATACTAACCAAAAAAGCCAGGGTTATTATATTATTATCAGACAAAGTGGACTTTAAGGAAGAAATAATTGGTAGAGATAGACTATTTTATAAAAATAAGTAGTTTAATTTACCAGAAATATATAGTGATTCTAAACTGTATGCGCTTAATAAAATAGCCTTAAAATGTGTAAGGCAAAACTCAGCATAACTACAGGAAGAAATGGATAAATCTCCAAGCATAGTGTGAAATTTTCACATGCCTTTCCCATTAAGGAGATAAAAAATATAGATTTGGACTTCACAATTAACAAATCTGGCCTAATTGATAGATAAACAATATTTCACTCAACACTGTAGATTTCATTTTTAAAATTACATTTGGATTATTTATAAAAATTACCACATGCTAGGTTTAAATCAAACCATAACAAACACCAAAGGATTGAAATGATATAGCTTATTGTCTGGCAGTAGTGGAATTACATTAGAAATAAATTATAAATAGACCATTTGAAGATCCCTCCAGGTATGAAAATTAAGAATTATCCTCTGAATAACCCATAAGCCAATGAAGAAATAACAATGGAGGGGTGCCTGGGAGGCTCAGTTGGTTAAGCGTCTGACCTCGGCTCAGGTCATGATCTCAAGGTTTGTGAGTTGGAGCCCTGCGTCGGGCTCTGTGCTGATATCTCAGAGCGTGGAGCCTGCTTCAGATTCTGTGCCCTTTCCCCTTTCCCCATTCTCTGCCCTTTCCCCACTTGTGCTCTGTCTCTCTCTCTCTCTCTCAAAAGTAAATAAACATGAAAAAAAAGAAAGAAAGAACAAGGGGAATTAGAAAATATTTTACTGGAATGATAATGAAAATATTGCAAAGCATATTGGTTGCAGTTAATGCCATACTTAGAGGAAAATTTATACCCTTACAACACATATAATAGAAAAGAAGAAAAGCTGAAAAATCACTGATCTAAGTATCTATCTCAAAAAGTTGGAAAGTTATCTAACTCAAAGTGGAAGAGAGGAAAACATAATAAGAAGAGAACTAAATGGAATATAAAGTAAATACAACAGAGAGAGGGCCAACACAACAAGAAGTTGGCTCTTTGAAAAGACTAATAAAGTCCTAATTCCCTGGTGAGATCAAAGAAAAAAAGGTAAAAATAACCCATGTCAAGAAGGAAAGAGGGGACTCTGTTATAGATCCTACAAATATTTAAAATATTATAAGAGGATGTTATAACAATGTTATGTAAATAACTAAATTTTTTTTTTACCAGTGGAAAATTTTCCAGAAAAGCAGTGTTAACCTAAACTGACACAAGAAAATCTCTGTAGTCCTATAACAATAAAAGAAATGGAACACATAATTTTAAATTTTCCATAAAAAAAATAAATCCAGATTACTTCACTGGTGAATTTTACCAAATATTTGAGCAAAAATTATGCCAATTGTATATATATATATTTTTTTCAACGTTTATTTATTTTTGGGACAGAGAGAGACAGAGCATGAATGGGGGAGGGGCAGAGAGAGAGGGAGACACAGAATCGGAAACAGGCTCCAGGCTCTGAGCCATCAGCCCAGAGCCCGACGCGGGGCTCGAACTCACGGACTGCGAGATCGTGACCTGGCTGAAGTCGGACGCTTAACCGACTGCGCCACCCAGGCGCCCCGCCAATTGTATATAAACTTCTCCAGAGAATAGAGACACTTTCCATTTTGTCTTCTGAGGCCAGTGTTTCTTCAATACCAAAACCTGACAAGCACATTATAAAAAAGGAAAATTACAGGCTAATAACATGATGTTTTACATAAATGTAAAAAAATAAATAAATTAACTCCTAGCAAAATAAATCCAGCAATGTCTGGTGAATACACTGTGACCAAACGGGGCTATTCCAAGAATGTGAGAATGGTTTAATATTCTGGTTGCCCTGGCAGAATGGGGACAAGCCCTCTGGCTGGAGATACATGTAACACACTGACTTAGCATGACCTGGGAATGGCTGCCAAGGATGTCTTCAACAGAGGATTTGGTTTTGGTATAGTCAGTAGATCTGAGAACCAAATCTTGTAGCGGAGTGGAATTTTCTACTTCTGGTCATGCTTCCACGGATACAGGGAAAGCATCAGACCACCTAGAGACCAAATAGAAGATCTGTAACTGGGGACTTACTTCCAACCAACAAATGGAACATGGCCAATACTCTTGGGACGGAAGCTTCTTTGTAGAGTAAGTTGGCTGAAGGGTTGAAACTGACTCTCGGTACCATATTTATACTGAGGGAGAGCAGAAAATTGAAATCCCCTATAAATAAGATTGTTTCTGTCTTGACGGTGATGCGGATACAGATTTTTCTGGACCAACCATCTGTGACTGGGCTGTGTTAGCCACTGGAGGTTGCTTGCTGGCTCTCAGATGAGTTTTGACACAGCCAAATCCAAACTGTCACAGGATCATTTTGCCCTGGGCTACAGGGATGCATACCTCCAGCTGCACACGCATGTAAACGATGGCACTGAATTTGGAGGTTCTATCTACCAGGGGCTCAAAACGAGAAGACTGAATTGCCAGTGAACCTGGCTTGCGTAGCTGTCACCAGCACCTGTTTTGACGTTGCTGCTAAATACACACTGGCTTGTAGAACTTCTCTGTAGGCCAAAGTGAGTAATCCCAGTCTGATTGGACTGGGTTATACTCAAACCTTTCAGCCAGTAGTCAAACCTACCCTATCAGCTTTCACTGATGGAAAGAACATGAATGCAGGAGGTCACAAGTTTGGGGTGGGGTCCGAGCTATGAAGCTTCACGTGGTTTTGAGTAAAGCATCCGTTTTGTCTCTGGACATGAAGAGAAATGGACACACTGTGTTCGGGCCTTAAAACTCTTCTGTGAAATTTCAGAAGCGTGAACTTTTTATTCTTCCCAAGAATGGTAATAATCTTCCCCACACTGAAGTCTAGAGATCCTAAGTCCATCCTAAGGTTGGTGCTTGAAGGCAGGCCGAGAATTGTCACGTCTGTGCCACATTTCAGTTCAGTGCCACAGTGTTATTTTCACATGCGTGCCTCAGTGACAATGTAGTGTTGGGTTATAAAGGAAGTGTGATCCAAGCTTCCACTTTATACATCATGTCTTGCATGTCCCACATGTTTCAAGACCTTTTAAAAGATAATGGTCTCTGTGCTGTACTGGAACTTTTGTTTTGCAGCAGAGTAAAATGAAATAAATCCATCACGTTTGGAACAACAACGACAACAACGACGACAACAACAGAATCGTTTAACGTTTGAAAAAAAAATGAAATTTGTCACTTTAACGGAATAAAGGGGAAAACAACATGTTACCTTCCAGATAATTTCTGAACAAGAACTTGCCCAAAGCCAATATATATTCATGAACAGAACTTTTACCAAATATAAATAAAATTGCTTGAATCTAATAAAATGTACCTATAAATAATCTTACACAAACACGATTGAATGTTAAAAGCTTTACCTCTGGATATGAGAATGAGATACGAATGTCCTACCAATCTGATAAGCAAGATAAAAGCAAACAAGTATAAGAATATGAACACAAGAATAAAAACTGCTCCTACTCGCAATTTGGTGATGTACGTGGACTACCCAAAAGAACCTACCAATCAATTATTTATTTATTTATTTATTTATTCATTCATTCATTCATTCATTCATTCATTTATTTTTGATAGGGAGTGACAGAGCACAAGTGGGGGAGGGGCAGAGAGCAAGGGAGACACAGACTGCGAAGCAGGCTCCAGGCTCTGAGCTGTCAGCACAGAGCCCGACGCGGGGCTCGAACTCACAAACCGTGAGATCATGACCTGAGCCAAAGTTGGACGCTTAACCAACTGAGCCACCCAGGCGCCCCTAAATTATTTATTTTTTTTAATTATTTTTTTAATGTTTATTTATTTTTGAGAGAGACAGAGCATGAGCAGGGGAGGGGCAGAGAGAGGGGAGACACAGAATTTGAAGCAGGCTCCAGGCTCCAAGCTATCAGCATAGAGCCCGATGCGGGGCTCAAACTCACAAAGTGTGAGGTCATGACCTGAGGTGAAGTCAGATGCTCAACTGACTGAGCCACCCAGGTGTTCCCCTTCCAATAAATTATTTAAATTTAATTAGTGACTTTAGTTAGCAAGGTTGTTGGATACCAAAAGACAAAAATCAAATCTATCCTTCTATCCCAACAACAAGCAAAAAATAATATTTTAAATTATTTATCTATTTTTTATTGTTTTATTGAGATATAATTAACATGCTAGTTTCAAGTATACAACATAAAGATTTGAAGGAGCTTACTGCCTATGTTTTCTTTAAGGAGTATTATGGTTTGGGGTCTTACATTCAAGTCTTTAATCCATTTTGAATTTGTTTTTGTAGATAGTGTAAGATATGGGCCCAATTTCATTCTTTTGCATGTAGCTGTCCTGTTTTCCCAACACCGTTTATTGAAGAGACTCTTTTTCCTATTATATATTCTTTTCTTCTTTATCATAGATTAATGGACAGGAAGTCTTAAGCAAGACAAAAATATTGCTGTAAGGGAAAAGATGGACAAATATGGCTACATTAAGAATTTGTTACTCAAAAGACTCAACTTTATTTAACGCTATTCTTCCCTGAATGGCTCTTTTTTTTCCCCCCGTTGAAAATTATGCTTTTGAGAGTCATCCATATTTTTTTAGATGCTTTATGTTTTATATATGGTATGAGATAGGGGCCAAGTTTCATTTAGGTAAAATGGGGAAAACTCTGTCCATTG
The DNA here is from genome assembly GCF_022079265.1 of Lynx rufus. Classification (NCBI taxonomy): domain Eukaryota; kingdom Metazoa; phylum Chordata; class Mammalia; order Carnivora; family Felidae; genus Lynx; species Lynx rufus. The sequence goes on from NW_025814845.1 coordinate 186,964,337, forward strand.
GTTTAAAGGTCAAGCACGTGGTTACCTTTGGAGAGAACCGAGGGGAAAAGGATCAAGAGAGGAAACCAAGAGGGCTCTGTTACTGATGTTCCGTTTCTTGTCCTGGGAGGTGGTTCCACGAGAGCGATTACTTGGGGTGATTCATTGGGCTTTATGACGATTTGCTCACTTTTCTGTATTTGTGTTACACGTCCACAAAAAGTTAAAGAAAATGTATCTTCCTTTCCCTTACAGATAGAGACTAGCAGTAAATGCATCGGTTCCTTTTCTCCTGAACTGTCCCCAATTTGTTTCCTTTTGCCAATTGCCCCCTCACCATCACCTTTAAAATTTTGTGTTGGCCACCTGATGCATGCCATATATTCAGTGGCATATATCGTCACATTTAATCTTCCCAATGACTCTGTGAGTTGGATGTCATTCTAGCTGAGGCTTGGAGAGATCAAGTGACCTGTCGAAGTCAAACAGCTAGCAGACAGCAAGCAGCAGAGCCAGGATTAGGTTCTGGTGTGTTTGTTGCATTCCCCTGGGCTTTTAAAATCAAAAGATTAAACATAGAAAATCCTAACACTTACCAATTCACCTGGGAATATCGTCAATCTATATAAAAATGCTATTAAAAAGGTACACCTAAGTAAAATGCAAGGAATAAATATTCTTTTCTATGTACCTCATATAAATGAAGAGCACTTTTCAAGTTTGTGAAGCTTTTTAAAAGTGGATGTAGTGGGAAAAGCATAGGTTTCTAGTCAGGTAACTCAAATCCCAGATTGGCTACTTATCACTTGTGTTTCCTTGAAAAGTTCCTCAAGGTATTCCACGCTTGATTTTTCTCATCTGCAAAAAGCAAATAATAACACCTGTTGGTGGTAAGCCAAAGGAATTGTGTAGGAATGATTTAGGACTGCGGATGAACAGAAGTCAGCCTGCAAGCCTGAGAAACTGAGAGAATTCAGGTTGTAATGACTGAAATTGTAGCAGAGGGCTGAGCTTAGCTAAGTACTCAGGACATTATAAATGCAGGTAGAGGCTAACTTATCAGAGCCCCACATAATCATACACAGAGCCAGCTGGTCTGTACTCCCCTGTTCCTCACCTTTCACCCTCCCTGCCCTCACCCCCACAACTACAGACTCCTCCACTCTTGGTGCATTGAGAGCTGCTGGGAAGGACATGGACATATTAGAGACTGTCCAAGTGAGGTCAAATAACCCATCAAAAGGACTCCTGGGTGGCTCGGTTGGTTAAGTGTCTGACTTCCGCTCAGGTCATGATCTCACAGTTCATGAGTTCGAGTCCCGCGTCGGGCTCTGGGCTGACAGCTCAGAGCCTGGAGCCTGCTTCGGATTCTGTGTCTCCCTCTTTCTCTGCCCTTCCCCTGCTCACGCTCTGTCTCTGTCTTTCTCTCTCTCAAAATAAAGAAACATTAAAAAATTTTTTAAAAAATAACCCATCAAATGCAACTCCGGTCAACAAGATACCATTTTCATCAACCAAATTAGCAAGACATTTCATATAAATACACTCAGTGTTGAAAGGGTACAGTAGACTTTCTCACGCACCACTGGAAGAACCATGCACCTTTCTGGAAAACCATTTGACAAGCAAATTGGAAAGAAACCCTCAAGAGAAGTTTAGATAACATAACTGTCACAGTAATTCACCTTCCAGGAAGCTATTACTGGGAAACGGTGATATCAGTCACACACCTGGACCGAGGTTTATGTCCAAGGGGGTTCCAGGCTTACGTACCATGGCTTAAGTCTGAGATAACCTAAATGTTCAAGCATAGGAGAATGATTAGGTCATCTCTTATGAACTCATAGGGAAATTGTCGCTCAATCGGATAGAATGTGTCCCCCAAATAAAATAATAAAATGGATGAATATATAATGATTATCATAACTATATTTATTATGCAGTTATAATATACATGCAATGGGGGGCGCCTGGGTGGCGCAGTCGGTTAAGCGTCCGACTTCAGCCAGGTCACGATCTCGTGGTCCGTGAGTTCGAGCCCCGCGTCAGGCTCTGGGCTGATGGCTCAGAGCCTGGAGCCTGTTTCCGATTCTGTGTCTCCCTCTCTCTCTGCCCCTCCCCCGTTCATGCTCTGTCTCTCTCTGTCCCAAAAATAAATAAACGTTGGAAAAAAAAAAAAAACTTTAATATACATGCAATGGAAGAGTATTCAGCCTTAATATGCCCCAGAGTGGGTAAACATTGAAAATATTATGCTATGGGGCGCCCGGGTGGCTCAGTCGATTAAGCATCTGAGTTTGGCTCAGGTCATGATCTCACGACTCGTGGGTTCGAGTCCCACGTCGGGCTCTGGGCTGACAGCTCAGAGCCTGGAGCCTGCTTCGGATTCTGTGTCTCCCTCTCTCTCTCTGCCCCTCCCCCACTCGCACTCTGTCTCTCTCTCTCTCGAAAATAAATAAACATTAAAAAAAAATAATAAACCAGATGCAAAAGGACAATTACTATATGATTCCATTTATATGAGGTACCTAGAATGTGTAAATGCAGAGAGACATAAAGCAGAAAGAAGCTATCAGGGACTGGGGTGAAGAAGGAAAGGGGAGTTAGTATTTAAAGGGGCTAGAGTTTCAGTTTGGGAAAATGAAAACGTTCTGGAAATGGATAGTGGTGATGGTTGTACAAATTGTAAAAGTACTTAATGCCACTGAATTGTGTCCTTAAAAATGGTTACAATGATAAATTTTATGTTATGTGTATTTTACCACAATAAAAATGCACAGAAAAAAATTATATGCCCAAGTTTACCCAAAACTGTATGCTTTGAAATATTAGATAATGTGTAATTAGATACAAAGATGTCATCTCTGTATGCTGATTGATTCATTTGAAAAATATGGTTGATGCCTACAAAAAAGGTGTTGTATTGAACACCTACTATGTGCCACTTAGTCCTCCAGGATGTGAGTATGTGGGGATAGAGCTTGGTAAACAAGAAAAATGACCCCTACTCTTAGTGCAAAGGATAACAGATACTGAGACTCTAAGAAATTTTCTTCTTTGACCCTTTCTGTATGTCCTGAATCCTTGTCACTGAGTGTGCTATTTTTATACTTGGGGGAAAAGTGTAAGTGGAAGAAGGGAAGTAATTATGAAAAGCGATACTGGCTTGAGATGGGCGTTCTCCCTTGGTGTCAACTCATACGCTCTCATCGTAGAGAGGAAAGGGTCTGGTGATGGTGGGTGAGGAGGCGGAGTGGGGTGCAAAATATAAGGAATGAGACCTGTAGCTCCTGCTCACTCAACCATCCTGCTCTTCTCCTCATTATGTGTTGGGCTTCCTGGCTTCCAGAAGCACCTGGAATCCACTTGCTCCGTTAATCCTACTCACTCTATTCCACCACAAAAATAGTTTAGGTCAGTGTTCAAAAGATTAAGAGCTCTTTTCTGGTACCAAGATTTTTATTCCCTTAAAAACAGTCCTGGGGCACTTGGACAGCTCGGTCGATTAAGTGTCCGACTCTTGATTTTGGCACAGGTCATGATCTCACAGTTCGTGGGTTTGAGCCCCGCGTGGGGTTCTACGCTGACAGTAGGGAGCCTGCTTGGGATTCTCTCTCTCCCTCTTTCTCTGCCCCTCCCCTGCTCACAATCTCTCTCTCAAAAATAAATAAATAAAATTTTACCTGCAATAACTTTTAAATAATTATTTTCACCGCTCTGTCTACTTCTGTTAGACCATTGTACGTCTTGTAGGGACTCACAAAGCTAGTATGAAAATATCGGGCAGAGGTTAGTAGATTTACTGGCTCCTCACCTCTCCACCAAGAAATGGTTGCTAATTTTTGGCTCGTCTTACAACAGCGCAAAACCAAGAATGATTTCAGGGTTTTGCAATGTAGAAAGTCCCCAGTGGCCTCATTTCCACATGCCCTCTCCACCCTCGAAAAACTGACCCCAAGTTTTTTTCATCCTTGTCTGATCTTAGCCAGAAATTAGGGAAGGGCCTGACCTGGATGAGTAGATTTTGAGTATACTGATCACGATGCAGAGACACCCCCCCCCCACCTCTGCTCTGAAGAGACACAGGAGGAATCATGTGCTTCCCTATGTGAGAGATGGGAGACCCTCAGAGGGGACCTCCACCCATGTCTTTGCTGAAGTCCTCCTGTAATTCTTCTGTGACCTCTGGCCTAAGGATCTATTTTAGGCAGTGATTTCCATACTCTGTCAGAAACCTCTCGTCATCAAACTAGACTTTAGAGGTGTGCGAACGTCTGGTTTTAGACTGTGAGTCCCCTGAAGGCTGATACAATGTTTAATTCCAGCTATCCGATGAAGGTTCAATTTATCAGTATATGACGCATGAATACAACCAGCCTCGATGGCTTTGTTTTGATCTTATTCCCAAGAAAAATTTTACTCTGTTTCCCCCACAAAAACTTGACATTTTTCTTCTCCATTCAATTCTTTTCATCTCCCTTTTCCCCCAAATCTCCAGCTATCAGTTGCTCCCATGGAAAATTCCTTCTTTACTCTCTATCGCTACCTGTTCACGATCTAGTAGCTTAATCTAGGAAAGAAAGACTGTGTGGTTGGGTGAGTGAACTCAGGCTGCCTGAGTTCGGATTCTGATTCCACCACTTTGGGTAACTTCTGTGTGTACCTTGGTGACTTCATCTGCAAATAGGGGCTCATAATAGAAACTACGTGACAGGGTTGTCAGGGGTGGTAATAAATGTAAAGTATCTCAGGTAGAACCTGGCGATTGAAGGATTTAATACATGTCCACTGTTAGTGAAGCTACACCCCAGTGGGTCTAGGCTGCAACATTATTTAGGTAGGCAGTTCTTTCTTCATGGCCTTTGTCCAACCCTGGTCGTGGTCACGTGAGGAGAAAATGGATAACTGACCTGTGAGGGAGTATTTCGGAAAATGGTTCTGTTTTTTTTTTTTTTTTTTAAGTTCATTTATATATTCTGAAAGAGACAGAGATAGCATGAGTGGGGGAATGGCAGAGAGAAAGGGAGAGAGAGAATCCCAAGCAAGCTCTGCACTGTCAATGCAGAACCCGATGCGGGACTGGATCCCAAGAACCGTGAGATCAACCTGAGCCAAAACCAAGAGTCGGAAGCTTAACTGACTGAGCCACCAGACGCCCCCTAGAAAAGCTATTATTTATTTATTTACTTTATTTTAATGTTTATTTTTGCAGAGAGAGAGAGAGCGCGAGCGAGCATGAGTGGGGGAGGGGCAGAGACAGAGGGAGACAGAATCCGAAGCAGGCTCCAGGTTCTGAGCTGTCAGCACAGAGCCTAATGCGGGGCTCAAACTCACTAAACCATGAGATCATGACCTGAACCGAAAGCAAGAGTGGGATGCTTAACTGACTGAGCCACCCAGGCACCCCAATGGGTTTTTGCCCCAGAGAAAAGGTGACCGCGAAGGGTAGCATCTGCGTCCACCCAGCACCTTCCAGCTCAGAGAGAACTTCTCGGTGCCTCAGCCCCTTTAACACTCCAACAACCCACCACCTGCACAGAACTTCAGTCAATCACCAACTCGCTGAGACTCGTGTCCCTACTTTTCAACTATATTATTTTCACCTTTGAAAAGAAGCAGCTGCAACCTAGAGGGTACAAAAAATTTGCCCAGGTTCAAGCAACCAGTAAGTGACAATGCTGAGTTGAGATTCTAGGTCTTTAGAAGACCTATCTTGGACCTTGGGTGGGCACAGAGGTGCTGAGTCTGTTCTTCGTTTCTACTTAATCTAGCCTGCGTCTGGGGCCCTGCTTCCTAATCCACTTCCAGCTACTCCCTCTCATAGTCCTAGCCCCAGAGCCAGCCCTGAATGCCACAGATACAAAAACATGAGGGGTTCCACCTTCCTCTCATGCCTAGTGGGGCTTGAGAATAAGCCAACAGCCCAGCCCCAGTTTCATGGCCTGGTTATAATAATATCTGGGCTCAGGTGACTCCTGAGGGACCTTGCTGTGCGTCAGACCCGGCAGCTTCCAGAAGTGCTTCCAATAGTCCCAGCTCTCTCTCTCTTGCTGCACTCCTCTCTAGCTGGGCACTCCAGCTGGAGTCGGGTCCATTGCCCTGCCTAGTCTCTAGGTTAGGGGAGGCCAGCTTTATTCTGAATTCCAGTTCAGTTGTTGGTGGCTTTGGCATCCATCCTGGCCTTATCTCTGGGGCATGAACTGACCCATATTGTCATTTCCTGCCATAAACAGACAGATTTCAGGGAGCAGTGCTTGGTCCTCTTGGCTCCTGAGCACCTGAAGGCTGCTCGCACCCCTAGCTCCAGGCCTTGCCCACCTGATTGTGGACTCTTCCTTCACCCACTGCTTCAGAAACTAGGGCACACCTCCTTTCTTTACTCCCCACCACCCATTTTTTTCAAAGGACCTATGATATACTACACCCAAATAGCCTCAATTTCAACACAACGATGGTATTGCTACTATGCCTTTATGGAGTAGAATTGGATGGTCCACTCCATCTGTGACATCGGGCAAATCATTTTCCTGCTCTGAGGCTTTATTTCCACCTAGTTAAAATGGGCATGAAATTCGATGACATCTTCCTGCTAGAAAACTCTGAATTTAGAGCTGAGGCATCTTTTCTGTTATCTGAGGACTCTGGGGAAGAAAGCATGGTTCCTGGGCTAACTCTTTAAGTAGATCTATCTGTCATCCAGGAGGAGAGTCTGAAAATTTTCTCCATCATAGACAAAGAGCTCTAGTCTATTTTTGACTCCTATCCCTCCTGCTATGGCCTCAGAATGACCTTTTCTATCTATATCAGCTATATCATACTGGTCAGGTGATTTTACCTTCAAATCTACCTTTGCCACCTTCCGTAAAATACCCTCCACTCTGTACATTAAGTTACTTGTGTGAAAACCATAACAACTTCCTTCAACCCGAAAGTGTTTTGGAGACCTAAAACAAGCAATTAACCTTTGAAATGAAATGTCACCCTGATATTATGGAACATTAACGTCACTGGATTGCAGGGTACCTGGGTGGTTCCGTTGGTTGAGCATCTGACTTCACCTCAGGCCATGATCTCACGGCTCCTGAGTTCAAGCCCCACATCAAGGTCACAGCTGTCAGCACAGAGTCTACTTTAGATCCTCTGTCCCCCTTGCTCTCTGCCCCTCTCAGCTCATGCTCCCTCTCTTAAAAAAATAAACATTAAAAAAAATAGTCTCTGGATTTCAACTATTTCAATGTTCTATACTTTTAGTCTCTTGATGTATGCTCTAATTGTTGGCTGACTGATTAGTTTTTCATAGTTCCTTTCCCATTTCTGCTTCTTAGAGTTTTAAAATTTCCTTGATTATTGGTGGGACAAAGTTAGCTTCCACTTTATCACTGTAAACAATTCATTGATTTAATAACACATTCATTCAACAAACAAACTCTTGCAATATGCATTTACACAAATGTTTTTACCAGAAAGCACATAAGACCCATATGCTTTTTGGGTTTACACAACCCAAAACATCTGTTTGAAACGGAAGGTTAAATCATTCCATGTGTATAGGTATGTTGATTGGTAGAGAAATATGAATCATTACCTGAATTTTTTTTTTTACCCAGCACAATACTATGTTTTTCTCTAAAGAGATTGACTCACCAAGCTTATCTCATCCTCTTAAGAACATAGTGAAATTAATTTCCCAATCATCATTGCATGGGCATGAGGCCCGACAACCAGCACTCATCAGTGGAATGTAGTGAAAGTGAACTGGCTGAGGGGCTAAGGAGGTTCTGTCCTTCTCCCCCCATCTGCTGACTGGAGGACACCAGGATGAGCTTGAAATCCTGTGTTGAAGACAGTGGAACTACATGAAAGAAGCCATGTCCCTGAATGATTATGAGTAAGGCCACATGCTTATTACCTGATTGGATATGAGGTGAATCTCAGGACTTCTGGGACTGTTTGACACCGACCTGGCTGAAACATGCCTCTTCTCCTTTATGTTGCAGAAGCAAAGGAGTCTTTAGAGTAAACAGCCTCGCTACATGGCACAAAGATGGCATGTCACAACTGACTTATGACACTCCTACTATTTACTCTGCCTCCACTTTAAGTAATGTAAGTTACATCTTCTCAGCAGAATTAGAAGGGGGTTTAAGGCCGTGAACACATCCTCTCCTTTCAACTTATCCTTGCTTCTCATCCATGGTGGCCAGTCTCACACATCAAGCTTCATGAGCTTATCAAGATGTCTGCCTATTTGGGCAACTGAGTGAATACAGTCAAATGGCTTTGGTGTGACTCAGTCTCAGAAACCAACACAAAGCATTCGTATCTAGCTCCTTCACTTCTTTCAGATCACTCAATAAATGTGATCTGGTGTCTTTCACAGCAATATGGTTATCTAATTTCCTTTGTTAGTAGCTATTTAAGCAAAGCTTCTGGCTTTTCCTGAGCTCAGTCAAGGCTTTTCCTCTTCCTCTTGAGGTCAGTCACAACCTTACTTCTTTAATGTAACCTCTGGGTTTTCTGTTGAAATATACTTTCTGGTTTTTATGTTATTTTTAAAAAATGAATGTCTTGGACCGTCCCTTCACTATTTCCAGCCCACTGAATCTTCACACTTAGCTGTGTCTCTTGCACTACTACTCCCTGAAAATGTATCTCAAATCATTTCTTCAAAGTAAGACCTCGATAATATCGAGATCTATTCCTTCTCTTTCCCTAGAATACAGCTGTTATTACCTGTTTTTCTGAATCTCCTCCCCTGGTCCGGGCCTCTTACAGGGCTACCTAAACGCAAACCATTGATTGCTAAATCAAATCAAACAAGATAATACCCAATTTGCTCTTTTTTCTCTCATAATTTTTAAATTTCCTTCTCCTAATGTTTAAATCTCTCCATCAATCAATTAACAAATCACTCTGGTACCCTTTGCCAGGACTTTTGAGATGAAAACAGAAAAATGAGAACAGGAGCGCCTAGGTGGCTCAGTTGGTTAAGCTTCCGACTTCGGCTCAGGTCATGATCTCATAGTTCATGGGTTCGAGCCCTGCGTCGGGATCTGTACTGACAGCTCAGAGCCTAGAGCCTGCCTCAGACCCTGTGTCTCCCTCTCTCTCTGCCCCTCCCCCACTTGCACTCTGTGTTTCTCTCTCTCTCTCAAAAATAAATAAACATTAAAAAAAAGGATGAGAACAGAAGAAATACAACCAAGTTCACAAGTAACGTGTGAGACTCATTTACATGAAACCATTGGAAAATAAGATAGTATATAATACTAGTCATCTCATGTATATAAAAAGTGTGTCTACAGTTGCAGAGGGGAGAGATCAGTGTTTTCTGGAGTTTAATAAAGGTGGGATTTGGCCTGTAAGAACTGTTTGGCTAGAGTCTTTTGGGTTTTCCACGTAGAGTACCATGTTGCCTGTGAAGAGTGAAAGTTTGGCTCCTTCTTTTCCAATTTGTATGCCTTTATTTCTTTTTGTTGTCTGATTACTCTACCAAAAAAACTGCCAGAACTGATCCATGAATTCAGCAAAATGACAGGATATAAAATCAACAAACAGAAATCGGTTGCATTTCTATACACCCATAATGAAGCAGCAGAAGGAGAAATCAAGAATCAAGGAATTGATCCCATTTACAATTGCACCCAAACCATAAGATACCTAGAAATAAACCTAACCCAAGAGGTAAAAGACCTGTATGCTTAAAACTATAGAACACTTATCAAAGAAATGGAAGAGGACACGAAGAAATGGAAAAATATTCCATGCTCGTGGATTGGAAGAAAAAATACTGTTAAAATATTGATACTACCCAAAGCAATCTACACATTCAATGCAATCCCTATCAAAATAACAACAGGATTCTTCACAGGACTAGAAAAAATTATTCTAAAATTTTTATGGAACCAGAAAAAAACCCAAATAGCCAAAAGCAATGTTGAAAAAGAAAACCAAAGCTGGAAGCATAACAATTCCAGACTTCAAGTGACATTACAAAGCTGTAATCATCAAGACAGTATGCTACTGGCACAAAAACAGATGCATAGATCCGTGGAACAGAATAGAGAACCCAGAAATGGACTCATGAACATATAGCCAACTAATCTTTAACAAAGCAGGAAATATCCAATGGAAAAAAAAAGACAGTCCCTCCAGCAAATGGTGTTGGGAAAACTCAACAGCGACATGCAGAAGAATGAAACTGTACCACTTTCTTACACCATACACAAAAATAAGTTCAAAATGGATGAAAGACCTAAATGTAAGACAGAAAACCATCAAAATCCTAGAGGAGAAAACAGGCAGCAACCTCTTTGACCTCAGCCCAGCACTTCTTACTAGACATGTCTCCAGAGGCAAGGGAAACAAAAGCAAAAATGAACTATTGGGACCTCATCAAGATACAAGCTTCTGCACTGCAAAGGAAACAATCAACAAACTAAAAGGCAACTGACAGGATGAGAGAAGATATATGCAAACAACTTGTTGGATAAAGGGTTCATATGCAAAATCTATAAAGAACTTATCAAACTCAACACCAAAAAAGCAAATAATCCAGTGAAAATATGGGCAAAAGACATGAATAGACACATTTCCAAAGAAGACATCCAGATGGCTAACAGACACGTGAAAAGATGCTCAACATCACTCATTATCAGGGAAATACAAATCAAAACCACAATGAGATACCACCTCGCACCTGTCAGAATAGCTAAGATGAACAACTCAGGAAACAATAGATGTTGGCGAGGATGTAGAGAAAGGGGAACCCTTTTGCAATGTTGGTGGAAATGCAAACTGGTGCAGCCACTCTGGAAAAGAGTATGGAGGTTCCTCAAAAAATTAAAAAATATAACTACCCTAAGACCCAGCAATTGTACTACTAGTTATTTATCCAAGGGATACAGGTATGCTGTTTTGAAGGGGCACCCCAATGTTTATAGCAGTGCTATCAACAATAGCAAATTATGGAAAGAGCCCAAATGTCCATCATCGACTGATGAGTCATTAAGAAGATGTGGTGTGTATATATATATATATATATATATATATATATATATATAGTGTATATATACAACATATATATATATAATGTGTATATATATAATGTATATATATATATAATGGAATACTACTCGATGATCAACAAGAATGAAATTGTGCCACTTGGAACAATGTGGATGGAACTAGAATGTATTATGCTAAGCAAAATAGGTCGGTCAGAGAAAGACAAATATATAATTTTACTCATATGTGGAATTTAAGAAACAAAACACATGAACATAGGGGAAGGGAAGGAAAAATAAGATAAAAACAGAGAGGGAGGCAAACCATAAGAGAGTCTTAGATACAGAGAACAAATTGAGGGTTGCTGGTGGGGCGTTGGGTGGGGGGCTGGGCTAAATGGGTCATGGGCATGAAGGAGGGCGTGTGTCAGGATGAGCACTGGGTGTTGTATGTAAGTTTTGAATCACTGGGTTCTACTCCTGAAACCAATAATACACTCTATGTTAACTAGAATTTAAACCAACAAACAAAACAAGAACTGTTAGGCAAGACTAATAGGAAGGACAAGCATTTCCATATGTGGGGAATATCATGAACAAAGGCACCGAAGCAGAAATAATAGTAACCATCACAGTGGTCCTATTTATTGTGCCCCTAGTATGTGCCTTGCACCATGCCAGGCTCTGTACCTTCATTATATCTAATCCTCGCCACAATCTGGGATTTGGGGTTGGGTATTTTACAAATGAGAGAACTCGAATTTAGAGAAGTACTAAATGCCAGAATCATGATTCAATGTCTGTGCTCCACCCACCACACAGGAAGGTGGGGGGAGTTAGGAAGAAGGGTCCCCTCTGGAGAGCAGAAAGCAGTAAACTAGACGGGTTGGTCAAGCTCAATTCTGGAGACACTGGATGTTGACCGAGGGTGCTGGGCTTGACCCGGTAAGTAACAGGAGACTGCTGTGGATATCTTAGCACATCCATAGCATGGCAAAGTTTGGAATGAGACAAGGTGTGAGTTCAAGGCCACACTCCACGTCAGCTGAATGACTCTGGGAAACAGCTGAGCTTGCTGAGGTTGTCTTCTTGTTTGTAAATATGTTTTACGATACCCCCCATTCATAGGGGGAGAGGCTTAAGTGAGGTAATGTATTTCAAGCTTCTGCTAAAGTACCTCACATACAGTAAGCGCTTAACACGTGATACTCCCGCTACTACCACTGCCGTGAAAGCAGCATTTCCAGGTGATAGTTTAGAGAAAGACAGCTAACAGACTACACCCTGGAGATCCTGGGATAAGGAGAGACAGGTGGGAACGAGTTTACAAAAACGGCAAAGATGAGTCCATAGGACTTTGGCGGCTGATTTGGGGGACAAAGGAAAAGACAGACCCAAAGACACAAATGTAGGAGAATCGGAGAAGCGTGATAACATGACCAGAAATCAGGAAGCAAGGGACAGAGTTAGTTTTAGGAATTAGATGAGGAGTTACGTACGGGTTGGATATTTGGAGCATGAAATGAGGGTAATACCTCGAGGACTATGTACTAGAATCTTTGACCAAAAGATTGACCCTGGAGATGTAGATTGGGGGATTCCTGTAACAATTGTCTGTATTTGTAAAACAAAAATGAACTAGAGCCTGATAGAGAGAAGACCAGAAGACTCAGACTGACACCTGGGAGTGCCTGCATTTGGGGAACATGAGATTAGAGAGGAGCCATTGAAAGACTAAATGAAGGAGCAGAGGGAGAGGTGACAGTAAGGCCAAAAAAAAAAAAAAAAGTGACAGTTAATGCAGATGACGGAAGCCACAAAACGGGGAAGGGATTTTCCAAAGAAGACAAAGGTCTTCTGTGCCCAGGGCTGCTGAGGGGAGGAAAGACCGGGGGGACCAGAAAAGACTCTGCAGTTGGTGTGGTGACAGCTGGAAACCAGACTGGCAGGAACCAGGTGGCAATAAAAGTCAGCGGGTGCTGCCTGTTCATCCATTCATTGGAGGGGTACGTGTACAGAGGACCAGGCTGTGTCTGGAGATAGTCGCAAAAGAAACACAGGAGGTTATTTTTTGTTTTCGGGGAGGCCAGCACCACCCATAAACCTCAGAGTGAGCTTCAGTTCCTGTCCACCCCTTACCACGGCTCATCGCATCACGGACACGCTCCCCTCTCCCATCACCAGGGCCATGGTCATGGTCTTACAACTCTTGTCTTCTTCAGGTCTCACTTACCACTCATCAGCCTGGCCCGTTTGACCCCAACCGCACCATTTCTGATGACATCCTGAGTCCTAAGACCTTTAGCAAACACATCCAAGATTGTCTGGTCTCTTTCAAAGGCATCGTCAGGATTGAAGATTATTTTACCGACTTTGGTTTTTTATCTGGTTTCACACAGGTGTCTAAAAAAATGATAGCAGTTATTTTCATTGTGGGTTTTATTTTATTTTTTTAATGTTTATTTTTGAGAGATGGGGAGAGAGAGAGCACGCGCGAGAGTGAGTGGGGGAGGGGCAGAGAGAAAGGGAGACAGAGGATCCGTACATAGCAGGCTCTGCACTGACAGCAGAGGTCCTGGCACAGGGCTCGAACCCACGAACCACAAGATCATGACCTGAGCCTGAGCCGAAGTCAGATGCTTAACATACTGAACCACCCAGGTGCCCCAGTCATTGTGGGTTTTAGATCACTCCTCTCAAACACACTCGAAATTCCTTCACTTCTTACACAGTAATTCCATCAGGAGCTGAACCCCCCAATGGTTATTTGGAGCATGCCCCAGGAATAACCTCCCTTCCCCAGCCCACTTTGTAAGTGATTCTTAGAATCAATTTCCTCCACAAAGCCTCTCCAGTGGGATTTCTCTAATTCCTGCCCTGGGTAAGCACGGGACTTTGGTGATTTTTTTCCCATCTACCCTTTCCCAAACACGGTATCTATATTCCATCTCAAGCGACAAATAGCATGTGCCAACAAATAGCGTAGACACAGTTGCTGCATTGTATAAGTAATTTTTGCTTTTCCTTCTGTTATTGGTTTCACTCCCCAAGCCAGTCTGAGTTAGCTTCGTTGGACATGACTTTGTATCACAAGGTCGGAAACCGTCTAATCCTGTGTGTCACCTTCCACACTCCAGGATCCCCACCCAGCGTCATGTAAAGAATGGTAATTTATAAATTATAAACATTTATAATTTTATATAAATTATATAAAATACAATTATAAATTATAAACAAAAAAACCAGCTTTTTGTTGCTGGTTGATCACGAGGGTGACCACACTCCTATGCTCTGCAAATTCCTCTTTATGGTGAGAACTAGGGAGCCTCATCTCTCTCCCACCTCCTGTAAACCCAGTGCAGGCATCGCTCCTTACCTGTCAGCGGCTCTGAGATCCAGCCTTCCTTTCAGAGACTTTCAGGACAGACCCTCTTTCTTAATACTGGTATCATAGTGTTTTTCTTCTTTCCTTGAACTTGAATTTTTTTCTTCCTTTGGGAAGATACAGCAAGTCCGTCCTGATCAAAAGCATTCTCCATGGACAAGCTTCTGGTTATGTGCCTTTCAACTTTATTTCTCCTCCACTATCCATATATTTTAATTCTAATTCCAGGTACTACAGAGCAAAGCCATATCACACTATAAGCTTTGGTCCTGGACTTCAGAATCACAATACTAGATGAGTCAGCCGATAAGCTCTAGGAATATTCCTGGAAGTCGTTGTACTTTGGGATTCCCAGTAATACCTTAACTAGATACCTTGAAGTCACTGAAAAACACATCAATATGTCTCACTCCACCAAAAATAAATATATCCGTAATTTAATTTCCCCTCAACTGGATCTCCAAAATGCCTATCTCCCCTCCAATGACACCTCACACAAGGAACAATGGGATGGAGGAGAGGTTAAGGTGAAAAAGTACAGTAGATTTAACCAGTTGCACTTAATACATCTTACCTCTGAATATTTATGAAAGTTATGGCTATGTAACCACCATTCTGGGCCCCTCCTAGGGCTTTGGAAGAAGGTGTGAGTGCTAGTGAAGTTTCATCAAATTCATGGCACATCCACCTCTCCACTCCACCTCTCTGAGTTTCTTTTTTCATCTGCAAAATAAGAATACTATTGGGGCGCCTGGGTGGCTCAGTCGGTTAAGCGGCCGACTTCGGCTCAGGTCATGATCTCGCGGTCCGTGAGTTTGAGCCCCGCGTCGGGTTCTGTGCTGACAGCTCAGAGCCTGGAGCCTGTTTCAGATTCTGTGTCTCCCTCTCTCTGCCCCTCCCCCGTTCATGCTCTGTCTCTCTCGGTCTCAAAAATAAATAAACTTTAAAAAAAGAAGAATACTATTTACCTATTTGGGAGGTTGTTGTGCTACATATAATGAAATCATGTATGTTTTTAAAAAGCACTTTGTATTACTATCTAATACATTATTAGAGTTATTTCACATGTATTTTCTAATATTGGCTACATCAATATCTCCCTTCCTGCACTCTTCTTACAAAGACTCTGACACTCCTACCTTTACGAGCTGCAGTCTCTGAAGTTGGGTGCCTGGGTGGCTAAATCAGTTGAGCCTCTGACTTTTGATTTTGGCTCGGGTCATGATCTCGCTGTTCGTGAGATTAAGCCCTGCGTGGGGCTCTGTGCTGATGGCATGGAGCCAGCTTGGGATTTTCTCTCTCCCTCTCTCTCTGCTCCTCCCCTGCTCACCTGTGCTCTCTCTCTGTCTCTCAATCTCTCTCTAAAAAATAAATAGATAAACATTTTTTAAAAAAGTTGCAGTCTCTGTTCCCACTCTTCGAATTTGGGTAGACTGGTGAGCACAGCCGAGGTGACACTATGACTCCCAAAGCCCGGTCATACAAGGTGAGAGATCTTTCATGGGGCCCTCTTGGAATGTTTACGTTGCAACCCAATGGCTGTGAGGAAGGCCAAGCTGCAGAGAGGCCCACGTAAGGAAGAACAGAGAGCCACCTCCAACTTTTCAGCCACGTGAGAGAGCCATCTTGAAAATGAATTCCCCAGCCCCTCCCCCCAGTTAAGCTGCCACGGATGAAATAAATTCATGATTCATGAGCAAGATAGGTAATTGTTGTTGTTTTGGAGTGGTTGGTCATGCAGCACTAGAGAACGGATACCCCATCCATGTTTCCAATTAAACCCCTCTCCGCTCAATCCAAACTGAATCTCTCCCACGATCACATCTTACAATTCCCTGCACCTGTGCCTTTTCTCATACTTTTTTTTCTACTGAAAGGTCCTCTTCCCATTGAAGTCATACCTATCCTTTAAAGTCTCCCTCAATTGCCACTTCTATGGACCACCCCCCCATTGCCCCAGTTGATTGTGATGTCTTCCTCCTCTCAAATCTTGAAGAACTTTCTTTCTACTTATTGCCAGGATTGATATTTCTGATATTTATTAACTGGCATGTCCAAGCATTGACCAATCAGGAGCGGGGGTGGGGGAGGGTTCCTAGGGTCCTGGGATTGCCCTCAGCCGTGCAGTGAAGTTGGTTCCACACGCTCTTAGCTCCTTTTCTGACCTGAATGCCCCTTTCAGGAAGGGCACCTTATGTATTTTTGGAAGTATCCCATCCCCCATGCAAAGCATAGAGTCTTGTGTGTGATATACTGTGTATATTATTTTAAAATACTTTGATGAGACTTAAAAAATAGATCTCTGACTAATAAAAGAGAAGGTGCAAAGAGAATACCCAAGAGAAAAAGGAGCGTAAAACTTTAAGACTGTAAATAACTGAAAAATCAGATAAATTTTCTCAAACCAGGATCATGAAGCCGCAGGATTTTTTTTTGATCTGAGAGCTGAGACATCATCTAATTGGGACTCATATTTGTGTGTGCAAAAGAATCACCTGGGGAAAATTACTGTACGTGTGGTGGGGGAGAGAATACAGATTCTGGATTCCACACCCAGGCATTCTGAATAAGTAGGTCTAGATGAGATTGATGAAGCCTCCTTCTTAATGAGCTCTCCAGGTGACTCTGAGGCAGGCGGGCGATGAACCTCACGTTTGGAAACCCTGGCTTAGTCAAACCCCTCTCTCTGCATCTGGTTTATTCCCTCATCGCTGTAGTCATGTGCCCTTTGAACTGGCCACGGATGCAGGACTGCCATAGAGTGGAAGAGGTAGCATGGCCAGAAGGAAGGAGAAGTTGGGAAAGGTGTCAGTTTAGGGCTGCCCTTGAAGGAGAAATCGCTGCCCTTGAAGGAGAAATCACCGCCTTTAATCTTTGGGTGGCGGCAGAATGAAACAAAACACTTCACTGAGATCAGCAGGGAGGCAAGTAGCCTGGTTGGGGAATCTTCTCTCTGGGGGTGTCCTTGGGTGTCCTTGGGTGGAGTGGCCTGTTTTCTCATAGTCGAGTAAATTGTTACGGGGGTGACTCACTCGGTGTGGTGCAGGCTCCACCCTCGGCCACCCGGTTCCTACCTGTTCCTACCGGTCCAACATGTCATTTCATTTACCCACAGCCCCAGAGCTAACATTACAACCCAAGGGTCTGACATCGTATTGTCTGCTTCAACCATTTTCAGAATAAAATCTGTACAGTTCTGAATCCTTCAGCTATTTAGAAATAAATCCATGGGATCTTTCCAGCTTTGCTTTCCAGCATCACACACTCCATCCTCTGGAACCCTTCACGAAATGAGTGATTTGCCCAGGAATCTGAGTCTCTGGATGAGGTCTCAGTCACTGCTGAGGCGTGTGATCTTACCCAATAGCCATCTAAGAGGTGGCTGTCCGGCGCTTCGAACCTCCTTGTTTGCCTACGATAGAAACTGAGGGACACCCTTTAACTAAGACAGCTTTTTCTCACCAGCATCTTCCTCTTCTTGGAAGGCAGAAAAGGAAAGCAGGACACGTGAAGCAGCTACCAATGACTTAACCATGAATTATCATCAACCGTGAATTATTCGGGAGCAGCAGAATAGCCATCTTTTGTAAAATTTTTAGGTCTTTCTGGAAATACTCTATCTCCCCCAATCCCTATGCATTTTTAAAATTAAAAAAATTTTTTTAAATATCTGCCTAGGGGCGCCTGGGTGGCTCAGTCGGTTAACTGTCCGATTCTAGGTTTCGGCTCAGGGCATGATCTCACAGTTCATGAGTTCAGGCACCACACTGGGCTCCACGCTGACAGCTCGGGGCCTGCTTGGGAGTCTCTCTCTCTCCCTCTCTCCCTGCCCCTCCACTGCGTGCATGCTCTCTCTCAAAATAAATAAATAAACAATCTGCCTAGAACCTAATGTAGAAACTGACATCTACTAAGTGATGAGACCCTACGGAATTTGAATCCTGAACTAGCTCACAGCACGGTACAAACATAACCACAAAGGTGGGCACATCCCTATCATTGCCACAGACTTTCCTCACAGCAGAATTCCAGGCTTCCTGTCATCAGTCTTTAACAATTGCTCTTTGTTGATTGTGTCACAACATGCCTATTCATACATTGTACCAGGCGGTCGGCACCTGTGGGCTCGTGTCATTCCCCACGACGCTGGGAGAGAGGTATCACTTTAAAATCAAGAAACCAAGTCTCTGAGAGGTTTGGCGCCTCATCTAAGGTCACAGAGCTAGCGGCGATCGGGGGCTTCACCCAGAACCTCCATGCCAATTCCAGGGCACATTGCACCGTGTCATATGGACTTGCTCTGCGTAGGAGCCGAGCTGGGCCCACACAGCTTGTTCCAGACAGAGCCTGGACGTGGGCCTACAGGGGCCCTGAGGATGCAGACCTCCGACTGCTTGGGGGCATAACTGGCCCAGGGCACCGGCCTCTGTGCTCTCTCTGATATCCACCTCTGCCTCACCGAGATCACCCTTCCCACAGGCTGTGCCCCGCCAATGAGGACCGAGGGGGCAGGGCGCTAGGACGGGCGCCTTTGTGGGATACGTGGGACTCCACTGACTGGTGACTTTGTCTCAGGACGCCCTTTGGCCTTGCCCAACTTTCCTGACAGCTCGGGAGCCAAGGAAGTGTTCACTCCACCTTTCTCCCCCTCCTTCATTCAAGATCGCACTTGTATTCCAGTCTGATGGCAATCCCACCTTTCTCCAGCTCCCTAAGCAAATCCTTGGCTGCTGTTGGTCGGAGGCCCCGATTATCCCAGCCTGTCTCATTCCTTCGTTGCTGATGCCCCTGCAAGGCGCATCCCCAGGCTCAGGGACCCGGAGGAGAACCTAGTGTTCAGACTCTGGGTGAATTAGCAGAACTAAGAAGGCAAAAGACAGAAAGATCGGGCAAATTTCAGCATGCATGCCAATGCTGACCCAAACTTGTCCTTAGACGGGGGAATCTTCAGGAGAACGTTAGGTGGGGAAATTAACGCTGCCATGGGCGTGTTTGCTTGGGCAGCCTGCTTGGAGGGGTCGGGGAGAAGTGGTTGCTCCTAAGCAGTGATACCCCCACGAAGCTCCTTTGTGTCCTGCTGACAAAAGTTGTTCCTATTTGGCCTTCTGTACCCCTCTCTTAGGTTTCAAAAGTCACTGTCCTCACGAACTGTTTTTTTTTTTAAGTTTTTATTCAAATTCCAGTTGGTTAACATGCAGTGTAATATTAGTCTCAGGTGTTCAACACTTCCATCCATCACCCAGTGCTCATCACAGCAAGTGTGCTAGTTAATCCCCATCACCTATTTTCCGCCCCCCCTCCCCCACCCCCTCCCTTCTGGGAACTATCAGTGTGTTCTCTACAGTGAAGAGTCTGTTTCTTGGCTTGTATTGCTCTTTTCCCCCCTTCGCTTGTTTGTTTCTTAAATTCCACACATGAAGGAAATGGTATTTGCTTACAATCTGTTTTTGTTGACCTTTGAACTGCATGCGATGGGGAAGAGGCATCACATGTGATACACACTCGTCTAAGAAAGAACCGTCCATGTTGATTCCTTCTGAATGACGTCACAGAAGGCTTTAGTCTTTGGATCTGTTGTTCGAAGAAGGAACCAGTTCCAAAAACAGAATCCCACACATTCTCCTCCCCTGGGTCACAGAGCAAGCATACCGTTCCGTGTTCATTCATTAAATACGCCCTGTGCCCTATCATGGCTGGGTGCTGGGATTCAGAGAGGAAGTACTGTCTAATAGCATCATTAACACATGTCAGGGAAACAAGACAAGGGAACCTGTCTACGGGAACTCTGAGACTTAGATTGATTTACTAAAAATAAAATTTTTTTACTAACTTTTTAAATGTTTGTTTATTTTTGAGAGAGACAGAGTACGGGCAGGGGAGGGGCAGAGAGTGAGAGGGAGACACAGAATCCAAAGCAGGCTCCAGGCCCTGAGCTGTCAGCACAGAGCCCAATATGGGGCTTGAACTCACAATGACCAGTGGGCAGAAGGAAGGGGTTTAGACATCAAGGAGCCAAGTTGCACAACACCCTCTCGATCTGTGCTGGATGTGGCCCTTGAGTACCTCAAGTGCAGGGTCAGTCTGACCCCCATGCTGTATGTATAAAATACACAATGGAGTTTGGAAACCAAAGTTTAAAAAAGAATGTAAAATATCTTATGAATAATTTTCATATTTATTGCATGTCAAAATGACATTCTTCTGGACCTATTGAGTTAAATAACATAAGTATTAAAATTAACTTCATCTATTTCCTTTTGCTTTTTAATTTTTTAATTTTTATTTTTTTTAAATTTTTTTTAACGTTTATTTATTTTTGGGACAGAGAGAGACAGAGCATGAACGGGGGAGGGGCAGAGAGAGAGGGAGACACAGAATTGGAAACAGGCTCCAGGCTCCGAGCCATCAGCCCAGAGCCCGACGCGGGGCTCAAACTCACGGACCGCGAGATCGTGACCTGAGCTGAAGTCGGACGCTCAACCGACTGAGCCACCCAGGCGCCCCTGCTTTTGCTTTTTTAATGTGGCTATCAGAAAATTTAAACTTTCGTATGAAGCTCAGATTATGTTCACCGTGCCGCTCTAGATGTCAGATCCAACGAGGGCAGTGATCGTATGTGCTCATTGAATTGCCATTATATTCATAGAATTGAACACAGTATCCAGCACTGAAAAGCACTGAATAAATATTCGAGGAATGAATAACAATATGAATGAGCAAATGGACATCAGTATTATTCATTTCTCTGAAGTAAGAAACATTTCTGTCCCCTTTTTCCTGAACCTAACATCTGAGAAAGAGGCAGGAGATTTGCAAAAGTCCATCTCCCAAACTTGAATTCCAGCCCTGAACTCGCCTGAGTGTATGTCTGATTGCCTTCGCAGAAACTCCACGGAGGTGGCTCACAGACATCTCAAACTTAACACCTCCAGAGCAGAATTCTTTATTTTCTTCACAAACTGATTCCCGCCCAAATCTTTCCTGTCCGATAAATGGCCGATAAATGGCACCGTGATCTACCAATCTTTCAGGGCAAAAACACGAGTCATTCTGGAGTACTCTATTTCCCCCACTAATACCACAACCCAACCCCATCCAATCAAGAAATAAAACTTATTGGTTCTCACTGCAAAATATATTCCAGATGCATCCAGATTTCTCTACCATATTCCGAAATGCTCCGTGTACTACTGCCGTGGCCCTCAGAAATTCTGTGAACCGTTATTATCCTTCTGACAAAATGGATGCCCAACAAACTTTATGGGAAGATGACTTTTATTTGTATTTAACAAATGTGTTTCAAAAGAGCACACCAAGTTCAGGATGGACACGGGTGGGCAGTCATCTAAATATACACCAGCCTTCGGGCAGGGCTCCAGCTCGTCCAGACAAAAATCTGCTCCGTTTATTGAGCTGTCCACAGATGTGGGACCCAGAGACAGGCGAGTGGAGGTGTTAACCCCATCATTTATTAGCTGTATGATCCGCGCCTTCCCTGGGTGTTGGTGCAACAGCAGAGTAAACATCACTCTCCCCCTCCCCGCCCAGTGCAGCTTCTTGCCGCCTTTTGGGGACCTCCGCCAACAGTGTTCCCCCAGCTCAGAAGCCAATGAAGTGCAGCCCTTGCCCCCACCTAAAACATACAAAACATAAAATGATAGCTGTCATCTATCTGCTGGATCACGGAAAAGATAAAGGAGATCTCAGACACTTGTGGAAATAAACCATAGGTGCTCTTTGCTGGTTTGGCTCTATAAAGAGTTTGTATTGCTACAGAATTGAAGGAAAATTAACTCAGCCTAGATAAGGAAGAGGGCACGCTGAGATGGAACCCTAACACGGGGTTCTGCCAGCTCCCTCCACGCAGGAGAGCAGGTGCCTGCTCTGCACATCTCTGCAGTTCGACTGGGGGCTCTACACCTCCATGTCCCCCCTCCCGCTGCCCCTGGATTTCGCCTTCTCCTAGGACGACCCTCCTCGAACACCCCCCGCCACCGTTCCAGTCCCTTGTGCCGTCGTTGGCCCTCTCCGGTGTGAGTGTTGGCTCTTCCGTGTGACACCACGCCTCCCAAGAGGGAGCCCTCTTTTCACTCTCTCCTACTCAGTTCTACTCTGCCAGGCGAATCTTCCAGAAGCACCATATTCTTGAAGTCATTTTCCTAAATAAGAATCCGCGGTAGCTCGTCTGGCTCGTTCATTCATTTTTAAAGATTCATTCATCCAACATACATTTATGTCAGGCCATATGCTCGGGATACAGATTAGCGAAACAGGCCAGTGCCAGTTCCCTAAGACTGAATGAGCGCCACGCTCTTCCCTGTGGTTTTTAACACTTCGCCATCTCTCAGCTGGGCCTTTGTGTTCATCATTTCCCCAAACGGGGCTTCCACCCTCCGTTCGTTATCATCCTATGAATTTTGCTCACCGCGAAAGGACCGATTTAAAGCGTCCCTCCTCGATACTTGTCTGAATTTATATCATTTATTTTGCATACACCACTAATTTCACTGCCATCCTTCAGCGTCTTATTTTTTTTAGTGCAGTTACTCTTTGAAATGTGTGGGTCTTATCCCCACAGCTAAACATAAATATACATACTTTGAGTGGGGTTCTCCCACAGTGTCTAGCCGATAGAGTGTTTTGCAATATTTTTGATTGATTGATCTATTAGAAATTTACTCTTTGAGAGATCTGCTCCATTATCGGCGAAAGTCATACGTAGACTGCAGTTCACCCTTCAACACCCCGGGCTTGAACTGTGTGTGTCCACTTGTACACGAATTCTTTTCAGTAATTATATTGGAAAATTTTATGGAGATTTCTGACAATTTGAAAAAAAAAACTCATAGACAAACCACATAGCCTAGAAATATCGAAGAAATTATGCACAGGTTAGGTACGTCACGAATGAATAAAATGTGTACAGACTATTTTATCATTTGCTGC
The DNA here is from genome assembly GCF_022079265.1 of Lynx rufus. Classification (NCBI taxonomy): domain Eukaryota; kingdom Metazoa; phylum Chordata; class Mammalia; order Carnivora; family Felidae; genus Lynx; species Lynx rufus. The sequence goes on from NW_025814845.1 coordinate 186,987,653, forward strand.
CAAAAAAATATACACAAATCTATTATAAAAAGTTAAAATTTATCAAAACTCATGCACACAGACCATACATACTCCCATCTGCAGTTAGGAGAAATGTAAACGCAGATGCAGTATTAGATCATAACTGCATAAAACTAACTGTAGTACATATTTCACTACACTGGTAATTTCATAGCTACCTCCTGTGACCATTGTGGTGAGCTCAAGTGTCGTAAGTATCCGCTTAAAACACCCTGTGATGCTAATTATCTCCATGTGGGCAGCTCCTCTCTCGAGTCTATTGCATATTGCAGTAAAAAGTGACCGCTCACAGTTCTTGCATATTTTTCATCATGTTTAATCAATACTGTAAATCTTAAATAATGCCATGGAATCCACGTGAAGTGCCACTAGTGACGCTGGAAATGATCCCAAGAAGCAAAGTCCTGACATAACAAGAGGAAGTTGAATTTCTTAATATGTACTGTGGACCGTGATCTGCAGCTGCCTTTGCCTATGGTTTCCAGTGCATGAATCCAGCATAGAGACCATTGTAAAGAAAACAAAAGAAACTGCATGAGGCCATGACCACAGCCAGGCCAGTAGCCATGAAAACCTTGACCTTCCTTTTCTTAAGTTTATGTATTTATTTTCGGAGAAAGAGAGAGAGAGAGAGAGAACAAACAAGCAGGGGAGGGGCAGAGAGAAGGAGAAACAGAATCCCAAGCAGGCTCTGGGCCATCAGCGCATAGCCCTATGCACTCACCAACCATGAGATCTGACCTGAGCCAAGATCGAGAGTCAGATGCTTAACCAACTGTGCCACCCCAGGCACACCAAAAAACTTTGCACCTCTTGCTAAATACCCTTTTGGGTCGTATTGAAAATGCAGCTTTTATGTGGATGCAGAATTGCTGTAAGAAAGGCATACCTGTAGCCTCTAATGTGGTTCAAGAAAAAGGGAAGTCATTACAGGACAACTTGAAGCAAAAGGAAGGCCGCTGTCTCTCATAAGTGGAGAAACTGTGTGTCAGCCAATCACATGTAAGTGGTTTTACAAAACATAACAATGTTTTCAATACTGTTATGAATCTGACCATGATGCTTTGTGCCATAAAATTTTTACAGCAATTCGCTCATTAATGTATAGGCTAGGCTACTGTGGAGCAGTCATGTGGGATATACTACGCTACCATAAAGCAATCACACTGCTGCTTTTTCATTGTCAATGCATGAATCATTATACCTGTAAATAAACATGAATTTCTTTCCACATTATATTTTCATTGTTTGATGTCTAGTGTTATACGTATTAACATCTACATTGTTTTGTATCATGTAATATTGAGGTAGGTACTGACTGATGATTCATCTCGCGAACAAATGATGTAAACGTATGGGATTCATAAATACAGTACAGTTCTATAAATGTATTTTCTCTTCCTTGTGATTTTCTTAATAACATATTCTTTTCTCTAGCTTACTTTAGTGTTTTTAAGCTTATTTATTTATTTAGGGAGAGAGAGAGAACGAGCAGGGGAGGGGCAGAGAGAGGGAGAGAATCCCAAGTAGGCTCCACACTGCAGAGCCTGACGTGGGGCTCAGTTTCATGACCTGTGAGATCATGACCTGAGCCAAATAAAGAGTTGGATGCCGAGCCACCCAGGCACCCCCTATAACTTACTTTATTGTAAGAATACAATATATAATACATAGAGCATACAGAATATGTATCAATCGACTGTTTATGTTATAGGTAAGTCTTCTGGTCAACAGTAGGCTACTAGTGGCTCAGTTTCTTGGGAGTCCAAAGTTGCAGATAGATTTTCAACTGTGTGGGGAGGTCAACACCCCTCGGCCCTGCATCGTTCAGGGGTCCACTGTATTTTTGTCATCAGACTAAATCATCCAATTGTATTTCTACTACTTGAACTTTATATGAAGTCTTTAATCAGCAGATATTTAATATCTATTCTCTACACTGAAAAATTGTTTACAAATTCTATTTATGAAACAGGAGATGCCCTTAAAGTTGGGATTCAATATTTTACTTTTTATTAGTGCTCATTGTGTTTACTATGGCATTAAACAAACAGCAAGTGCCTAATTAAAAAAAAAAAGAAAAAGATAGCTTGTAACATTTCCTGTATTTCAATGGTTTATTTTCTTGTTACTTTGGCATTATATTCTGACATCATTGAAAGCAGGATGGTGTTTTGTTTACTGCTGCATCAACAATTCCCAGGACAGGGCTGCTACCTGTTAAAAAGAAAAAGAATCAGAGAATATGATGGATGGATGCATGGATGGTGGATGGATGCATGGATGGATGGATAGGTGCATGGACGGAAGGATGGACAAATGGATAGAGGGACAAATTGATAGATGCATGACACAGAACAACAGAGATTTCTTCCAGTCTAGGGCAAAAGAAATTTCCTGAAGGAACTGGTATTTGAGCTGACCTTAAAGACTAAGGAAGCTTTAAATGTGTGGGATGATAAGGGCAAACCCAGGCAAAGCAAACACGTTAAACAACAGCCTGGTGGGTCAGAAGAGTTTGATGAAAGTTGGCAAGACATGAAGTGCTAGACAATAAGGTTGATGACTAGAAATGTGTTTGACATACTTGTGAGTCCATTGGAAACATTTTCAGCTCCTTGAAGGCATAGCCAGTTCATGGGTGTGTTTCCAGAGCTTAGCCCAGTGCCTGTCACACACTGAAATAATGGAATAAAAAAACAAGTCGTGGAGGAAAGTTGGCTCTTGGCCACTTCTCTGAAGTCACCTACTGAGACCTTTTTCCTGGCTTACTCCATTACACCATATTGAATGCCTTGGTCTTTCTTAAACATAACTTAGAGCCTTTACAATTACTCTTTCCTTTACCTGAAGCTCTTCTTACTCTGCTCTGCCCCACTGACCTCCTGCTCTCCTTTAAACAAACCACGCTGACACCTTTGCAGTTGCCATTTATTTGATCACTCTGCTGGGAAAATTCTTCCCACCCGTCTTCACGGGACTTGATCCCTCCTTCATTTAAATCTCTCCTAAAAGTCTCTTTCGCTTCCTTGAGAAGCCCTCCCTGCCAGCCCATGTAAGGAGTGCCTTTCTCCTGTCACTTTCAATCCCCCCAACTTTTATTTTTCTATTGTTTCCTTTTTCTTGCTAGCACATAGCGCCACCTTCTATTATTAGAGAGTTGTGTCTAATCTCCACCTGGTTAGGATGTCAGCTCTTTTTTTTTTTAGGTTTATTTTTATTTGAGAGATAGAGAGCAAGTGGGGGGAGGAGCAGAGAGAGAGGGAGACAGAATCTCAAACAGGCTCCACGCTGTCAGTGCAGAGCCCAATGAGGGGCTCAGACTCACAAACTGTGAGATCATGAGATCATTAAGAGTTGGACATTTTTTTTTAACGTTTATTTATTTTTGAGACAGAGAGAGACAGAGCATGAGTGGGGGAGGAGAGAGAAAGAGGGAGACCCAGAATCTGAAACAGGCTCCAGGTTCTGAGCTGTCAGCGCAGAGCCCAACACGGGGCTCGAACTCATGGACCGCGAGATCATGACCTGGGCCGAAGTCGGATGCTTAGCAAACTGAGCCACCCAGGCTCCCCTAGGGTGTAAGTTCTTGTTCCAAAAATTTCCCATAGTGGTGGAGGATTTTCTTCTTCTCTGCTATTTCCCTGAAGCCTAGAACAGTGCTTGACGTAGGAAGCACTCCATAAATATCTGTTGAATAAATAAATAAGTAGTTCAAATACCTTACCCTGGAATTGAAAGCCTTTTATACTTGTACTCCGATCTTCCTTTGGGGCGACTAAGTCCTAGAACTTCAAAGGTAGAATGGACTACATTAAGATGATCTTATCCATCCAAAGCATCTTAAAGATGAGACTAGTGAGGCCTAAACACGGAAAGCATAAGCTAGAGGCCAAATCATACAGTAAATTGGTGAAAGGGCCAGAATTAGAAACCTGATCTCCCATGGCCTACCAGGCTTAACCCTGACCCACACCAGTTCCTGCCATCTGCCCTCCATCAGGGATCAGAGTGAGCTTCGAAAATGCAAGCGTGACTCACCTCTACTTGACGCTGTTCAGTGCCTCTCCATCTCTCAGTCCGATCAGCTGTGCTCGCTGAGAGCAGCTGCCATGTTGGACCCACGTCCTTGTTGTGTTCCCGATGAATCTCACTCAGTGCTGTTTCACACATCTGTACCTCCATACACGCTCACTTGTGTCTGGACCTGTTATCGTCTGCCTTGATGATTCTTACCCATTTATCCTTCAAAACTTTATTTAAGGGGCTATTCCACCATGAGGCCTACCATTATACCATCCCCCCCAAGTCTCTGAGAAATAATTCCCCTCCTCTACATTAATTCTAATCCTAGTCCTTGCTTCTGTCGCTACAAATGTTATAACCGAATTGTCCCCTTCCATGGGGTTACAGAAGGTAGTGGACATTTGTCATTTTTACTGTGCGATGTTCAACCCTCCTTCTGTTTGGGAGCAGGAGTGTCACACGACCTGGTCTGTGACTACAGATGACAAAGCAGAGAGATCCTCTTTCTCTCTCTATCCCTGGCAGCCTGGGCCCAGGCACTGGGCCAGAGTCTGGTAACCAGAAGCCCATCCTACAATTTGGACTCTTGAGTGAGTGTAACAGACACAAAGGGAGGGCTGGGATCCCCTCATGGCAGGTACTGCGGCTGTGGTGGTGGCATTCTGACGAGACTAATCTTGCTAGAAGATGGCTCTGCTCTTCCAGCTTCTCAGCCTAGGTACCAATGGGGAGAAGATCTCATGGCAGAATTAAATACAAAGTTCAATAAATATTAGCAACTAGTATCATGTATCCATGTATATTGACACAGGGAGCTCAATCTTTCTCTAAGACAGCCTGTCTCCTCCAACCCTATTCTTTCTGATTTGTCTATTTCTTGTCACCTGAATATGTTTTGGACACTTTGCTGCCTCATCTAAAGGACCTAGCACCTACTCCATCTGTCTAAATCCTAACCATCCTTCAAGGCCCCTTCAGTGGCTCCATTTGACCCTCCCCCCGGCCATGAGCTTGCCACCTCTTCGTTCCCATAGCACTCTTTCCCTATGCTATTTATGATAGATTGGATTCTTGGTCCCTATGATTCGCAGCCCTTTCTTGTGGAAGGATTACACATCACCCTCATAACTTGATGGGGCCACTAAAATGTGAGAAGTGACATGTGTCCCATCCAAGCGGAGCTTTCAGAGTGATCTTGTAGCTCTCCCATTGCACTTTATTCTCTGTCATAAGAGTGGCATCTCCTTAGAGAGAGGCTGTCCCTCCAACCTGGGTCCTGGAAAGACGAAGGTCTGTGGAGTCCACGGTTGATCTTTAGTTCAGCCATCAAGAGAATGAAAAATAAACCTTTGTTATCGGCCACTGATTTAAAGTTGACATTACTGTAGCAAAACCTAACATAAGCTGACTGAGGCACCACTCACTTACAGTTTTCATGTGCTATTTGGTATTATTATTTATCTTTAAATAAATATATCCTGTGTTCCCAAGGTGTTTTCCAACACCAGCAGCCAATTTTCTGCTGACATCCAACTGGGGGCCCAACAATTCAATCTAATCTGTAACCTAGCATTAGCACAGACCCCACAGGGTAAGGGCTCAGTCCCAAAAAGGCTGCCTTCCTTCTTCAGATGTCACTTGCAAGTAGTAAGGCCCCACCTTTACGTCTAATTTGGCTACAAACTGGGGTTCCCGTGACCCACTTCTCAGGTTCCATAATCTGCTAGAACCATTCATAGATTTCAGGGAAACACACTTATTGGTTTACTCGAAAGGATATTATAAAGGATAAAAAATAAGCAGCCAGATGAGGAGGTACATAGAGCAAGGTCCAGGAAGGTCCTGAGTGCAGGACTGTCTATCTGTGTGGGGCTGGAATATGCCACCCTCCGGGCACGTGAATGCATCTACTAACCCAGAAGCTCATCAAAGTTCTTCTTTTTGGAGGTTTTCTAGAAACTTAATCTCCAGCTGCTCCTTCCTAGAACTCAATGAGTGAGGCTGGAAGATCAACCCTATTCTGAGGCTAACATAAATCTCCTAGCTAGCATAAAACAAAAGGGACCCTCTAAAACTAAAGGGACTCACTTTGAGTAACAAAAGACACTGAGCACTCAGGAAATTCCAAGGATTTTAGGGACTCCATGCTAGGAATTAAGGGCAAAGACCAAATATATTCTTTATCATATCATCTTTGGAATCAGAGGCACCTGGGTCGCTCAGTCAGTTAAGTGTCTGACTTTGGCTCCAGTCGTGATCCCTTGGTTTGTGAGTTTAAAGCCCAGCATTGGGCTCTGTGCTGACAGCTCAGAGCCTGGAGCTTGCTTTGGATTGCTTTGTCTCCCTCTCTCTCTGCCCTTCCCCCACCTCAAAAATAAATAAACATTAAAAAAAAAAAAAAAAAAAAGCCCAGAACCTTTGGAAACAGAAATCATGGCTTACACCCACAACAGTTCCCAGCCCCAGACGGTGCAAAATAGTAGCTGCCCAGTAAATGTGAGTGGATGGTAAGGATGATTTTCAATAAACTTGAAAAAGAGACAAATTAAAGCAGACCCGTTAACCCAAATTTGAGACTAGACCACCATGCTATTTTTTTTTAACACGAAAAGTGTAGAAGCTTAATAGCATGGGGGTATCTCAGTAGGAACAACACCTAGGAGACAGAGATTTCAGAAATTTAGTTATTTGTCTTCAGTAACCTCCCCAGATTATTAGCAAAAAGCCATGGGCTTGGGAAAATGGGAGCTTGGTAAATTCTGGCAAATCGATTGACCTGAAGAAGACCGCATGAGAACAGAGTCATCTAAATGTCTTCAATAGTGAGTCCAAATGACCAGAAGCCCATATGTATGTGAGCAGCCTGCATTTTAAACTGAAGAAAAGCCTGTCAGATACACACACACACACACACACACACGGATTTTCAGCAATGATACAAAACCAGCCATGTATTCCTATATTTAGACCTAAGACATCTCCTTCAATTCAGACTATGTAAGAATATTCCCGATGGAGACTCTTGGCATTGAATTTAACAAAGTCAAGGACAAGAATGTATTGTCACAGAGGGAGGTGGGCACCAAACAAGGGCCAGACTTTGGTCACGTGGCCAAAATACTGGGGCACCAATACCGTGTCTTTGTAGTGAGTTAATTAGGTGAAATATTTTGTGCAAAAATTTTTCAGAGAGGGTATATTCTAGGGATAGATAGGCACTAGGTCATCATGCTGTGAACTGAGGTCCCATTTTATATTCAACTCTACATCCTTCGTGAACAGGTATATATACACACAGACACACACCTACCTACACACTCCAACACCTACCTCCTAGATAGCACACAGTAAATGCCCAGCAAACGTTTTTAAGTGAATACCTGAAAAGCTGAATTTACGATCAAACGTCAACCCTTTGCTGCCTACATGTGCCAAACTGATAGCACCATGCACTTAAAAGTGAAAACATATCTGGAAGCTTGGGATGGGGAAGCGAGGACCAAGGACCTATTATGTGGCGGGCCCCTTACAACCTATTGTTCGTATGTGGAAACTGAGGCTCAGAGAGATAAGTCACATAACTAGCGTTAAGATAAATTTCTAGGCCCAAGTTGGATCTGCTCCTGACCAGGGTGTACCATCAACAAATCAAAATTCAGGTCACTTTCATGTCCCTATAAGTGATCCACTTGACCAGAAATACATGAGTTGGCTAGTCCCCCAAAGCCAAGCCAACTCAGGCTCTGTACTTATTTCCTTGTTCCTTCTCATTCCAATCAAGGTTGCCTAAGTAGCCCCAGCCAATCAGATATTTTCTGTTTTTCTCTTCCCTGTTCTTTATTATTTATTTTATAAATGCTTCCTGCCTTCTTCTCTGTTTTGCCATTCTTGAATGGGGACTATCGGTTCCATGAAGTGTTAAATAGCTTATTCATATCACTTAAATTCTGTTCTCTCTCTCTCTCTTTCTTTTGATTTTAGACAGAGAATCACACTCAGTGTGGAGCCCCACATGGGGCCGCATCCCACGACCATGAGATCAGGACCTGAGCCGAAATCAAGAGTCGGATGTTTAACTGACCGAGGCACCCAGGTGCCCCTTAAACTGTCTTCTTTAACCATTTTTTTAAACACTGGGAAGAGGCAGAGTCCAGCCTTGAACTTAGAGATTTGTATTTTTCTATTCTATCACAGGCTCTTAACCTAGGGAGCCTCGGACACCCACAGACAGCACACGGGAAGCGTTTATGAGGTGCGGATCCATATTTTTCATCAGATTCTCAAGGTGGGCCATGGCCTCCAGAAGGCTAAGGTGTGGGCCTGGGGGGAGCCTGCAGTGGCTGGGCTGGTGCAACGGTCATGAAGGAGCGGCCAGAGCAGAACTGAGGGAGGATGTATGTTGCCCACTCACCCAGTTTCAACACCACTCTGAACCGATGTCCCAACCCCACGGGGGTTACCAGTGTCCTGTTCCCAGAGACATCGGGTGACAAATGATCTGGTCCGAGTCCCATACGCTCCTTGTGGTATTTTTAGACACATTCTGTTCACTGAGAGAAACTTCAAATACTGCTGGGTGTCATGGGCCCGCGACATGACTGTTCCTTGGGTGGGGTGGAAGGGTGAGAGAGACCCCAGGGACGGGGCCTGGGCTCCCCCGGGCACTCAAGCACATGATGAGGGAGCAGCATTGTGACCTCAGAGGAGAGGGAAGCCAGTGAGCTCAGGTTCTAGGAATGGACTAGAAACAACCCCTGATGAATCACATACTCAACCCAATTTTCCTCTAGACTTCTAGCCACAGGCCTTCCTGAGAATAGGTAGAATGGAGATTCGAGACACTTTTTATTTATGTCACAAGGATGAGCAGAGTACTCACTGCTACCACCAGGCACGGTGAGGGGGAGTCTCACGTAGACGTAGAGTGTGAAGAAGGCACCTCCTATCTGCGTGTGCATTACACGAACAAGTAATCACAATGAATGTGACAAGTTCTGTGCCAGAACCATCAGACAGAGCTGTGGGACCACCTCCGGAGGAAACAGCAGTTACACCTTGGAGAAGGAGAAGCAGTGCTATTGGTGGTGACATACCGGTTCAATGGAATAAACACGTATCGAGTACCAGGCATTGTCTTGGGATGAGGGGAGGAGATGTCTAGACACACAACGTCTGCTGTCAGGGAGCTCAAAGCCAGGCCCACAGACCTAGAAGCACGGAAATGACAACCTATCACAAACAGGCAGTGCAACTTAAATGGCAGGCTAGCACGACTCTGGGGATAACAAGGTGTGTGTTTTGTGTGTGTGTGTGTGTGTGTGTGTGTGTGTGTGTCTGCGTATCTGTGTGTGTCTGTGTCCTGGAGAAAGGGATGCCCGAGTTAGGTTTTGGATGATAAATAAGAATTTATAGGGTTGCAGATACAAAAAGCATAGCTACAAAGGCTTTCCAAAGAGAATCGTAAGTAATAGCACTTATAGAATATTCACCGGGGGCAAGTACTGTACTAAGTGCTTTGCAGACATTATCTCACACAGCAACTCACCACCGCCACCCCCTGCTTTTTTTTTTTTTTAACATAATCATCCTTTCTTGGATAAGAGATACACTCAATCCCCAAAAGGCCTACCATACTCCAGACATATCTATCTGTCCATCTCTATCTAATTTGTCCATCTACTCATCTTTCTATCTTTTATATATTTTTACCTGACTTGATTTGATTTGATTTTGAGAGAAAGAGAGAGCACGCGGGGGAGGGGCAGAGAGAGAGGGAGAGAATCCCAAGCAGACGCCATGCTCAGTGTGGAGCCCCCGACCGTCAGAACATGACCTGAGCTGAAATCAAGAGCTCAGCTGATCACTCAACCAGCTGATCCACCCAGGTAACCCTCATCTTCCTATCTTCCTATCTATCTATCTATCTCTCATCTATCTATATACCATCTACCTATCTCTCCATGTCTATCCCAGTGTTTATTCCAGAATCAGATATAGGATTTTATTTTCTTAAGAAATTATGGTTTTCTTCCAAAAAGCAGAAAACACACTTGCAAAAGTTTTGATTTACATATTCCTCTATTAGATCAGCTGAGGGATGACTGAACAGAAAGAGAACACAATGTTTGGAAGGCAGAGGCGGGATTAATATTTAAATACTTTGAAAGGAGACCTTCTCAGTGATATCTTTCATCTAGTCACCCTGAACTGTTTAAAGTGACACTCCAGATTTTAGAGCAGAAATTCATGGCTTGTTAGAGCATTAGTGGTTATGAACTGGGAACTTTAGTTCTGGAAACCCTACTGACTCACTGAAGTTTACAGAAGGCTGGAGGGCTCACTGATGGACCTGCCAGGAATGCTCAAAGGTAGAAACTCTTAAGGGAAACAATATAACCACCGCTGTGCATTGAACTGGACAATCATGTGTGTTTTCAGATTGACCAATGAACTATTTCCTTGCCTAATACTCCCCAAAGCATGATTTTTTCCTGTGGAAACATGATTTCTTCTGTGAAAACAGAAGGAGCACAGGACTAGAGGGATGGGGAGGGAAAAGGTGTCACGACAATATATTCCTTGGAATGTAGGATATTGGATTTATTTTGGTCACAAGAGTGGAGGGCAGGCTTCCTTCCTCTTTCAGCTCTAATATTTTCAAACTTATCTGTATCCATTTGCACCTTTTTCTCTCCAGTCCCAGCAAAATGTGTTTTCCTTCACTAGAAGCTAATGACATTAGCTGCTTTTCAAAACATTTGCCTCTCATCTCTTTAAACACAGGGTGTCCCTCCACCAGCAGAACTATAAATTAAATATTCTTCGATTCTATTTTCACTTTAGCTAATATGTTTCTTCTTTACTTTCTTTTTTTTTTTTTAACGTTTATTTATTTTTGAGAGACAGAGAGACAGAACCCGAGCAGGGGAGGGGCAGAGAAAGAGGGTGACACAGAATCCCAAGCAGGCTCCAGGCTCTGAGCTGTCCGCACAGAGCCAGACGCGGGACTCGAACTCACTGACCGTGAGATCATGACCTGAGCTGAAGTCAGAGGCTCAACCAACTGAGCCACCCAGGTGCCCCTGTTTCTTCTTTACTTTCTTAAATTGAGATATGGTTGACTTGATCGATATAGAGAACATATATTAGTGTCAGATGTCCAGCATAATGATTCCATATCTGTATATTGTGAAATGATCACCAAAATAAATCTTTAACATCCACTACTTTTACTATATTTTGTGTAATCTCAGATGCATATTTTTCCAGATTTTAATCTCTCTGGCATCAGGATGTATAGTAGACTTTTTGCAATATGGCCACTGTCATTCCTCTCCTTGAATCCATGTCCTTGGGTAGTCCTTTCCCACATGGATGCTTGACTTAGTCATGTGACTTGCTTCAGCCAATGGAATAGCGGCAAACACAAAGCAAGCCGAAGTTTGAAAAGCAATTGTACGCTGGGGCTTATCCCCTTTGCAGAGCTTGGAGCCCTGAGGCCACCATTTTAGGACGGACGAACTGCTTACTGGAGTGGACATGTAGAAGAGAACCAAGGGACCCCAGCAAATATCCTGACATCCAAGTGAGTGAGGCCATTCCTGAGCCATCCAGCCCATATATCCACCAGCTGACTGGCTGCAAGAGAGAGCTCAGGAGAGACCAGCAGGGGAACTACCTGGTTGAACCAGCCCAAGTGCCAAGCCACAAAATCATGAGCTAATAAATGATTGTTTTTTTAAGCCACTAAATTTTACAGTGATTTGCTATGCAGTAAAAGCTAAACAGTACACAGTACATCTTCCAGCTGATGATGTCATAATTATAATGGGAAGCATTTTTTTTTCTTTCTCAGGGATACATAAAATAATGGTGCATCTTACAATTGATTGTGACTTAGATCAGATGCAATACAGTATTATATGCACTTGGCAGGTAAGAAAGCTAGGGATCAGAAGGTTTCTTGCCCAAGGTCTGGAATCAGTAAGTTGTGGAATCTGAATCCATGCTGTCTGACTCCAGGCCTTTGCTCTTACCCTGCAAGCACTTCCATCCACCTGGATGGGGGAGTGTCTGGAGCACTGGTTGGTAGGAAAGCAGAGACAGGTTATGAAGGGCTTCTTAGAAGTTCTCGTAAAGAGTTTGATTTTGACAACGAAGAGCTAGTTGAATTGGAAGATTGGAGTACTTATAATTGATTTGACATTGACTGAATACAATATTCATACCACCTCAAGAAACAGAAAGTCGCGTTGTGGGGCTGCAGGGTAGAGTCTAGAAGGCCTGGAGTTGTCCAACAACTCACCCAGTGGGAAGAGGGGTGTACCCATGGAAGTTACTGCCTACACAGCTGCGGACTAACTCTCCCTCGTAAAGTTAATGAAGTCAGTGGATCAAGTGCACTTGAACAATAAAAGGGGTGGGGGAGAAGGGAGGACTATGGCTTAATTAGGGCCACTGGAGACCATGTGATAATCAGTAGTTACAGAGCAACATCTGTTTGGTGGAAATATCTCAGATTTCCCAGCAAATCTGAGATTAATGGCATACAGTGCCTGCTCTCTAGGTACTTACATCTCCTGGGGGAAATGGATATACGCCTAATGTAGATGTAACCTCAAAATAGACTGAGTGACAAGCACCCAGCCACTGATGCCAACCCCTTCTTTAACCATCCACTTACCAAGGTCTGGAATTTAAAGCCCATTGGCCACTAATAACTGATGTGGCTACACTTCAGATGACCATGCTCAAAAGCAGTAGATATAGAAGATCAATAATTGTCACAACTCTGCAGTTGGCAATCACAAGTGGGAGATTTTGAGACAAGGTCATTGTCAACCTGTCCCTCAGCATGTCCCAAAAAAGACTTAGACTCTCTTTAGCTTTTCTGGAAGGTTGATCAATCAATTTTAGAGAGCTATAGATTTGGATCTAGCCAGAATTAGCCACAGAAGTTTAATCGAGCCAAAATGGGGCCAAGAATAACTAAGAAGAGAGACTCAAACTTCTATTAGGAATTTTGTTCCACTGCAACATCCCATTTGGCTCCTGTTCGGTTGGCTACAGAAGTGTTTGGGAAAAAAGAAGGTGGAAAAGAGGCTTAAGACTGGATTTCTACCGGGGCACCTGGGTGGCTCAGTCGGTTGAGTGTCCGACTTCAGCTCAGGTCACCATCTTGCCGTCTGTGAGTTCAAGCCCTGCGTCAGGCTCTGTGCTGACAGCTGAAAGCCTGGAGCCTTCTTGGGATTCTGTGTCTCCCTCTCTCTCTCTGTGCCTTGCCCGCTCACACTGTCTCTCAAAAATGAATAAATGTTAAAAAAAATTTTTAAAAAAAGACTGGGTTTCTACCTCTCCCGGAGTCACAAAATGGAGCCCCCAACTATGGAGTACAGAACCTTTATTTAATGACAAAACTGAGATCATGGGCTGTCAGTCCCAACAACATCCTTCTGAGGTAGGTCCCATTCTTCCTGTCTTACAGAGGGTGAGATGGGCCTTGCTGCCCAACTCCAAAGCTTATGTGGCTTAGGTGCTCAACCACCGTGCAGTACTGCTTACCTTCAGAGTCTTTATCTGGTGGTCACAGGACAACGCCATCAAGTGTGAAACTTTTTGAGATGACAAGGGAGATACGTTTTTTAAAAAAGTGTTAGCACTGAAAGGGACCTGAGAAGTTAGTCTAGTCCTCTTATTTCCAGAGGAGAAACCTGAACTTGCCGCTCTACATCACACAGCAGCTCTACCACAGAGAGTAGGAATTGAGATGTAATCCCTGGTTGCGTGCCTTTCCTACGCTAGGGCCTTAAATTATCTGCACTAGGGCTAGAAATCAGGGAAGGGCATGCCAGTTAGAAGAAACGTGTCTTGGAGGGGGAAGGGACAGGGAAGACAGTCAGTGACAGCTGTCACGTGTTGTGGGGTTGAATTGTGTTCCCTTCTCCCTCAGAAGGAACCAATCGCACCCTCACCTTGATTTTGAAGCTCTCGGCTCTAGAAGCATGAGACAATACATTTCTGTTTAAGCTACCTGGTTTGTGATACCGTGTAATGGCAGGTTACAAACCAATACAGCACAGAACTTGGACGTGCCTATGGAGAGGCGGAAGGACCAGTTAGAGAAGCAAGAGAAAAAAAGAAGAGGCTCAAATGATGAAATCATGGGTGAGGAGAGAGAGATCTAAGCAGAGAAACCAAGGATTAGCCAAGTGGAAAGCAATAAAAACGAAAGTGGAGTACATTTCTAATTTTAGATGGAGAGCCTATGTGTAGAAGGGGATCTTGGAGAACTGAGCGGTTACAGAGGCCACTGGAGTGTGGGTGGCCCTCACCATTGCTGTCCTGGGGTACCTGGCACACTTTGGGAGGTAAGTCCTTGAGATATTAGTTGCTCCAGGGAACCCAATAAGCTTGAGGTGTCCGGGGAGCTCAGGCTCACAAAAACGTAAGTATCAGTCCAGTCCAGTGGTTATTATGTGCATATGCTCTGGAAGCAGATTGCATGAGTTCCAAGAGTACTTTCGCCCTCACTAGCATTCAGCCTCTGTGCCTGAGTTCATTCCAAATGGCCAACGCAGGGATGCAGAACCCCTCAAAACCACAGCCACTGCTGAGCAGGATATACAGGCCCCAAGAACTTGGCAGGTGAATACTGCCCTTGAGCAATATCAAGCCTGCATTCTGCTCTCACTATACCCGGTTTGATTTGTTCAACGTTGCTTCACGACCAGGGCATTGCAGAAGTCCAGACAAGAGTGTTCCCAGCCAAAGACTATGGCGAAACTCCATGTGAAAACCGTGGTGAAATCGGGCTAAAAGGGGTCGTGCATGTGGATGACAAAAAAAAAAAAAAAAAAAAAAAGGCAAAGGAAGACCTCTGGTCACCAGGATCCCGCCCCCGCCCCTGCTCCCGCATTAATCCTTGCCCGCCTAGAAGTCAGCAAGGCAGGCAATTGGGGGAGGAAAATGACAAAGGGCGTCTGCCGGTCCTCATGGCAACGGGACCCCAGGGCTGGCCGGGCTTCTAGGTTGAAGCTCTACGATATACCCTTTGCCCTTCCACAGATTCGCTATGAAATCGAAGGCAGGAGAAGCGACTCTTCCTGAGTTTGCTCGCCGCCTCCCTGCACCCGCCAGCAGTCAGCCCGGCACGCGCGCACCCAGACGGGAGATGGGCGCGCGTCGGGGGCGGGGCTTGAGAGCGGAGGCGGGGCCTGGGGCCGGGGCGGAGCCAGCGGGGCGGGAGCGGCTGGCGCACCCGCAGCAGCTTGGCTCCGCGGCGGCTGAGGCTGGGGCGCAGCCAGGGCGCAGCGACTACGGCGGCGCCCTTAAATAGCATCCGGAGTCGGCGCTGGGCAGGCAGTGGGCTGAGGTGACAGCCGGCGGCGTAGCGGCCCGGCCAGCCGAGGAGGTGAGTGCTTTGGCCGCCGGGAGCCGCGTTTTTCCCGGCTGCGGCGCCGGTGGTCTCGGCGGAGGCGCTGGGCTGAGGCTGCTCCGCCGGCCCGAGCCCGGGAGGCGACGGCCGCGGCGGAGACGCGTGAGCCGCCCCTCGACTCCCGGGGACGTTCCGCTTTTCCGGCCTCTGCCCTCGGTTCCCCTTCTCCCGGCAGCGGAGGCCTTCGGGCCGCCAGAGCCCGCCGCCGCTTCCTGTGCCTGAGCCGGGGATGCCCGGCCGCCGTTTCCCGCGGGCTGCGCGGGCGCGGGGGCTGGTGCACGGCGGGGTCCGGGTGACGCGCGCCGCGGGACCGGCCTCTGGTCTGTGTGACGGCGGGGACCCGCCCGTCCCGGAAGCCGGACCCCGAGCTTCAGATGCGAGGGATGGTCCAGCGGGGCCGGGGCGCCTGTCCCCGTGACAGGGTTTTTGAGGCGCATTCGGACCGCGCCTGAAAGCGTCGGAGCCGGAACGTCCTGCTACCTCGGCGTGATGGTGGCCCCTGCGCGGAGCGCTTGTAGGAGGGTCGAATGCAGCCTCAAAAGCCGGTTGCTAAAAGGAGAAATTCTCGCGGTGTCTCTGGAGGAGTGCCCATAGCCGTGTTGGAGTCACTGATGTAAGAAGCCTGGTGTTTTTTGAAATTAGGAAGCAGCGATGATACCTGTCGTCTTGTAGCCTGGGAAAGTGGTGGTAAAGGACTTGAATGGTCACGTGGACTAGAACCTAGAGACCGACACTTCTCAGTGTGTATTTACAATCGCAGATCCCTTCCCCACCCCACCTACTTACAAGGTGATGGAGCTTAATTAAGACCATTGTAGAAGTGCTGTTTGCCTTTTAAAGTTAACAGTTCTGAGCATCTTCTTGATACAGGAGCATCCCAAGTGCCCCCCGACTGTCAGTACCCTTTCTTTTATTTTTCGTCTTTGCTTAGCATGAGAAAAACATGAAATGTCGTAGTGTCTGACACAAATTTCACCTGTGTTTATCTCGGTGTAAACAGTTATTTGCTTAACACAAACAAAAAGTCAATCGAAAGTTTCTGGTTGACTCTGCATTTTCAAGTGGCCACGGCAGGTTCAATGGGCACATTAGTGGACTTGAGGAGGTGGAACTTTTAAAGGAAATCTTGCTTCCCATCAGCATGGAGCCGGTCTTCTGAGATGTTCTTTCTTGCCTTCACTCAACTGGGAGAATCCCTTCCCAGTCTGAAACTTGATTTGTGATAGGTCTGCGTTAAACGAAAGTCTTTCATGAGCTCAGATTCTAGGACTAGGAAAAAATCTTCAAAAGTAGCCAACCTCATACCTCCCTTCCTCCCTTCAAATAGTGTAGGCATATTATAGACCTCTGTTTTATGCATTTACTGTGAACAGAAAAAAACTTTTTTTTTTTTTTTTAAATCACCCTTCCCTCACAATTATAAGCATTTTGACTTATTTCCTTCCTGGCTCTGTTATGCATATTTTGGCAATATTTTCATTATTATTGCAGGCAGCTTGACTCGAAAGAGATCTCTGGGCTTTTTCACTTGGGGTGTTTAAGAGATAGCTAATTGTGACAAGTGCAGGTTGGGACAGGTTTCGGTTTCTATCATAGAGGTATTTTCCTAGCTACCTCTCTTTCAGATGAAGTTTGAAATAACTGAAAGCGTGCTCACATGCCACAGGCCTTACTATGTCTTTCGTTTTTGATGTTAGCTGGCTTGTGGAAAATGGTTGTGTTCAGAGGAGGGGCTGGGGAAAGACCAGGTTGTTCTGTCATCACAGCTGGGGATTTCTCCTCTCTCCCTTCAAGTTTCACTTTTCTGGAAAGAGCAAGACTATAGGAATACTAGTAATTTCTAGATGTTGAGACTCCATAACCCGAGATGAATATGTATAATTTTTAAGGGCAGTTGCTGAATGTATTGGGCAGGTTTGCCTCATAAAGCATGAGCTCATTATTCTTCTGCACATGCCGACTTTCGTATCCAAATACTGTTCAGTTAGAATCCATTAATAACGTTTTATGAACAGTATTGTCTGGATGATGCAATGGGATAGACTCTTGTGTTAAAAAATACAGAGGAACTTCCTTTAAGGCAGCTCCAAGCTATTGGTATCCTGTGGCCTTACTTGAAATCTTGGGATTCAAGCCTTTCTCTCTCGCAGGCAGGTTCGTCAGGAGGCAGACTGTAGGTGCACAGTGTTTACTGCAGGTGGTCAGTCCAACTTGGCGGTCAGAGAAACCCATCAGGATCATTTGTCTTTGGCGCTCATGCCTAGAGACAAAGTCTCCTTGAACAGAGCTGATCTGAAGCTGCACGTGGTTAGGTTTAATTTTCAACATTGTAGTACTTGAAGGGGCTCTGAGAGCTTTTACAGAAACGCGTTTGGAAAGCGCACAGGCTAGAAAGTGGAGGCAATTTACCAGTGTTTGTGGCTGCAACTCCAAGATTGTCCTTTTATCTCCAATTCCTTACCGAAAATGCCCAGGTTTCAGCTCAACAGGAATTTCTAGTTTGTGTGAGCCCAAAGTGATACATAATTTGAAAAAATTGACAAGAGGAAGCTATTGCGTAATCGGTGGTATGTTACTTTCTCTGCTTTTTCTTTACATCCCAACCACGTTTAGAAGTTCTTGGCTGAGTTGTAGACAATGTCGAATTTGGTTTGTTGTAACTTTTGTGCAATTCCGAGGAGAGAATGAAATATGGAGCCTTTCTTGAAACATGGCTGGCTTGGAGGGAGGGCACATTCTTTGGACGAAAGCTTAGGTGTAGGTGAGTGCTCTCTTCCCCTGTGCTGCCTGCCTAGAAGAATGCATTTGGCTGGAGGCACAAAAAAAATCTAAGACTTCAAAACTGGTGGCTCTGTGTAGGTACCTGGGCTAATTCTCTTTATGAGGATTTTTCAAGTTTTAAATGAAATTTGAAAGCTATCTAACACCTAATTCAAAACCATTTGCCTCAGAAAACCTACATATATGTGTGTATGTATATGTATATAAAATATAAAATTATAAAAAGTTTAGCATGTAAATGTGAAAGTATTTATAATAGGAATATATACTTTTATAAGAATTATATTAACATAGGAATATTATATATTATATACTTTTTACATTATAACACGAACCTCTGCTTCTAGAAAATTTGGGAACTATAAAAAAAGGTCTTCAAGAGAATAGATGCTATTAACCTTTTTGTGTATTTCCTTTTAGTGTTTTTCTAAACAACTTTTTTTTGTACTTTAAGCATATAGTTTTAATTGAAGATAAAAATTTTGATGATTTAAAAAATTTCTTAATGTTTTTAAAAAAATTTTTTTAACATTTTTTTTTTGAAAGACAGAGAGAGACAGAGCACGATTGGGGGAGGGGCAGAGAGCGAGGGAGACAGAATCTGAAGCAGGCTCCAGGCTCTGAGCTGTCAGCACAGAGCCTGACGTGGGGCTCGAACTCACAAACCAGATCATGACGTGAGCCACAGTCCAACGCTTAACTGACTGAACCACCTAGGCTCTCCTGATAGTTTAATTTTAATCACCTAAGTTATATTGTGAGCATTCTTCCATGTTGTTACCTTCTTCAAAACTAAGTTTTGAGAATGGCTGCATAATGTGGTGTAAGGGATATGTTCCAATTTACTTACCCTTCTCCTACTGTTGGATATTTAAGAGCAACTGCATCAGAACAGTTTGCCAAGCCTCTTTTGTATTTAATGTATCTTTTGGAAAAATTAAGGCATGTTCTGCTTTAAAACTGTTGGCACTGGCAATGATTTGAAAATTATTTTTGTTAGTGAATGGTTTTAATGAACTTTTGGGTTCATGTGTTCTAGTCCAAAGCTGTCGATTTTTGGATTTCAATGGTCTGGAAAGATAAATGGAAAAAATGAGGGCATCAAAGGAGGAAACGTGGATTGACATTTATACCATTTCCTCTTTCTGGCAGGACTTCTGATAAATGTATTATCTGTCCCTTTGCACAGTTTTGGCGGAGGAAGAAATTGGTACTTTCCCCTCAGGTTGGTTGTGAGAGAAATGTGCATATATCTAAGGCCCAAATACCTCGAACACTGTTTATTCTTTAAATAACCAGAGTAAAGAGAAGGTTGCTACAGAGACTAGTTTCTCCCTCAGGGCTCAGCTGTCAGCTACAAAGCAGGGTCTGTGAGCTGACTGAGGCAGTGGCCACAGCCCGGCAGGGGCAGGCTCAGGACGTGAAAGGTGATGATAACAGCCAACAGGCCAAGGCGCTGTTCTCAGTGCTTCTGATATAGTGTGAATTCAGTTAATCCTCCCTGCAAGGTAGGTCCTGCTATTATCCCTGCTTTACAAAAGATAAAAGAATAAGGGCAGGAATGAAGTTGCCCAAACCAGGATTTGAACCTACGCAAGTCAGACTTCGGGGCCTGAGCTCCTAATTGGTTGGCTCAACTGCCTCCCTAGAGCTTGAAAGGTTCTTAGCCCAGGAGTGTCAGCAAAGTTCCAGGTTACCTAGCTAGTGGCAAGACAGGACAGAAGTGGTTCTTTTTCCGTGTCGTTGTTCCTTGATATCTCCTGGCCTCATTTTTACACTCTGTCTTGTACCACCAGAGCGCTGAAATGACAACAAATTTTGATTCAGCTTGCTTCAGTGAGTGACAAGATCACCTGGTCCAGAGCTATGACTTTCTAGAGAATTAAAGAGTTAAAGGCTTTGCCTGCCCTTGGTCGCATTAAGACTGGTGAACCGTCGAGGTGCACGGTTAATGCATCAAGTGTGTGGCAGGAAGAGAGGGTGTGGCCGGGAACAGGGACCCACGCTCGGCAGAGATGGTCGAGCCACTCACTTAAGCAAGAGATTGGTCTCACCATGGCACATAGGTTTGCTTTCTGCTGTGCATCTCGGGTTACTTTTACCAAAAATAGACTTTCTCAGCATGTTAGAGACAAGAGAACAGAATTGTGAGTTTTCAGGGTTTGGAGGCACAGTGTTATATCGCCTACTGGATATGGGTGCCTTTTTTCTTTTTCTTTTTTTTTTTCCAACGTTTATTTATTTTTGGGACAGAGAGAGACAGAGCATGAACGGGGGAGGGGCAGAGAGAGAGGGAGACACAGAATCGGAAACAGGCTCCAGGCTCTGAGCCATCAGCCCAGAGCCCGACGCGGGGCTCGAACTCCCGGACCGCGAGATCGTGACCTGGCTGAAGTCGGACGCTTAACCTACTGCGCCACCCAGGCGCCCCTGGGTGCCTTTTTTCTAGTACAGTTTTAGGCAGAACCCCAAGGTACGGAATAAAAGCAGGGCTGCTGTGGTTGAAGGGGGCAGGGGCGGGAACCCCTGCTCCCACATATATACTTGCTTCCTGAGTCACCTTTGTCTGCGGCACTTCTAAATATCCCAGGCTCCCTGAACATCGAAATAGCATAACTTGCTCCCTTGCAGACACAGTAATCGTTGTGCAGGTCATGGGTGATTTAGCCCAGGTTACACAACCTGTGTTCCCCTCTGGCCATGATACCCAGTGGAGTTTGTTCCTGGGCCCTGGGCCTGTTCGGAGAATGACCAGATCTCAGCGTACTTCTTGTTTTGTGCCCTGCAGTCGACCTATCTTCACTTACTCTGTACAGTATTGCACAACATACACCAATTTTTCCTCAACGTCACTGCCCAAACCATAGCCTGTCACCTCTCTGGTTGAGACAGTAGAGACCCCTCGTTGAAAAAAGAGGGAGAGAATGATGACTTTCCTTAATGAAGAACTCTCTGATTGAATCCCTCCTCTGCCCAGAAACCTTCCGGGGCTCCCTCTATAAGGTCCCAAGTCTTTATTTAGCTTGGCTCTTGGGAGCTTCTAGAGTCTGGTTCCAACCTGCTGTTTCCTGTGCCTGTCCCAAACCACCCACATCCCGGGACTTTTGGAAAGCAGACTCTGGGAGCACGGGATTGCACCAAGGTCTCTGCATCCCAAGATTCTATCCGTGAGCTCTCTCTTTGGCCTGAGTGGCCTTCCCATGTCCTGGAAGGGCCTCATGGACCCTGTGCATTTACTGTGGCCTGTCTGCAATGACATTCCTCATTCCAGCCTCCTTCCTCGTGGACCTGCTCCTCAGAGACTCTGGATCCCTCACTGGAACCCTAGGCTAACGTTCAGCTGGCTGAGATGTGCCAGCAGCCGCAGTGGTGGTTAAAATGCTGAAATTCTCCCATATTGGTTAGGAATAGCTGCTACTCCAAGTGCCCCCACCCCTAATTCAGATTCTGAAGGGTTGGTGCCTGGTCCATCCAAGGATCTCCTGAACCCATTCTGGGGCAGTGGCCTACTTCTTTCTGGATCGGTTGATACCTGGCTGTACTGGTTATTCGTGTTATGAATAGCACCCCCCTCTCTCCTTCATTTGCCTTTTCATGTGAGCATATCTTGCTTCCTCATATAGACTCCCCAGCCGCATTCTAAGCTCTGGGCATGTAGGAGACCTAATCATTATCTTTTGCATGTTTTCAGCAGCATTTAACATGGCACCTTAACTGCTAGCAAGCACTTAATATTGTCTGATGTCCAGTTGAGACCAGGAGACATTCAGACAGTCAGGTGTCCTGTAGAAGGGGATCGCTGACAAGAATATACATTTCAGTGTTCCAAATTTGTAAATTATGATGCTGCGCAAAACTGAGATCTTGCAGCAAAGATCAGGGTATCGAAAATCACTAGACCAAGCCTGTGCTTTCGTTGGGTTGAACTTAGTGTTTAGGAGTACAGCCGTGGTGTCTCTTTCAGGGTACTTTCAGAGAGGTTTCAACAGCAGGTGGTTGTAGGCTTTGCGGGATGTGGAAGGGAAGCAGATCAGTGTCAAGTTCTAGATAATCTTACATAACTGTACCTTCGTCTTCATTTACCTGGTATTCCTCCTTAAAATCATACCTTGTTTCTGTGCTACTAGTGAAATGGTCAAATAGCTGTTTGTTCCTTCTGTAGGACAATTACCTGCATTGTTCCTCACGCACGCTTCCAAGGTGCCCCAGAATGTGGGGCTGGCAGGGAACTTGCCTGTCAAGCAGTCCAACCAACCACCTCATGGGAGGACGGAACCGAGATTCAGAGAGGTGTGGCTGAGAGCCCAGAGACAGGCTAGACTCTGAAGACAGAGTCAGCCTGTGCTGCCCTCTTCGGACAGGAATCAGAGATGAGCGCCATTGAGGCTGGCACCCCTCTAAAGTGTAGGCAGACTGAACATCCCTGGCCCGTGAGGCAGGGGCTGAAGCTTTGGGCTGCCGTGGCCCTGCGACCTTGATTCTCCTTCCTCCAGACTAGCTGGCCCAGCCCCCTCGGGCTCTCAGGCTTGGGCCAGGTGACTTCACTGCCAGTGTCCTGCCCGCTCCAACTCCTTTCCCTCACGGAGTTGTTGATTACCTCTGTCTCCCTCTTAGACAGAAAGTCTGTGTGCAAGCACTATTACACTGCCCCCTAGCGGCAGCAAGCTTTTCGGGGGGGGGGGGTGCGCTCCAGTTAGCACTTGTTTTTAATGTTTATTTATTTATTTTGAGAGAGACAGAGAGAACGAGTGGGAGAGGGGCAGAGAGAGAGGGAGAGAGAATCCCAGGCAGGCTCCATGCTCAGCGTGGAGTCCGACTCAGGGCTCGATCTCACGAACTGTGAGATCAGGACCTGAGCCAATCACAAGACTCAGACACTTAACTGACTAAGCCACCCAGGCACCCCTGCAATTAGCACTTTTATTTGTTGCCTCCCAGAGTCAAGAACTGACAGAGACTCTAGCCAGGCAGGTGCCCAGAGAAGCTGCAAGAACTGCTCAGTCGTCCCAAAATGGGGCCCATGTGGCCCATGGCGGAGGTAGGCCATCCAGGGTGCAGGGTGGGTATATTAGAACTACTACAGATACTCATTTTTTAGCTTAAATTCATATATGTGTATTTTATAATGTTCAGAAAATATTTGCAAATGTCTAGAGTTTATAAATGTAGTTACATATTAAGAGGCATTTATTGATTAGTTTGGATGCATTATAAAAAGCTCAGAGAACCGGAAAATTAACTCCTTCTCTACCAACAGCATGGCAAGATACCTCTGAATGCCACTTGGAAAAAAAAAAAAGAGCAAGAGAACTCAGTTTGTCAGTTAAGGGGGAATCAAAACTCCTTTGCGAAACTAGATCGTGATTGATGTCAAATTGGTCTCGAAGTGAGGTGGTATCTTATTGTGGTGGTGATTTGTATTTCCCTAATAACGTAGAGCGTATTTTCATGTGTCTGTTAGCCATCTGGATGTCTTTGGAAAAGTGTTTAGTTATGTCTCCTGCCCATTTCTTCACTGGATTATTTGTTTTTTGGATGTTGAGTTTGCTAAGTTCTTTATAGACTTTTGGATACTAACCCTTTATCCAGTATGTCATTTGAAGAGCCCAAATGCCCATCGATGGACTAATGGATACAGAAGATGTGGTGTACATATGCAGTGGAATACTACTCGGCGATCAAAAAGAATGAAATCTTGCCATTTGCAACAACATGGATGGAACTAGAGTGTGTTATGCTAAGTGAAATAAGTCAGCCGGAGAAAGACAAACGTCGTATGATTTCACTCATATGTGAAACTTAAGAAACACAACAGATGAACATAGGGGGAGGGAAGGAAAAATAAGATAAAAACAGAGAGGGAGGCAAACCATAAGGGAGTCTTAAATACAGAGAACAAACCTGAGGGTTGCCGGAGGGGAGGTACGTGGGGGGGCATGGGCTAAATGGGTGGCAGACATTAAGGAGGGCACTTGTTGGGATGAGCACTGGGTGTTGTAAGTGATGAATCCCTGGGTTCTACTGAAACCAATATGACACTGTATGTTAACTAACTTGAACTTAAAGAGATAAATTTAAAAATTTTTAAAAAGTGGTCTTGGACTTCAGGAGAGTCATGTTAAATCCAGAGTATATTTTGACTTTGGACCCAAAGCTTGAAAATGCAGAAGCCTTAAAATCAGGACAAAGATTTTATTTTATTTTCTGATTTATTCACTACTGTGTCTCCTGAGATGGGAGCAATGTTTGATACGGAGTGCTTTGTAAATCTCAGATTGAACATATAGACCTTTCTTTGTGTGACAATCAAATATCATGCTGGGTGTAGCACCTCGAGTCAATATTTAGGTTGGCTTTCTTTGTTGAACGTTTAGTCACTTAGCAGGAAGCAGCATGTGGATGTGCTAGTCAGTTTTACTCCCCGCAAATCGTTCCCCAAACCGCAGGATCATAGCGCCGAATGGGCCTCAGAAGTGTCACCTGAATAGTAAGATGTTTGGGATTTGCTTTAAAATTGTTGTTGTTTTTTTTTTTAATGGGTGTAAAATGAGACAATATTAGCAAAGTGTTGATCCTGGGAAAGCCGAAGCTAGGGTCATGGGCATATGGGGGTTTGTTTTCCTATTCTATGTACTTTTAAATCCACGTGGACATTTTCATAATAAAATATAAACAAAACGTACGGGGAAAGTAGACCCCAAGCTAGTGTCACGTGTTCCAAGTAGGTAACAGCCAGATGAGACCATCTCTTTGTCTTCCTTTCCTTCTTTTAAACGCCAGGTCGTTACTCTACAGTCCTCTGCAACTTGTTGGATTTGTTAGGTTTTCAGCCTCCTGCGGGCCACCCACTCTTCCCATGGTTCCCCGCACCCTTGGAGTTATTCCAGCCCCTCCCTTTTCCCTCCTCCTGCAGTGGGCTTAATCCTGCAACTCTTTCTCTATTTCACATGCTGCTTCCCCCGACACCACCAACGTCTTCCCCAGAGCTGACGAAATCGAAAAGTCAGAACGGGGTCCCAGCCTCTTTCAAAGGCTCTGTTCTGTCTTGAGGAGGCCCACAGCCTAAGCATATTTGGTGGGCTCCCTTCATCCCTGCTGTTTAGGGACACAACAGTCCCACGCTGAAATCTGTAAACCCTCAAAAGCGTCCCCATGTGTGAGTGGCCGGCCTTCCTCTCTGGGTAGAGGCCTGTCTATGTTCTATCTCCCACTTAACCCTGCGCCGCTAAGCCGGTCCACTAGTTTGTCAGTCCCTCTGAAACCGCGATCTATTTTAAGAGGTGTAAGTAACTCTACCCAACCTTGTGTCCTTTCAGCCTTCTGATCCAGGTCACTGCTATCTGATCGTGGTGACCTCTGCGAGCAAGGACTGGGCCTTGTTCTTCGCTGTCTCCTGCACCAGGCCTCACCCTGGCGGGGACATGGGACGCTCAGCAAACTACACCCCGCTGCATGGGGACAAGCTCCTGCAGCTAACGGCTGCTTAGCCCGGGCGGAGGCAGGGCATCCTCCACCCTGGTCTGTGGCTCTGTCGTTCCTAACTGCCAGCCGCCCCTGCCCCAGCACCGGCCGGCACGAGCTGGGTCTCAGGGCGTTTCACCCCCACCACCTGCCTCTGGCTGCTTCCACCTGGCTCTCTAGCCGGCCCTCCCATCGCCCACTCTGGTTCATCCATAGTGTTCTCTCCCTCCCGAAGCCCTCCACCACTTACTTCTTCACTTTTCGTCTAGATAGTTAGGTTAACTCTTTCTCGCAGGTGTGCTTGTTCACTGATACCCTAAACTCGTCGAAGGCAGAGGAAACACTGCAAATGCTGTTGGACTTCTGTTTGGGAGAGAGGGAAAGTGGGGTTTTTTTCCCTGTGATTTTGTTCATTAGCAGTGGAACCTTTCTCAAAGGTGCCCTTACGTGGAAGTGCCCACATAGCTGGTCAGGGCCCAACACGGACGGTGGGAGCCTAGGGATGGACTTTCTGGGCAGGGCTTCCACCCCATCTGTCATTCTCCTAGAAGGACAGGTTGCCGCCCGAGGCCGTTTATGCAGCAGGTGGGAAATACATAAATACAAGAGGAAATGAACCGAATTGACCTAGTTATATCTTCTTTATCTTGAGAAATAAAAAAAAATAATAATAATAAAATAATAACAGCAAAGTACATAGTCGAATAATAAAATCATAAATACCCAAATGCCACAGCATAGAATTAACAGTTTTTTTCCTTAATTTTATTTATTTATTTATTTATTTATTTATTTATTTATTTATTTATTTTGAGGGGAGGGAGGAGTGACAGAGAGAGAAGGAGAGAGACAGAGAATCCCCAGCAGGCTCCGCACTGTCAGCACAGAGCCGGACGGGGCTCGAACTCACAAACCATGAGATCATGACCTGAACCGAAATCGAGAGTCGGTTGCTTAACCGACTGAGCCACCCAGGCGCCCCTAGAATTGGCAGTTTCTAACAGTTATTTTCTCTCTGTGTCGTGCTGTCATCTGGAGTTTCTGGGTGGCGGTGGAATCCTGTTGTTCAGTCCTGAACGTCAGGGGTGTGTCACCATCTTTTGCCTTCTCTGGCCTTGTCTTGGAAATGCTGCATGGTGTCAGTGATTGAAGGGGGCACACATTTCCTCTATTCCCGTCCTTTCTTTATCCCCACGGAGGCCCACACAGGCAGCGACAAAGCTAGCTCAAGATTTTTGTTGCCCGTCAGGGGCACCGCCGGGACCTGAAACAACCAGATTGTTACGTCTGAGCCTACCTCCTACTCTTCCTGTTTTGTCTCCTTCCGTATTCACTCCTAAAAGTGACTAGTCTGGGACAAAACATCCGGAGGGACCCTGGGACTTAGGTACCCTCTCTTTGTGCGGTTTCTCAAACAGAGGGACCCTACTCCCCATTTCCAGGGCCCTGAGTGGACAGGAGTTCCTGCCTCACGGGGTCTGGCTCTGGCTATTGTAAAAGGACATTCGTCCTCTTAACTATTAAGTTCTTCTCCACCTCCCAGGAAGAGGAGCCTCCTGCTTCCTGCCTTCCTTTGTGGTTCCCCAGAGGCCGGGAAGATGGAGAGTCTGTTGTGGATTATTTTCGTGGCAACAGAAATTTTATTTCCTTCTCTAGCTATGGTCATAATAGGCTGTACATAATGGGCCGTACCCCCTGGACCATGGCGTCGTGTTCTCTAATACACAGTCCTACAGACATAATTAGGGCCCTTCCTGGGCCAGATGTCAGCTGAGATAACATGCCTTGTTGGATTCACTTGGTGAGTTGACAAGTGGGGAGCCGGACCCACAGAAGCCTCTTCAGAAGGGTTGGGTCAACCTAGCAAACTGGTCTTGTCTCCATTATCTGAAGTGAGGCTGACTGGCTGAGGTCACCCATTTTGCCCAAGCCTGCCCCTTCTCCGACCGTTACCCAGAGATGTCCCTGCCTCGTCTAAGTGACTTCTGAGAACTCACTTAACAGTGTTAACAGTGTTTGAAGGCCAATGGAAACATCTTGCTTCTCTTAAGAGTTTTTTTTTTTTTTTTTTTCAATAGAAACTTTCCCTCATGAATCCATGCCACTCACATAACCCGGATGTCTTCGCTGGGCATGTCCAAACTAGAATTATCACTTCCCCAGTTGGCTGGACATGGCAGGTCTTCGTGTCTATGCTGAAGAGAGAAGGGAGGAGAACCAGATGGCTCCCCCCCACCCCCGCCCTCCGGAGAATGCTGGGCAAGTCATATTTGCAGCATCCCTTACCGCTCAGATGGCCACCCACCCGGTGCTCGTGCTCGCGCTCGGTGTTCGGGGAGTCTCTGAGGGCTCTCCTCACCGCAGTGCCACCATTGCTCTCTAGCTCCTGGGATGCTTCTCTGGTTTAGAGGATTCTCTTTTCTGTCATAGAATAGTCACTTCTAGACGTTGGTGGCCAGCCGGGTATCAAGCTCTGGACTCAAGCCCTCCTTCTGGCATTTGCACTTCTACTCAAGAGAGGTATTTGTTTACCCTCTTCCCCTTCTTGTGGGCAACCTTGATCTTTCAAAAAGTAATCCACAGTCTCCTGTCTGAATATTTGTCTACACATCTGCTAAGGAGAAAGAGGATCCTTGCCCTTAGATGACCTTGAGGTGACATTATATAGAAGTGTAACAGTTTGAGAAATGAAAAACATCATGGGAAGATGAGCAAGAGAGTTTTGCTTTTTTTTAGTTATCATTACTGACTTCAGGAGTAGAATGTAGTAACTGATCACTTACATAAAACACCCAGTGCTCATCACAACAAGGGGCAAGGGAGTATTTTTATGTAGCCTTTAAATCAGTGTCTTGGAAGCTTTTTCTTTTCCCCTCCACATCACCTAGGAGGTGCTGCTTACTCCTTTCTAGCACAATGGCTCGCAGCAGCAGCAGCGTGGGGTGTACAGGGAGAATGCTAAAGTTTAGAAATGTTTCAAATACCTCCTTGCTCTTTGGAGAATCACTGTTCTATAAATACACCCTCCTGGGGCCTGTAGCAGAAAACTGGTCAGAATCACAGAGGGTCGTTCCTAACTCAGTAACTGTTCATGAAGCACCTGTTCTGGGCAAGGCAGTATGTCCAGAATCAGGGGCCTATGAAGACAGATGGGAAGGGGCCCTGGCCCCAGGAGAGAGAAGCATCTATGTAAGAGAAGCAGACGCTCAACACAAGTGTAAAATAGGAGATGCTAAGGGTCACGCAAGGGCTACAGATAACATATTCCTGGAGTTCAGGACTGCCTCTGACTGAGGAGGTCACGTAAGGATTTGTTAGAGCAACTGAACTATTTGGGTCGGTTTGGACATGTTATTAAGACAGGGCTCGGGAGGAGGCCGTAAGGGAAGGAGACCCCAAGGTTGGAGAATGCAGCGTGGGCGTGGAGGCATGGGGAGAGTTTCTGGTAGACTCTTGGAACGGGCCAGAGCTCCGCCCTGGGATACTGGCCCTCCCAGCCTTGTTGAGGCAAGGAGCCGGAGGGGAGCTCGCCCAGAGACGCGTGGGGAGAGGATGGGCCGGTCCACTCGCACAAGGGGGCTTCCAGGACCCTGGGAAGCTGCCTACAAACCGTCTTCCAGCCTCCCCCACCGCTTTGCTCCTCATTGTTCCACCGGTCAATCTCCCGGGCTCAAAAACCCAGCCCTCCGACTCCGACTCTTTTTTTCCACTTATATCCACTGAGTTACTAAATCCTGTTTTGTTTTGTTTTTTTTTTTTTTAGCGATTAAAAATGCCTTATCATAAAGTAGGCATAACATAAAATTTACCATTTTAGCCACTTTTAAGCATACAGTTCATTGGCATTCATTACATTATCGATATTGTGTAACTGTCACCGTTACCGAGTTCCAGAATTTTTCATCATCCCCAACACAAACTGTGTACCTGTGAAGCAATAACTCCCCTTTCCCCTCCCACCCTCCATTCCTGTAGCTTCCATTTCTGTCTCTTTGAATTTGCCTCATCGAAGTCCCTAGAACACATATAATGTTTTGTAGGTTCATCCAGTTTATGGCCTGTATCAGAATCTCCTTTTTTTTTTTTTTTTTTTAAGGCGGAGGGATATTCCATCGCCTGCACAGGCCACGTTTCCTGTGTATCCCTCCATCGCTTGGTGGACATTGGGATTCAGATCCTGGCTTTTTAAAGCTCTGTCTGTCCCAGCTTCTTGGCATCCTGTTCATCGCCTTGCACCTTCGTCTGCATGTGAACCACCATGTGCCTCGGTGACAGGCCTGCCTCTTACGGTCCATAGGCTTTGCCTTCGGTCCTGGCCTCTGGTCTTGTTCTTGTGTGGGGCTGGGGCAGGACACTGGACTTTTCCTACACAGTCTCCTGTCTTTGAGTCAAAGCTAATGAGGGCGCCATATAGTAAGGACCGTTAGGAGGATGACATTTCGTCATGTGTCTAATTACTCAGCACGGTGCCTGATACACAGCAAGTGCTTAGCAAACGGTGGCTCTTAAAGAAAGCGCAATTTCAAGCTGAGTTTTCCTTCCTTTCTCCTACCCAGTGGAATCCTGTCACTTGTTCCAGATTACCTGGCCAAAAATCCTAGAGCTGAGGTGGGGAGTTGCTTCTGGCCGTCCCGTCCTATCCCCAGAGCCCAAAGTGGAGCTCACGTTCTTGGGCCTCCCTCATCCTGCGAGGACCGGCTCACCTTTGCTTTCTGCATGCAGCAATCCTTGAGAGCGTGTGACGTCTCTCAGAATTTCTTGTGAACTTACTGCCACCTCGTTTTGCACTGTTTTGTGTATATATTTGTGTTACGTTTTTGACTTCCAAGCCTCACGAATGGGGTCTGCCAGTTTTTCACGGTTTGCACCCACATTTGAATGTTAAGTAATGCACCTGCACCCAAGAGAGGGTGAGGATTTCCCGACAACCCTCTTGTAGTCGTCATGGGTCCCTGAGGCTTTCATTTTGTGGGTGTGTCCTCTTGGTCACTTCCTTTTGAACACCATCAGGTAAAGAAGGCACCTTTCCTGAAACCGCCTCGTTCTCAGAAAGGCCAACTAAGTGAATTCAACTTTTCCTGAGCAAAGGAATTTAACACTAGCTGGGTTGCTATTTCTGGAGGCTTGACCTTGCGAAGGCAGAAGTGGCTGGCTCTAGGGATGCCTGAGGCCCTGTGTGAAGAAGTGTGTTCAAAGAATTTTAATAAACTATCAGGGAAATGTAAATAGGGAAAGAGCACACGTTTCTAAAGTAATTTATTTTGTCACGTGACTTCAATACATATGTAATTTAATAAATACACGAAGCTGTTAGGGGTAGACTTTGACCATTGCATCTAAGCCCTACAAGTTTACGCATTCAAGTTGGGCACATTGTGTTTGGAATCTCATTACTTGGGGGCGTATATGGGAGTCGTGGCTTGGTGGCCAATATGAACAGGTGAGGTATGACCCTAATATTACTGGTTAGAAAATTAGTCTAGCCTTCTGCTTACCTTTACAGTTTTTTATTAAGTTTATTTCTTTATTTTGAGAGAGAGAGAGAGAGCGTGCACATGCGCGCATGAGTGGGGGTGGGGCAGAGAGGGAAGGAGAGAGAGAAAATCACAAGCAGACTCTGTGCTGTCAGCACCGAGCCAAACACGGGGCTCGAACCCACAAACCACGAGATCATGACCTGAGCCGAAATCAAGAGTCGGATGCTTAACCGACTGAGCCACCCAAGCATCCCTCTGCTTACCTTTAAACACTTTGTGTCCTGCTCTTTCTGACTTTGATGGCGTGGACAGAGAGTGGTGTCGTAAAGAATTTTCAAGTTGACTTGAATATTTCAGTAAATCAGGTTTCTAAAAGCAGAGCACCTCTCCTTCATTTCTCCTTTTAAAATCTGCTTGGAAATTGAATTCGTGATCCCAGAGAGTCACTTTAATGAAAATTATGTGGGTTTAAGGTTCACTGTACTTCGTTGGGAAGAAACACCCCATGGCAGTGGATGGGAGTAATTAATTCCCTGTGGAAGTATTTGCCCACCGTGCGTGGCATCCTGAAGTTACCCAGATGGTCTCTCTCCTTCTCATGCTCAGGATGAGGAGATGATCCAAAGGCAGCAAACGTGGTCAGGAATTCACGTATAGAATGGGCTTTGGACAGAGACCTCTGTTTTCCTTTGCAACTGGTGGATGCCGGCATCCCTGTTTGGGGAGAGCCCGACTGCTCTTTTGGTTCAGGAGGGGACGGCTTAAGCAAATCTAGCTTTAGGTGAATTGCCAGCCAGGGTTAAGGAGCACGAATCCAAGGGTTTTGGAGTGGCACACTGAAAGAACAGCACGCGGTCTGGGTGCTGCTCTCTTGTTCCTCCCCAAGGCTGAGCTCTGCCCAGCCAGCTCAGGACAAAGGGGGAGTTTCAGCCTTCTGTAAATAGCCTATTGTACAAGGGCAGGAGGTGGAGCAAGGAATGGCAGCGTTGCCAGCTTGGCTCGCTGCTTTTAAGGAAAGATGTCAGGATTTCTGCATTTGCTGCTGCTGGGGCAAGGGTGCTATTTGTGTGGGTTTGCTTCAAGGCTGCATTCCTAGCAAAGTATTTCATCAAACCGCTGTTATTCAACCGAATGAAAGCTTGAGGAACTTTAGAAGGGGAGAAGCATCCCGGTCACCCATTTTTTGGGGGGGGTTTGTAAACAATATGAAGAAAATAAAATGCTGATGTAAGTATAAATCTGCAAAATCATAGGAGGTCTGTGTGTGTGTGTGTGTGTGTGTGTGTGTGTGTGTCCCTGTGTCCTTAGAGAACGATGCCCTTGTGAGTCACCTCTGGCCCCAAACCACTTTGGTGTGGTGTAAACAAAATGGTAGGAGGTAAACCTTTGTGTCCGGGTGGCCTTAGACCCATATGTTCAGAGTCCAGGATGATGGGGCAAATCCTGGTGGTTACGTAAGACAAGGGAGTTCAGATGCCCGGTTCTCATCAGGCCATGCAGTGTCAGTGCTGAGGACCTTTAGAAACCACCTGCTGTCACGGTTTCTAAGCCGGAGTGGGCTGCGGGGGACTTGGGAGCCGCATGTGCAGAGAAGTATGTGCATGTTCCCAGTGGAGAGGATCAGCGGCCCCGCAGAGGTTAGGAATTTGTTCGTGTAGAGGAAAAAGCATGACTTTAGGGTCAAGTTGGTGTCCCCGTCTTGGGATACACCTTGGGGAAACCTCTTAAGTCTCCAGCCTCAGTTTCCTCATGATCATTTTGTATTGCAATGTTCCAGTGAGCTACAGGATGTGAAAGCCTTTCTGAAACACTAAATCAGTGCTGTGTTGCCAGCTCTTCTTCCCAAAGTTTGGGTGGATAAATACCAGGACTTCTGTTTCCTGACAGTCGTGCAATCCAGCTTCTACTACCGTGTCCTGTGTATCCTGTCCTGTGTCCTGTCCTGTGCACAGGGCTACTTAAAGGCATCCTTCACAATGGTTCTTTGCGCTGGATGTGTGCCACGTTCCCCCAACCATTGCTGTGTTCTCTGTCGTTCTGTGGTTTTAGACTCCAGCTCTTTGGGAAATTCAAAGGACCCAACTGAACAAACACACTTTTCCTAAGTGCTGGGAGGAAGGGTGTGCAGGTGTAGCTGTTGGGGAAGGGAGAAGCCAGCTGCCAATAGTCTTGTGTGTTCTCAACTGAGAAATACTGGCTGCTTAAGCCTTTAATCCGATTGAATCATATTCTTAGCAAATAGCAGCATTATTACTTGCCTGGGCTGTAAACTTCCTGAGAGGGTGATGTGGAAATTTGCTTTTGAAAGAATTTAATAAAAAAATATTCCAACTAGAACACCGTTGGAATAAGAAGTACAGTCTGTCTGGGTTTTAGTCATCTGTGGGCAAGTGTGGGTCTTGATTCTTCTTAGAGACCTGTTGGGGGCTGTCTTAAAGCGTGGTGTTAATGTTCACCTGCAGCACTGAAGGGCTATTTATTGTGGCTAATATTCTCTGAATGAGGTCTGCCTGCATTTCTAAATACGCGAAGTGCCTTTTCGTTAATAGCAGTTACATAGAAGGAAGAAGATTTAGAATGCTTTGTATTCATGTTTAAGAGTCATTCTTCACGTGGATCTAAAAGAAGGATTGTCTTAGTTCTTTACTGGATGGGCTCTAGTTTTCCTATGGACAGCATTAACCAGTTGATTAAGTGAAGCTGGTTTTCAGCTTGTCTGTCACCTGGCTGCGAGCTGAGAGGCATGAATTAAACTGTTGTACCTTGTCATTATCACCCACTAAAGGTAAGAATTTAGCTGGGTTTCAACCCTTAGCATTACAGATTAGTATCTAATAAAGTGTTCTTGCAACGGTGCAAGATTACCAAATCAGTAATTTTCTGAAGTGTTTTTTTTTTCAAGTTTTCTTTCCTAGACTTATCTCTAGAAATAGACATTTTTCTTTCTTCTCTAATGCTGTCTACAGCTTGGCTCCTGCTGATGCTTAAAATAGAAAAAAAAAATCACCAGCTTATGACTGTATTTGTTTATGGGGGGATTATTTAACGTTCCCCTCCAAGGACTGGATTCTGTCGAACAGCCCCTGCAGATTCACAGGATCTGGGCTGTATGGAAATGACTCCAGGGACCCCGGGGAGAGAAAAGCCAAGGGCAGGGGTGTGTCTGCGAGGGGTGGGAGATTCCTTTCCAGCCGCAGGGGCGCAGTGGGCGTGAAGAAGGCTGCCAGGGGGCGTGACTTGAGGGGCAGGCAGGTCCGCACAGGGCGCAGTCGGGTTGCTTAGCGTCGGCTGGCTGTGCTGAGTACGGAATCTGGCCGCCTGCTGCCAGCGGGCCCGACTCCCTCTGTCTGCTCGTCCTCACGGTCTCCGTGAGTGCGGGCCTTGCTCAGGGAGCCCTCACTTCAGCACGCCCCGCCGACACCGCCGGCTCAGTGTCGTGTGTCCCCCACCCGCCGAGAGCCTGGACCGGGTGGTGGGCGCCGTCCTCCCAGCCTCCGGCTCCAGGCCCCCCGCCCCCCCCCCCCCCCCCGCGGCGCACCCTGGCTGGCCTCGTGTGTTCACTGTGCTCCCGGACTGGAGTAGCTCCGCTCCTGTGCGTTCCTCTAGAATAAATCTGCTGTGGCCATACCACGGACAATCTGTTTCTTTCGTGGTCCGTCGCCTGTTGGTTCGACATGCCGCCCAGCATCTGATCGTTTATTTCACTGGTTTTTAAAAATATGCCCATTGTCTCTTCTCATTGGGAAGCCAGGCAGAAAGAAAACAGTGTCTGTTTTCAGATCTGGCACTGGCAGTGACACTGGCTGATGCCTGTCCCTGCCCATGGGTGGAGCAGTGGGGTGACTGTGCTCCCAGCTGCCCATTGGCCCATCCTCCACCCGCTTCTCCTGGGAAGTCAAGTGTGAATTTTGTCTCATAGTTACCTTTAGCCCAGTGGGCAGCAGGACAGGAGTCGGCCTGTGGCAAATGTCCTGAGAGACCTTGGCAGGTCCGGCAAACGCCAGCTGAGCTCCTCCCCCCACCCCCCTCCCACCACCTCTTCTGCTCCGCAGTAGTCACCTAGCAGTCAGCTGTTGGTGGCACCTATGGTGAGTGGTATTGTAAGTAGTGGAGCTTCTCCTCCAGAAGTATGACCTGAAGAAATTTTGCTTATCTGTTCCTTCTCAGTTGTCATGGAAGGAACTTTCGTGTGTGTGTGTGTGTGTGTGTGTGTGTGTGCACGCGCGCGTACCTACACAGAGTTGTGACGCAAGATTGCACGAGCTGAGCAAATACATTAAGATAGTGATGGCCAGTGAAAACACCCGATACTCTGCTCCTCTCTAAACAAAATTTACAGCGGTAGAGAGTGAGAGTTAAAGATTTCTGTATCTGAAAAAAGAAAATTATGTTCATTTTTGTGACCTCGGTATTTAAAAGGACATACAAGAAGGAACTCACAGCTACCATCTGAAGCACAGCTAAAGCGTTCACACTTGGCGGGCAGTTTTTGAGAAAAGCCTTTCAGAGCATTCGCTATGATTTCCTTCCCTTTACTGCCAAACATACTTTATAGTAGTGGCTCATCAATCGTTTTCTAATTAGAATTATTCGTACTTATTTCCTGTTCTGACACTTTTTATGCTGATGTATATATAAATTGTCTATCCCATCCAATTTGAGGCTTTCATATACATTAGGTTGTTTGTCCAATTTTCTTCTGTGTGTTTTGGCTTTTTTTTTTTTTTTAGTTTACTTATTTATTTATTTTGAGAGACACAGAGTGTGTGAGGGAGGAGCAGAGAGAGAGAGGGAGAGAGAGAGAATCAATCCCAAGCAGACTCCACACTGAGCATGGAGCCTGACAGGGACTCGATCCCCTGGTCATGAGATCATGGTCTGAGCCGAAATCAAGAGTCATTCACTTAACCGATTGAGCCACCCGGGCACCCCTGTGTTCTGACTGCTTTGTTGTTGTTGTTGTTGTTGTTGTTTTATTAACTCTGTACCTTACGGTTCTGCATAAAGGACTAATCACAGGATGTTGGTAGATGAAATAATGATAGTACTTAGCATTTATTGAGTAGCTTCTGGGGCCCCATGCCATTCCAAGCTTTCTGTAAATCATGTAACCATTATAAAATCCCCATGAGATAGGTCTATTTTCAATCTCCATTTTTGGTTAGGGAAACTGAGGCACAGAGAAGTTAAGTAATTCCAAATCATACAACTAATAAGCTGGGAAGACAGAATTTGGCTCTAGAATCTGGGATCTTAAATATTATTCTATACTTCTTCTCAAATACTATGCTTCAGTCTCTCTCTAGTTACGTGGTAGATGGTTTAGAATTTATGTACATCCATTTATTATTATTATTATATTTTGGTTATAATATCTTGAGGAATATAAAAAATTATTTCAGCAGAATAGAGAACTGCAGTTTCCTCTGCATTTGTATTGCTGCTTTTATGGTACGGAGAGCATGGGGAAAGCGAGAGACATACCGACAAGTAGGTTGGTCCGTTGGACCGATCCAGAGCTGATGGGAAATCTTTCGGAAGAAGGGGGAGCAGACGGCTGCTGGGTGGTTTGGGCTTACTTGTGCCTCTTCCCCTTTTCTCCTCATTAGCCCTGATAACGAGACTTGAGTGTATTTGATTAGGTGGGAGAGAACAGAGGCACACTATCAGGGAAAAAACTGGTAACTTAGGCCACTTGAGCATGTTATGGCGAGAATTCTTTGTGAGTGAAATCTTTTTAATGTGGGGAATGGACACTTTGCACAAAACGATGGAAGTCAAATGAATTTCTGACGTGTTCTTAGAAAAATGAAATTCGGCAGCCAGGAAGAGAGCTGGACCATCAGGCCTGTGGGTTTAATGCCTCGATTGGTCAGCCAGGCATCAAGTGGGATGGTTGGCCGTCGGGAATTCTGGAGACAAGTCCTGCCTTGCTGGAATGAACATGACATCTTTTCTCTCCTGACAGAATTCAGCTGAGGGAGCCAGCGACACAGGACAATGCAAGCCCACGAGTTGTTCCGGTATTTTCGAATGCCAGAGCTGGTTGACTTACGACAGTACGTTCGCACTCTTCCGACCAACACGCTCATGGGCTTTGGAGCTTTTGCAGCCCTCACCACCTTCTGGTACGCCACGAGACCCAAAGCCCTGAAGCCACCATGCGACCTGTCCTTGCAGTCTGTGGAGGTGGCGGTAAGTGGAGGGGCCTGCCGGCCTGCCATGTGGGTTTTCTCTGCATTTCCCCAGATTTCCCATTGAATGCGACACTGACCGGTTTCCGTCACCATCAGATATTTGCAAGGCCACTTTGTAAGCTAAACTGTGTTCAACAGACTGACGTTTGTCTATGTTAATAAATGGAGGGTGGGGGCCCGGAGGATTCCAGAAAGGATGGGCCCAGAGTCCCTGCTCTCGCAGGGCTGATGTTCCAGCAGAGAAGAGAGATGTCAAACAAATGTTCCAGAAAGAAGGATTTCATCTGCGGTATACCTGATACTTAGAACACATCCCCCAGCTGTTGAAAGGGACTCTGAGATTTCACCTAGAATGAGGCGAGGCTAGGAACTTGCCAGAATAACATGGCCACA
The DNA here is from genome assembly GCF_022079265.1 of Lynx rufus. Classification (NCBI taxonomy): domain Eukaryota; kingdom Metazoa; phylum Chordata; class Mammalia; order Carnivora; family Felidae; genus Lynx; species Lynx rufus. Next base: position 187,025,443 of record NW_025814845.1, read on the forward strand.
GAATCTCAGTTAGGACATGATCAAGCAAGGGCATTCAGGAGGGATCCAAGGTTGAATTGTTGAGGACTGTGGTTGTATATAACATGGCCAAACTACAGGCCATGCTCTTGTCCTCATGAAAATGGAACCAGAGTGTGCATTCCCTGGTTAGGGCATAGTGGGTGGGATGGGACAGGGAAAGCAAGGGACCCTTTCAGAAAGATTTTTTTTCTTTTTTTTTTAATTTTTTAAAAAATGTTTATTTATTTATTGAGAGAGAGAGAGAGAGAGAGAGACAGAGAGTGCCTACGAGCAGGGGAGGGGCAGAAAGAGAGGGAGAGAGAGAAAGAATCCCAAGCAGGCTCTGCACTGTCAGCACAGAGCCCGATGCAGGGCTTGAACCCACAGACCGTGAGATCACGACCTGAACCAAAATCAGGAGTTGGACACTTAACCGACTGAGCCACCCGGGCGTCCCAGAGAGATTCTTTCTTGATGTTTCTGCTCTGCTTTCCTCCCTTTTGAATCTCTTTAGTATAAAATGTGAGGGGTTGAAAAGATGAAGCAGCCAAGTTCTCACTGGTGTCCTGACTCTCCACCTACTCTCTGCGTTGTGGTTTCTTGCTTTTCCCTACCTAAGTCAGAATCGATTTTCAGTATTCATAACTCTAAATGTACATAAAGAATGTCTCTTCTTCCCCTTCCTGCCCTGGTCCCCAGGCTGATGGCCATGAGGAGGAGAGGGTACCCTTCCACACGAAGCCTTGGCCTGCCTGATAAGGACCATTTTATTACTTACAGCGTTTTAGTTCTTTTAGACAATTTTCTTGGATTCTTTAACTTGAAATTTTTATAATCTGTAGAAGATGCATCAGTCTAATTCAGACCAAAATGTAAAGATAAAATGGCCGAATTATTGCCAAGAAAAGGTGTTTTCATACCTTGTTTAGAAGGTAAATGTGACTTAATATTTCACTTCAGCTAGTGGCGCCTGGATGGCTCAGTCAGTTAGGCGTCTGACTTCAGCTCAGGTCATGATCTCGTGGTCCGTGGGTTCGAGCCCCGCGTCGGGCTCTGTGCTGACAGCTCGGAGCCTGGAGTCTGCCTTGGATTCTATCTCCCTCTCTTTCTCTGCCCCTCCCCTGCTCACCCTCTGTCTCTCTCAGAAATAAATAAACATTAAAAATTAAAAAAACAAAATTTCACTTCAGCTAATAGCAAGCCAAGAAGGAGTAGAATTTAATTTTTCTAACACATGAGTGTGGGGTTTTTGACATTCCTTCTCTTCTGGCGGAGGACCTGGTGCCTCAGGGTAGCATCGCCATCACTATGAAAAGAGTACTTGGCAAGTGCAGATTTAAGATATTTATAATTTAGCAGTAACTGTAAATGCCTAATTCTAATTGTATGAGAAATTGTGGAGGCACTTACAGTGTGCTTTTTAAGTTCCAGCTTAGCATAAAGTCATTCTGAGACTTATTAAAATAAGCATTCATGTCCTCTGTAGAACGGTGGAAAACTACTGATAAGCAGAAAGAAAATTAAAATCTATAATTCCACTACCTGGTAGAGTCTCCCTGATTTTTCTCTTCGCTTACAGAACTGGATTCAGCTCTGATTTTCAGAATTTGTCAGTCTTGGGAGTAGATACAAAATTTGTTTCGCATTTCTTTTTTTTTAAGATTTTATTTATTGTTTTGAGAGATAGAGAGCAAGTGAGTGGGGGTGGGGCAGAGAGAGAGAGAGAGGGGGACACAGAATCCGAAGCAGGCTCCAGGCTCCTAGCCGTCAGCACACAGCCCGACGCGGGGCTCGAACCCGCAAACCACGAGATCATGACCCGAGCCAAAGTCGGACAAGTAACCGACTGAGCCACCCCGGCTCCCCTGCTTTGCATTTCTAAAAAGAGAACTTAAAATACTGAAATAAAGACAAGCTTTGAGTTCTGATGCTCCATAACGACAGGTGCTTTCCTGTAGGTAGCGTGGTCATAAGGAGTTCTGTGGCAGAAAGAAGCACTTAATTCATTTCATTAAGTATTCATCAGGAGCCTGTGTATCTGGCACCGATGTAGGAACTGATCGTCAGAATAAAATACTGTTGTTTTGTTCCTTTGTTCCTTTGAAAACAAGTGCCATTTGCCAGTCCACACCCTGGTCTCCCGCCCTGCCCCCATTTCGCCTCCAGATTTCCACCCCCCTCTTCCCATAAACCTTCCATGGGTGTTAAAATGAGGAGTCTGCACTCTTTGGTTTTGCTGCATCTGATACCACCCACACTGGCTGATTCCAAGCTACACCTTCTTAAAGCTGTGGCCCGGAGGTTCTTGAGAAGTTACAGCTTCTAACATTTCCTTCTAGAAGTCAGGGTGACACTGGAGAAACAGATTCTGATTTTGTGGACATGTAGAGGGTGTCCTCTGTGAAGGAAAATAGTCATTTATTGTCTTGGGGAACTGCATAAAAGTGGGAATAATTAAATTGTCAGCCTTTTTTTTTTTTTTTTTTTTCCAATGTTTATTTATTTTTGGGACAGAAAGAGACAGAGCATGAACGGGGGAGGGGCAGAGAGAGAGGGAGACACAGAATCAGAAACAGGCTCCAGGCTCTGAGCCATCAGCCCAGAGCCCGACGCGGGGCTTGAACTCACGGACCGCGAGATCGTGACCTGGCTGAAGTCGGACGCTTAACCGACTGCGCCACCCAGGCGCCCCAAATTGTCAGCCTTTTGACAAGAAAAACAAATGAATAAAAATGAAAGTAACATCCCATTTATAGTTCTCTAAGCTACTTTGTGAAGAAAAAAATATTTCGCTATGGTAGTATTTACCTTCCTGTAAGAAATTGGATGAACTAAAATAAATAAAAGTAAGTAAATAAATAAATAAATAAATAAATAAAAAGGGTGATAAAGAGGACGTTAGCACCGTGCTGTGCCCCATGTAAGAAAAGCAGTGAGGACATAAGCTGCAGAACGGGACAGAGAAGCTGAAGTTCGGAACTGAGTCCAACAAGTGTCTCTTCAGTTTCACACACGGTGTGCTCCAGACCCTATGTTGAGGGCCGAGCCCGTGAGTTTGTGGTGGCAGCTGACACCGTGTGTCAGCAGTGTGACCCGAAGGCCTGCCTTTCCCTGCGTGTCAGGGAGGAGTTCCATCTTCCACGGAATTCTTTTGCTTCTGCTCGGTAACTCCAAGCTGTGGGGGGAAGCGAGTGTGTCTCTGTGTCCGTGTAGCCTTTACTCACTTTCACAAGTGATTCACACGTGTCCAGGTTTCAGCTGGTCTCTGTCTGTTGGCCGAGATTGAGATCCCCGTGTCCCCCGGGTGAAGATGACCTTAACCGCAGTGACTGGAAACCCTTCGGGGCTAGTCAGGGGCCCAGACCGTGGTGGTCGCAGCTTAGGGACATAGGAGAGCGTGATGCAGCTAGAAGGGACCAGAGAAGCGAGCGGATTTGGCAGAGGCTGGACCTCGCTCCTCTGCTTAGACCAGGAAGACAGCTTTGGACAAGTTCCCCTGACTTTTCTGACCTTCACATTCCTTATCTGGAGAACAGAAGTGATAGATCCTTCCCTCCCTCACGGTTAAGAGGACTGCCTAGATACTTGCAGAGGGTCCACTTGGCCCATACCGAGTGTCCAGTAAGTGTTAGTTTTCTTCTTCTCTGAAGGCCTCCTCTTTTAACCCTCAAGTTTTATACACAGGAAAACAGCTGAGTCCCAAGAGGCGAAATTATATTACATAGTTAGTGAACTCTCTAGAGCTTTGTTATACTGCCTTCATTACAGTGGTTGAAAGTCAGGTATTGTAATAGGGCTTTACAGGGGGTGGGGGAGGATAATAAAGTTGGGGTCTGTCTAGATTAATTTGAAGAGTCAGTGGTTAGACCTTTGAACCCAGGAGCAGGCTCTTCCGAAAATGGGTATTGGGGGCAAAACCGTCTGAAGGTAATGCAGATGGAAGGAAGAAGCGGGGCTGGTGACGTAAGAACGGGGGCTGAGGTTCCACACATGAGATGGGTGTGGGAGCAGAAAGCGGGGTGGTGTGGGTGTGAGGCCGGGGCTGGGAGCACAGTGTTGTCACAGCCGGGGCGGCAGTGGCAAAACCGGATTTCTGGTGAGCTTCTGCCTCCCCGCATCCTCTGCCCGTGCCCCAGGTCGGATGTAGATGGGGTCGGAGCAAAACTTGGTGCCAGTCGGTCATAGGTCCACCTACCGGAGTTCAACGGATTGAGGCAACAAACCATTCCAAAGCGTAAATGAGAATCCAGGTAATTGCTGAAGGAGGAAGTGGAAAGAGTATGGGAATTCCTAGATTTGGTGAGAGATGTCAGAAGCATTGAAATGGCTCACTTGCCAAATTAAGACGGAAGGATTTATAATGTAACCCAAGCTATTTGCCTTGTCTTTGAATATTAGAGAAGGGAGTAGACTGCAGAACGTAAAAAACTTTTCTATATCTCTAAGTCCATAGCTTTCTTAAGACTTCATTTTCAGAATATCAGAGCTTAGTTTCAGACTTACCTCGGGTAACCAAACAAGTCAGTCCGTAACAGATTCACTGTTTAAACTTGTTGGTTACTGGACCTTGGTTCTAGCGTGGGTTCGTATCTTTCAATACGCAGGATCGGCTCTTTGGGGATCACTCATCTTGGCTCCCAAGTTGGATGACTTCCACACCAAATGATCTCATGACATTCAGGCACATGCTGGCTGGCTGGCCTTTTGGCGTAAAAGCTTGAGATTGATACATCCACATGTTGGGATATTTATGATTAGCAACTTGCCTTAAGATTTTATTCTTTTTTTTTTTAAGTTTATTTATTTTGAGAGCTCACGTGTGTGCGCACGAACAGGGGTGGGGCGGAGAGCGGGAGAGAGAGAATTCCAAGCAAGCTCCACACTGAGCATGGAACCCAATGCAGGGCTCGATCCGACAACTGTGAGATCCTGACCTGAGCTGAAATCAAGAGTCGGACACTTAACCGACTGAACCACCCAGGCACCCCTTGCCTTAGCATTTTAAGCCTGTGCTATAGAAGGTGACACTCTGGATTCAATCCTCCATGCTTCACAGAGTAATTATCTGATGGCCTCCCTTCAGCAAGCACTTGGTCATCTGCCATGTGATATGCGCCCAATACCTGGAAGAAGAGGCTGCTGTCCTCATGCAGCTTGTAGGCTGGCCAGCGGTCCTCTTGAGGTCTCCTTCTGTCCCTGGCAGAGGGTGAGGGTTGTCCTTAAACTAACAGGACAACTTGTTCTCATGCCATAAAGCCAAAACTCTGGTTCATTCTCTGATCAGAACCCTGAAAAAAGCAAACTAAATGGAACGTATCTGGTCTGTGGAAGCATTGCTCAATAAATGTCATGGTTTCCTCACATAGGACTTGCAGAGACAAAGTGTCTACCTCTGGGCTAATGACATTGGCAAAGCCAAAAGTGGCAATGCCAAAAAGAAGTTGACTCATGGAAGCATACATCAAATCACATCGTGCGCTTTAGGTATCTCACACTTTTGTCAGTTACACCTCAGTAAGGCTGGGGAAAAAACAAAAAAACCAAAAAACAAACAAACAAACAAAAAAAACAAAGGGCAAAGCATGGCGATACCCTGGACTTGAATGGCTGGGGCTGGTTCCGGGTGGGGGTGCTGTTGTCCAGTGGGGTAGGACCAAACTCCACAGTGAGGCAGCGATGTAGGGAGAGTCTGAGTGGGAGCTGGGAGGGCAGAGCAGGAAGGGAAGTTGTCTGGGAAGGGCAGGTGCAGTCAGATGGTGGAACTAACACCGGCCCCACGGTCTGTGGAACAAGTGGCAAAGCATCTGTAAGAGGGGGCGTTAGACTCCCGAATTTGAACCCAGTGGGAGGTAGCAGGTGAGCATGACGAGGAAAGGAGAAATATTAGGAGCGGTCTAGTCGTTTCTGCAGTCACTTGTAAATACAAACATTAATAAAAACAGAATTCCCATCTCTGGCAAGACTCGGAGTGGTGGAGCAGAAGCACGTGCAGGACTTCGGAAGAATCTCCTGGTTTGATGCTCTGGCTTCCTCCCTGCCGGTAATGCTTGTGCAAATCCTGTTTTTAGGCATTAGCTTTCGTTTACTTGCCATTTGTAATTGCAGGTTTCCAGTCCTTGTTCCCCACTGCCTGTTCTTCCCTGGTCTGATTGGAAAATAATTGTGCATGTGGTCAAAGATGTCTGCAAAGATTTGCCTTTCTGATCTTTTTTAAAATGTTTAAATTTTTTTGAATTTGTTTTTGAGGGAGAGAGAGACAGAGACGGAGCATGAGTGGGGAGGGACAGAGAGAGGAAACACAGAATCTGAACCAGGCTCCAGGCTCTGAGCCTTCAGCACAGAGCCTGATGCAGGGCTCGAACGCACGAACCACAAGATCGTGACCTGAGCCGAAGCTGGACGCCCAACTGACTGAGCCTCCCGGGCACCCCGCCTTTCTAATCTTACCCCTAGTTAGCTTGCCTGCTGTGGTGCTCAGAGAGTTTTCAAATGCATTTTTCTAAAGGGCTATGGCATCCGAGGGCATTTTCAGCCAGCGGCCCTAGCAGTTGGGGCCATGGGGGTGGATGCAGAGAATGTATTTGGAGGGGCGTCTTTGTTTAGACCTAATATTCTGGGAGTGTACGAACGTCAGCATTTTCATGCCTTTAGGTAACTTTAGCACCTCTTCCAAAACGAAACAGGCTTCTTCATGACTAAGTATAACAAACCTCGTTGGTTACTTTGTCTTCACTCACGTTGCAGAAAACGTAACTGAGGTTCTCTGTGTTTTGAGGCTTGTCTGCTAATTAGAAGTGACCAGTGATTGGAATGAGGCAGTAGAAGTGTCACTGCTGGTCATGGTCACGGGGCAGCGGTGGGTGGCGTGAGTGGGCTGCAGAGTGAAAGACGGGCATTGCAGAGAACTGAAGGCAGGTTTCTGATCTTCGTGCCAAGACTAGGCCGCAGAAATATTAAGCAGCTGCCTTGAGGAATTCAAAGAAAGAAAGGTGATTGTTTTAGGGGGAAAATTTTTTTATTTCTGGATTCCATGTAAACCTGGCAGTAAAAGCTTCAGTTCACCGAACAGGAATATGGTAAAGCAGGTCTGAGAACACAATTTGATTTTGTACAAATGATGCTGCCTCTCACAGGCTTCATTAAGCAGGGAACATACACATGTTCATAAACGACAGACGCGTGTGCTGGAATATTTGTTTAAGTTTAAAAATAGCCTCCCCCAAGCAGGGTCAACGGGTGCCAGGTAAAAAATGGCAAATGTAACCCTTCTGAGCTTCTCGACAAAAAATCCCTGCTTCTCATTCATGTCTTAGAAGGCCAACCATGGATGAGAAACAGACACCGGTTCCCTTTAGAAGTCAGAAGTGGGGCAGAATGTTTCGCATATTCCAAATGGCAGGCATGTAGAGATGTTATAGGCAGTTTTGTTTTGCTGGAACAATGTGTGTTTGTGGGGGTTTGGATTTTGTGACTCCAGACTTTCTTCCCTCTCGCAGAGGTGGGAGGGTGCCATTTTCCCTTCTGTGGTTGGCTGATTTCCCCTGGTGATGAGCTTGAAATGTGCTTGTCAGCCTCCACCCCACCCCCCAACCTAAGCAACTCCTCCCCTTGGGAAGGCAGTGGGGAGGTGCTCAGGAAGTAGGAAACAGGAGAGTGAACTAGGGGTGAGATGGAAGGTGTTCTAGGGCTTTAGAGGAAAGTGTTGAAGAACCGAAGAAACCCAGGCGGCCATCTATGATCCGGGCCCGGCTCCTCCAAGATGGAGACTAACAGCATGGGGGCGAGTTTGAACCCTGCTTGTGATCCACAAAGAAACTTCTCACCGTATCGGATGTCTGTGTCTCTGGACAACATTTGAGATGTCACATGAAAGCCTCCCCCGCAGTCTCTTCGCTCACCTGTGGAGTGGCTGGCTGGCTACACTCAGGTGCTCAGGAAATACTTATCCTCTGTCGTTCCTGCACTCAGATGACAGAACCCAGCACTGACTTGATGGTTCCGCCCTTTCTTTACTCCCTGGGCGGAAAGGATCTGGGGAAGTCAGCTAGTTAAAGGGTGAGCATCAACGGTGAGCCTGAGGGCTCTTCGCTCCGCGGGGGCATTTACGGTGTAGCCTATCATGGGGGCATCTAGGTGTGTTTTAGATGTTCTCTTATCATTTGGGAAACATGGTTTGGAAGGCCACTTACTGGCTGACCTCTACAGGCTCTGGTTTGATACAGCAGAGAGTCCAAGAGGTCACTGGATGGAAGAGTAGTTTTGTGCCTGTTTCTAGAAAGAAGCAGACAGTGTGGTCTGCGGAGGGTAAGATGCACGTAAAAACGTGTAAAAATGCCAGTGCTGGGAAGAGTAGTTCACATGGAGGATGTTGGCAACAGCAAATAAAAAGATAAAAAAATAAAAGGTCCCCCCCCACACCCCGCCGTGGCCCCCCCACCCAGGGCTGTGATTCCATCTGGAGCCTTTCCCCCAGAGACGGATTTAACATTAAAATCCACATGCATCTTCAACAGTCTCCTTACAAGTTACACCACTGTTCTGTTCTCCTTCCCTCCCGTGTCTCCCTCCGTCTTCCTGCCCCTTCCCCGTTAGAGGGACTAAACAGTAGTAACAAAGGAGGAACTTGACTGTCAGGGCCCAGATTGAGGTGAGTGACACCACAGTTTCTAAGGCCTGGGTCTTTCCATCCCGCAGAAAACCTCAAGGGTGTCATTTTGTTTTGCATTTAGATAAGAGAGTGCACAAAATGACCATCACCATCAAGAGTCCTTTTTGTCAAATACAGGCTTCCCCTGTTATCCGAAAGTAGAGCGCCCCCATGAAAGCTTCTGTAGGTCTAAATGGCATCAGTCAAGAGCGTCCGCCATTTTCCAAAAGTTCAAGTTAGGCACTTCCCTTTTATAAAACACCTCCATTAGTACAGTAACAGCTCTTTCATAAAAGCAGAACTCCTCTTCAGATTTCTTCTGGTTAGTGAAAACAGACAAGTACTCATTGGGTCTTTCATAAAAGTGCCATAAAATGAACTTTCAGAAAGCAAGGGATCCCTGTATTGGCAAGGGTTCTGGTCTCGGGGACCACTGATAATGCAGATGTCCACTGTGGCCCTGCCCTTATTGACCCTAAGTGGATTGAACTTGAACCTTTATTTCCTAATTCAGCCCACGTGGGGAGACTGACCTCAAGAGGAACCTTAGCTTCTATAGATGTTGCAGAATGTACTCATGAGCAGTGATTTGCCCATCGTGTGTTTGATTCATCATCTTCTATTTTTTTTAGCTGGAAAACCTATAAAACCACATTAAAGAAGCGTATAGCATAATCCTCCTTGACAATCAATCTTACTGACTGATTTCCTGCACATTTAATTGGAGTTGTCTGTTTAGCTCTCTGTTTCTTGAGCACCATTGAAACCACTCCCATACCCCCAAATCTGTAGGTTTATACCAGAAGTCCAGAAGGGCCAAGTTTAAAGTACTTTTTTTTCCCATATAAGTAGATGTTCCTAGAAATAGCCACATGTACTTGCACGACCCAGTAATGAAATGCCCTTCATTTGAAATAATTCGAATTTGTAGCACATACAGACATCTTGAGCTTGGTGGTTATAGCTGGGCTTCCCTATGCTCAGTGCAATCCCTCCCCTTTGTAGGCATAAGTAAGGTTGCTAACACCCAGTGTTTACAAATAACATTTTTGTTCAAGAAGAATGGTAACACGTATGCACATCAAAAATGATGATTCTTCAGGGGAACGTGTGCTCATTTCACAGAGCGACACATTTCAAAGCATAGATCTTGTTTAGTGCCCTCCCTGCCCCCCCCCCCCCACCACCCTTTCATTTCAGGCTCCTCTGTTGAAATTACAGACTTACCTTACAAGTCAGTGAGTGTGACCTTTTATCCAGTCTCACCGAATCGGTGTGCCTTTTTGGCATAGAACTCTTTCACTGCTTCCTCTTCAAACTTCTGCTAATAATTATTCTAATGGCTAATTAGAATAATAATAAATATCTTGTCTTCGGATTACTTTCTTAAGATGATTTGGGATGTTTGGGATATGAATAACTTCTTGAACTTGGATTTGGCTGTTTTACCTCCATGTTTCTCAAAGTTCTGAAGATTATATACCACCAAAAGATTAACCTTAACTCAAGAATTATTTAACCAGAGTGTGTTGTGAAATTATACTCTACAGCAGTGGATTCTCAAAATAGGACTTGGGAAGTTGACCTGTGTTGAGAGGGACATTGTCTCCGTATATCCAAAGCTCAGCTAACTCTCTTCTCAAACCTGGCCCCCGTGCCCAGCCTTCTGTTTCTGATAAAAAATGGAACTGCTATCTTTAGACCTCCTTCTCTGCTCCTACACCCAGGTACTTGCCAAATCCCATTCATTAGCCAGTACTCCTTCTGAGGTCACCCTTCTCCCCATGCCCACTTGCCACTGCCCTCACTCAGGTCCAAATGAGTGGATTTCCCTCCCTCCCATTCTTCAGGCTGCACACGTTTCTTGTAGATTTCTTTCTGAAGCATTACTCGGATCTTCACCACATCCCTGCTGGGATCCTAATGCCTCCAGGCTGCTGGTTGTCACTATATCGTGCACCAGAATCCCCTGGAGAGCTTGCTAAAACACGGCCTGCTGGATCACACCCCCAGGGTTTCTGATTCAGTACATCTGGCGCAGGGCTAGCTAGTTTGCTTTCCTTACAAAGGCCTGGTGTTCCCCAGACCATCCTTGGAGGACTTCAGCTTGAGGGTGAGCCCGTGCTCCCAAGACTCCAGGCTACTCCTGTCTATTCTTTCTGACTTCCTCTGCGCTCTTTGCTTAGCTGGTGCTCTTTGGAGCCCCTCGAGTGATGTAAGAATAAGACTTGGGCTCCTTCAGAAAAAGCTCTGAGTCTTATTCGCCTGATTCCCATCTGACCCATTGACAGCTATAAGGGTCCTCAGCAGAATGCATGGGGAGGGCAGTATTGCTTTAGCAGAGACACCACTGAAGGATACCATGAATGAATGAGGGTCATGATAAGAGGTGGTGTAGGGGACCCTGTCCCAGGCTGAGGTGATGAGGACCTCCCTGTGGGCTACCACGCTGCCTGTCCATCCCGGCCATGAGTTGATAAGCAGAGCGGGCTGGGCCAGTGGCCAGGGGGCAGTTATTTGTGACGGTCTGCACCTCTGCACCAGGCATGCCTCTTTTCTTAGCTTTCTGTCACTCAGTCCCTCGCGCCTTTTTTCCCTACCCTAGCCGTGAGGCCCTGGGTCTTTTTGGTGGCTTCCTGGATTGAAAAGGCTTCCAATGCTTAATATAAAGCAACAAAATTGCTTCTGAATTTTAATCTGAGTATTTGTTGGAGAAAAGATACAGTCTAAGATGGACTGGTATTATAGTTATGGCATATTATAGGATATCCAAGTAGTATTCTACATATTCATGTTTTATAAGGCCAGTTTTGTTTAGCGGAAAATAACCCTGGGTGTGGACACACGGTATCCCCATTCTGCAAAACAAACAGATGCAGAGATTGAGTAATAATCATGAGTCTATAGTGCAGAGATTTTCCCACCATTATACACACAAAGAATAACTGCTTTATAAAGTAGTGTGTTATAATTAATAATTATGTTTGGAATCATGGCTACAGGTGTTAGAAAGTTTCTGCCAAGGTAGAGAAGACTGTGTGACAATTGTAAAATATATCATTGGATGATACTTACTCCAGAAAGCTATTAGTAGCCTTAGAGCAAGTGTCAAACACGTATTTGATACGTAGTAGATAATGAAAGACTTTATATAAATGTAGACCATAGAAGAAGTCTGGAAGGAACTCATCAAACTGGTAATAGGGACAAGTCTTTTTTTTTTTCCTTAATATACTTCTGTACTAGTGCTCTTTTTGAAGTACATATATGATAAATTGTTTGGGAGGAGAGCTTGCAGGAGGAGAATGAAGGATACCAATTAAATCCTAAAAACAAACAAACAAAAAATACAAGAAGAAGAAGAAAAAGAATCCACCAAAATCTCTCTGGCCGTCATTACCTATAAAGGTCTCCATGTTGGTTCTTCCGCTGGAATGTGTCCCGTTTTTCCATCTCACACTCTAGTCTCTGAGACCTAGTCCTTTGCCCCCTTCTTCATGAAGGCTTTCCTATCTACTTTCTTCAAATCTCGTGCTAGAAATGATCTCTCCTACTATGAACAGTCCTTTCTCTTAGTACCAAGAAGTTCTTACATCGTAGCGTGATTTCCCCAAGAGAGTGTTTCCTGACCATTGCACATGTGAAGACCCCCCTCTCTGAAATTCAAAAGAAAAAAATTGTAGGCTCTGACATCAGAGTAGTTGAGCTTTGATTTATCAGTTCCTAGAGAATGCTTGGTGTTTCTGTGGCTACCTGGACCCACAGTATCTCTGTGGCCCTGGAGGGCTGCGCAGCTCAGAGGTTGAAAGCTACTACCTCTTACCCCCCTACCCCCTTGGGAGAGAGAGAGAATCCCAAGCAGGCTGTGCACTGTCAGCATAGATCACAGGGCTCGAACTCCCGGACTGTGAGACCATGACCTGAGCCAAAATCAAGAGTCAGACGCTCAACCGACTGAGCCACCCAGGCACCCCTAGAGAGCTACTTCCTCTTATGATAACTTCTGCAACTAGTTAGGAGTTATTGTGGATAGGAGGTAAACTTTCTGCACCAACCAAGGAAGACCACAAAGAGACGGGTACGGAGAGATACAAAATCTGTGCACCTACAAATGCAGCAAGTCAAAGCAGTCAAAACATGTCCCTGCACCTCCCTAAGTTTTGTAGCTGGTGATTGTTAACTGTTAGATGCTATGTGAGCGTCTAAAGTTCCTACCAGGTTACACTGCTGTTGACACAGAGATGTAACAGTGGCAATAATCTCGGAAGGGATATACATGGCATTTTGGAAGCACAACTGAATGGTGTGTCATTTCCACGAGAGCTGACCCAAACGCAGTCTCCTGTGCTGTCGATGGCAGAGGTTTGAGACTTGTCACAGTGTGTGGGGGTGGCAGGCTTCCAGTCCTCCTGCCAGACCCCTGCTCAGACATCTGCTCCCCTGTTTCCTTTTCCCAGGGCCCCTCTTAGCCTTGCTTCTCTGAAGCCAGGAGTTGACCCCAGCTGAATGCTCCATCTTGGCAAATCCTGCACTTCCGTTCATTCAGCAAATACCGAGCAGCTGCTCCACAGGGGCCCCCTGCAGGGCACTGCGGGCGTGCACGCGAGGCCTTTTATTTTCAACATTTTCTTCTAACCGCTCGCGTGTCTGTGTCTTTTTACAGGGTAGTGATGGTGCCCGGAGATCCGTGCTACTGGATGGCGACGAGCCCTTGGTGTATTTCTATGATGATGTCACAACCATGTACGAGGGTTTCCAGCGGGGCTTACAGGTGTCAAGTAAGCATTTGCGGGATTTGTGTGATGAATGCTTGACGGTTCTCATTCGGCATGAGTGGTCTTTCTGGAGAAAGTCATCTTTGCTCCCGTCTTCCACCTGTTTCCACCTGTTCGGGTCTCCCTGTCTCCTCCTGTAACTTCTCCAGAGTGACCTCCAAAGCACAGCAGCCCCTCCAGCTTATCCCCTGGCAGAGCGGGTTCCGTGGTGGAATATGTTTTCATCATGTCCCGCATTTTGTGGAGGGTCACACGCATGTTAGCTCATTGAGGTCAAAAGATCTGTTTAATTGGACCCAATCCAACATTTTCAAACTTAACTTGAGCATGAGACCCATATTTTGAGAAATAAACACTGACATCCCAAGGAAGCAGTGTTCCATGAGACACTTGGCAAGCGTTGGCCTGTGGGATTGCACTTCATTAGTAACGGTGGCCTAAGAGACCCCGTGCACCTGCGTGCCTTTCCAGCCTCTCTCTCTTCCAAGCTCCATGTATACCTGCCTCACGTCACACTGAACTTCTCGCAAAACCAGAACCCCTCTCCTTTCTCATCACCCCGTGCCTTTGTGCATTTGTCTTTTTCCTGATCATAAAGCTGCTGCTTTCCTACCTCAGCCCCGGGCGCTTGCTATATGCCTACTAATCCTGTAAACCTCGTATTGCTTTTTTTTTTTTTACCTTTTCTATAAAACCTTCCTATTCCCTTGTTTTCATCTCCTACCTCCAGGTGGAGATGCCCACTTTCCCCAGCATCTTGTACCTATTTCTGTATCAGCCCCTCCAGGGAACAGAGGCATTTACTGCCCATCTGTCCCACTAGCCAGTGCTCCATGAACCAGGCAGCTGTCTCTTCTCTCGGCACCTGCACACCGTAGGTGCTCTATTAATGTGTCCTCAGAGATGGAGAGAGTCCTCTCTACTTCCCCCCACCCCTCTTTTTGTTTCAGCCCCTTCATTTTGGCTTATTCCAGGTTACTCTCTAGAAATGGTCTTTGGGATCCACACGTTTGTTATTTAAATCTTTCGGTGGTTAGCTTTTATTTTTCCTACTGCTCCCTAGGCCGTAGTCTCCTGACGGCCAGGGGCTGTGCGCTATTACTGTCTCTGTCCCCACGACATGTTGCATGTGGTATGTGCTCAGGAAGTGCCGTGGTTTTTACCTGATACTGGTAAAATTGGATTGCTCTGATGTGTTTTTGCCCTGGTGTTCCTGTAGCAGATTCATTAAGCCCCACGATAAAGGGAGAGCATTTAATTTGTGAACTTCTTCAAAGTTAGGGGGAGGGGCAGGGTTTGTCTGTGATAGTAAATACCCATAAGGTACAGCAGCCTAACATAAGGCCACATCAAAATATTTGTATATATTATATATATATATAATATATGTGGGTATGTATATGCATGTTCATATGTGTGTGTGACCTTTACCACTACCACAGAGTCACGTGTATAAATGTTTATATGATTTTCCACTATTAGTAGAGAATGAACTCATCTAGGTCGTGTGGTAACTTACATTCTACTTCTGACTCTCCTCTCATCTTAGGACAGTAACTTTTTTTTTTTGGTCACCTTCCTCTACTTGGAAAATGAGGGTCTTACGTGAATGTTTCCGAGAAGTTGAAGAAAACGAAGTTCAGTCTTCTTAACCTGTACTGATTGAAGGAAATTACTCTGCAGATCACTTTGCCTTCTTCCCCCCGCCCCAGAGGAGCTTTTTATTCTAAGCTTTAATTTTCTAGACCGGGACGTCAGTGTGGAGCAGAGAACTTGTCCAGCCTGGGTCCTCCCTGTGCTCACGACTGACCCGCACACGCGGCACCCGTCTCTAGCGGGGGGACTCCGTGTAATAGGTCCAGCGTATCAAGGCTGCCACGGGGGGCCGTGCTCCACTGTCCCTCCCTCTTCTTCCAGGCCCCCAGACCAAATCAGAACATCTGAACTGCCACTCGAGCCTGAATGGGGAAGCCAGATATGCTATAGTCACAAGACAGAAATGCCGATACCCTGTTCAGAGGGGAGGTGACAAAACAGTCTGTAGTAGAAGCCGTGCAGGCACACAGATGGTGGTAGGGCCCGTGTTTCTAGTCGAGAAACATTCGGGGGGGGGGGGGGCGCCTGGGTGGCTCAGTTGATTAAGCGTCCGACTTTGCCTCTCACGGTTCGTGAGTGGAAGCCCCGCGTTGGGCTCTGTGCTGATAGAGCCTGGAGCCTGCCTTGGATTCTGTGTCTCCCTCTCTCTCTCTCTCTCTCTGCCTCTTCCTGGCTCGTGCTCTCTCTCTCTCTCTCCCACTTTCTCAAAAATAAACTTAAAAAAAAAAAAAAAGAAACATTCTGATATGTGGTCAACCCTGATCATCATCTGAATATGGCAGCTTTTTGTGGGGGGCTGGGGGTGGAGTAGACATAGTTTTCCTTCAACAACTACAAACTGAGCATAAAGTTAGCTTGGGGTTAATCTGTAGAAAGAAACTTGCATAATTCCAAATATAAATGACTTGAATGATACTTATTACTGTGCTAGCACTTAGTGTGAATAATTAATACCGGGTTTTCTTTCTTCCTGTTTATTCGTTACCTGGGTTAGAATCAGGACGCGTCCTGATATTTCTTTCTTTTCTTTTTTTTTCAATGTTCATTTTATTTTTGAGAGAGAGAGTGCACGTGAGTGGGGGGGGGGGAGGGCAGAGAGAGAGTGGGAGAGAGAATCCCAAACAGGCTCTGCAATGTCAGTGCAGACCCCGACGTAGGACTCGATCCCACTAACCTAGAGATCATGACCTGAGCCCAAATCAATAGTCAGACGCTTAACGCCACCCACGTGCTCCCATCCTGATATTTCTTAACGTTTACTTTTATAAATACCCCCTTATTTTCTCTCATTTTGCATCTTTTCTTTATTTTTGTTTCTCTGCAATTAAGACTTCGCCTGTGTAAATAAAGTCCAGGTCATCAGAATTTGGACATTGAAGAATCGTATTTTCCTTTTTACATTCTGAGTTAGAATGCTTTAAATTTAGAAATTTTGAGGGAGTCTTCTGAACACCTACACCAGAATTTCTTTGCCATTCAGCTCCTGACTCCTTTCTAAACCGATAGGGTATTGAAGAAGAATTCACAAATTGAGTGTCTTTAAAAATTGTATTTACCTATATCCTCTCATTTTTTCCCTCTTCTCCCACTCCATTTAAGAAACAAAATAGAAACAAACAAACGAGACCAAAACCTAAGAAGGACATATTTCCGACCTGAACTCATTATTTCTAATCTAGGGACAAAAGTCTGTCTACCTGATCCTTTATAGAATGGAGTACAGATTAGAATATTTATGCATGTTAAGCCCATTTTTTGTTTTTTGTTTTCCTTTTTCCAGATAATGGCCCTTGTTTAGGCTCTCGGAAGCCAGACCAACCCTATGAATGGCTTTCATACAAAGAGGTGAGTTTTCTGGCTCTGTGTGTCCTCGTGCAGGATGTGGTACTGAAATAGGTCAGCTCTCGGAGACGCTGTGAGGGCTGGAGGGTCGCTACTGAGTCCCTGTGTTGCACTAGCTCAGAGCTTCAGGGACAATGTGCAGCATGCAAGAGAAGTCTTACACAGCAATTTGGGGAAAAACTGGTTAAGTAACTTAATTGGTGGTTCAAAAGCACTTTATTTTAGAACTTACGTTGGATGCATTATGGAGTTGAATTTAATTCTAAGATGACGTTCTAGAAGTGTGCTCAGAGTCCATGGGAGAACAGGATTTCTCCTCTGCCTTGAGGGGTACTAGTGATTTTTAGAAACCCCAACATAGAGTAGCCCTCTCATGTGATAGATGAGGAAAATATACCCCAGGAAAGGAAGGGCCTCGCCTAACGTCACAAGCTGGTCAATGACAGAAACAGGAGCAGAAGCGAGGTCCATACCTTCTGGTACAGGGCTCTTTGGTGCGTTGTATGAACCTGACCAACCTGGGACTGCGCTGACATAGAGCCCCAGGGCGGCCGTAGGGAGCAGAACAGATATGCGGAAGTGACACCTGTGTTACTGTATAAACACAAAGGAGGCTGGGATCTGGGTGTATTTCTCTTTATTCCTGTGACTCTGCGGTCCTAGCTGATCCACAGCTACAGCTGTTTCAGTAGTTTCCACTGGCAGGGAGGGAGCGGAGCAGGAAGATGCTGCTTTTTATTTCGATCGTGATAGCAAGACATCTCGATGCCCCCGCCTCTCCCTGGGGAGGCAGGACCCCAAGGACGTATGGGAGGCACCGGAAGCATCAGTTTCTGCTGCCTTTTGTTTCCGGCACAGCTGTCCGGGAAATGGCTCCCTGCCGTAGAGGCAGATCATCCTGTGGCATTCATGAATCCACGTGAGCTTCCTCCTTCCACGTTTGGCAGCTGTGCTCTGGAGTGTATATGTGACAGGGGGGTCGTCACGAGGAGCCACAAAGCCGGCTCGGGAGTAGCGCTCGCTGGCCCTCCCTAGCCTGAACCCCACACCACTTTTCCTTCCCTTCCCTCCCCTCATCTGAGGATCAGTGAGATGCAGAAGGCTTGGCTTGGGTATCTCTTGACAGAGAGCCAAGAGGCAGAACAGCTTAGCGGACCTTTCTTGGGGAAGGAGGGATGAGATGCGTGGCCCGGGGGACCAGAGGGATTTCACCGCTTTTCGTGTGCCTTTCCAGAGCCAAGGTAAAATAGCCGCCAAGGTCCCTTATTTTCGCGAGGGGTGTAGAAACAGTCGTGCGCGTGTGCGTTGGACACGTAACGCTGCGTGGTGGCGTTCAGGCCTCCCGGAATCCACAGGTGTGTTGTGAATTACTTGTGTTAGATGCCGGCTGGAAGGCGGAAGACAGGTCCGTTGCAGATGGGACTTTTCAAGGCATACTGAAAATCACGGTGGTTCCTGAAGGTGTTAATCCGTGTTTTGTACGTTTCAGCCAGAGGCTGGTGAAGATATAAAACAGGACATAACAGAAGCCAGCTTTGGATTTGTAGACTTAAGTCTTCTCGTCAGCCTGGTGACTCTGCCCTTTGCGGGGCTCGGAACCCTGTGAGGTTTTCTGAGGGAAAACTTGAGGGAGCCTCTTTCTAGAGATACAAATGCACACACACTAGCCTAGTAAGCTCCGCAAACCAGGGTAGCATCTCACGGGTTCCCGTCCCTTATGTGCAAGCAGAGGTTATGAGAAGGCTGGGGGATATGGAAACATCATTCTTGCTGTCACCTCACCTTTCAGCTCTCGTTCCCATAGGCAGAGCAAGGTGGCACTGTGTGCCAGGACAAATGGGGTTCTGGGCAGGAACAGGTGTGGCTTCATTCCCCACGGGCATGCGTGGGAATTCGGACTGCTCCCGAGAACTCGGCAACTGAGATGAAGAAAATAATTCCAAACTTTAAGATGAAAAAAAAAAAATTTCTTTGTAGTTAATTTGGGGTGGGAATGGGGAGAGGTTGGGGGCAGGTTTATAATCCTACCTCATTTTTATGAATCTACCTATTTTTACTTAGTTGCAATAGTAGTATTTATTTACTTATTCATTTTACTTAAAATTGTTACAAGTTTTTTGAAGGTGTCCCCCAAACTTGCTATTTCTGTATTTATAGCAAATGACAAGTTTGGGCTGCTTTGCTGCTCTTTATAAATGCAAGTAATTTCTATTATTCTACGTCCTCGTATTACTTTTATAATTTTATAAAACTAAAGTGTAAAATAGAAATGTGCGTGAGAAGCCCGGGCATCCAGTGACCTCTGACCTGCAGCTGTCAGAATCCGATTCCTCTGCTTTGCAGAAGGAACCCTATGACCAGTTCTCCTAATAGTGAGTTCTGGTGAAGCCAGCCTCGTGTTTTACAAAACTGTAGGGCTGACGGAACCCTGTTCGCTCCTGCTGCCCTTCGCCACTTGCTGGCCAAGATAGCAGACTCGGTCGGCTGTCACTCCAGTGAGCTTTGTTCCCTGAGTTGGGCCTGACGTGGTTCCTGATTTTTTTTCCTTCCCGTTTCAGGTTGCAGACATGTCAGAGTGTGTGGGCTCAGCGCTCATCCAGAAGGGCTTCAAGACTTCCCCGGATCAGTACATTGGCATCTTTTCTCAGAACAGACCTGAGGTATTGACCGTTAGATGCCAGTTGTGTGCGGTTTTGAGAGTCCTCACATGTAAGAGCCAACTGGAGTTCATACAGACCTTTGCTTGGGACCCAATTTTGTGCTCTGATCTCTACTGAGCATATGTCTCTATGTTATTCCTTAGAAAGTTACACATATGAAAACCCAGGCTCGGGCCTCCTTGGCCTTTAGGTGGAAAAAATCTATATATCACTTTTTGATTGTTGGTTTTGTTTTTTCAAAAACCAGGTCCCAAACAAAACTAACAAGGAAGTTACTAGAACAGATAACTAACAAAGAATCCTTCTAGCCTCTAGGCCTACCTCTGTGATTAGAAAAATAGCATCAATAAATTGTAGAGAAACTTGGATACGTTTTTGGCAGTAGCGGACCCCCCTCTTTGCTTTCTGAAAGGTGGGAGCTTTCCCTGTGATCAGGTTACAAAATTTAAAATACCGGGGGCAGCGGGAAAAGTACCTCACCGCGAGTCAGCCTTGGTGTAGACACACGGTCTGTCTGGCTGCCAAGGCCCCTGCGTGGTGCTTCTGTAAACCCTTGCATTAAGGTCAATTTAAATGAGAAGCTCTTTTGGAGCTGTTGTTCCAAATATGTATAATACATGTATTATAGCGTTGGTGAACAAATGGCGTAACTTGGCTTGGAAAAATTCAAGCACTAGGCTCGAAGGAATTGAATTGGTTCTTGTGTCTAAAAGACATGTTGGCTCAATCGCTGTGCTATCGACTATTTGATAAATTAGGCTGGTTTCCTAGAGTTTTATGTACTGGTAAGGGATACACAGCATTTTCCACAGTTGGACTACGACTAGGCTTATGGAATTTCGTTTCTTTCATTGTAAGTGAAACCCATTCAAGTGAACACATCCCAGATGTTTGCGTTAGTGGCATTTTATGCTGAATCTATCACTAGGACCTTACTTCATAGGGTAAGCTCCTTCCTACATTTATGAACTAGTTTAATAAATGTGTATGGAGCACCTACTATGTGCCAGGCATCGCGAGGCACCAAAGCACAACAGTGATTTGGATCCTTCTCTTAAGGTACCGTGTGAGGGAAGACCGGCCCGTAGGGTGTTGCTTTGTCTGTAGCGTGGCAAGCGTGGACACGGGGGAAAGGGTTATGGGGAGCTCAGTCAAGGAGGACTTCCTGGAAGTGGCCTCCTAGTGGAGTCTTGAAGAATATGAGAGCAGGGAAGCTAAGGGAGTGTCCGGAACAACATGTTTGCATCAAGCAGCGTATCTGTGCTGGGGGTTGAGGGATTTCAATCTGGTAGAGCTTGGAGGGGCAGGGAAGACAGGACTACATGTGCCACATGGACCCTGCTGAGGAGCTTGGACCTGCCCTCCATGTTGGTAACTTGAAACTGATGCTAGGAAGGAAAAAGGAGCAAAACTTCCCCAGACCGAGTGAATGTAAGTGGGGTGTGCTGCCTTTCCACAGCAGCTGTGCCTTTATCTGCGCTGTGGCCGCGTGTTGGATTCTGCAGATTCGAGACCTGCAGCTGGAGATGAGGGGCACCAGCAAGGATTTTTAGCGAAAGGCTCATCTTGCCATGTTTGCCTTGTAGGCAGATCAGTTGCCACATGGCTGATGAGTTAGAGGCAAGGAGACCGGTCCCTGTACCACTTCTTCATCACTTTTCTGGGGAGATTTTGCCCAGAACATCTTTCCTGTTAGACAGGGGTGTCCCTCCTTCCCCAGTTCCCAGGTCTCACCACACACGGCCGCACAGCTGATCTTCTCACACCCCAGGGCCTCCATTTCACCGAGAAGCCCTCAGTGGCCGCGCATTACCTGGGGATGGGGCCAGGCCCCTCCACAGACCACCTGCGACCCTGCCTGCCGGGGCACCCTTGAGTGCTCACTGCCCTCCCCCCTGCTTTTGTTCACGCAGTCCCCGCTCCTGGAGTCTCCTTGCCTTTCTCTCCATCCGTCCAAACCGTGCTGCCCTTGCAGAGGGCGAGCTCAGTCACGTGCCCCGTGGAGGTGGGTCACTTCCGGCTCCCTCGTGTCTGAGCCGGTCACTATCTCGTACGGTTAATTATCTTCTCACATATTTGCCTCAATTCTTCCGGCCAACTGCACTGTCCTTCTAAGAAGGGGGCAGGTGTTTTGTTTGCATCGTGAATCCTCCATGGTGCCTGGCACATAGGAGTAGACACACAAATGGTGATTTTGCCCCATCCAGTGTTTCCACTTTGAATCTCTCTAGAGTGTTGTTCTCCTTGGAGTGGTTCCATGATGACATCTCGTTTTCTTTCCCTGACCTTTACTGTTCATTTAGTGGGTGATCATTGAACTGGGATGCTTTGCTTACTCCATGGTGTCCGTTCCCCTCTATGATACGCTTGGAGCTGAAGCCATCACCTACATAGTCAACAAAGGTATGTCTGGGGTCTCCAGGTGGGCACTGGCCTAGTTATCAGTTAGATTTGATGACTTTACATTTGGTTATATTTGATTTGATACGGATTTTATGTTTAAATACACATCTGTCTTTCTATTCAAAGACTGTAAGTCCTGAAAATAGCCTGGTGTTAGATATCATACAGTCAGGCTTTTAATATCTCGGAGCTCATTCTTCATTGTATCTCTTCATTCCCAGCCGAACTCTCTCTGGTTTTTGTTGACAAGCCAGAGAAGGCCAACACGCTGTTAGAAGGTGTAGAAAATAAGTTAACGCCAGGCCTTAAAACCATAGTCGTCATGGACTCGTATGGCATCGATCTGTTAGAACGAGGCAAAAGGTGTGGCGTAGAAATCATCAGTCTGAAGGCAATGGAGGTGAGTCATCCTTCCCACTTCCCTGGTGGGCGCCCCTGAGGCCATTTCGGCTCACACGTGGTATCCAGTGCAATCATGCAATCCTAGCTCTGGTTGGGCATCGCAGCAACCCATAAAAGACATAGGGTGGAAATTGCTGCCTCATTACTGGAAGGAAGGGTTCTACATGCATGTCTCAGTGTGAATCCATCACATCTGATAAAAAGTACTCTCGTAAAACAAGTTGCAGGTGCTCACACATTTATTCTAGAGCACTGACCAGCCATGCCAATAAATGGTAGAAATGTGAATTTCTTTTTTTCTTCTTAATGTTTATTTATTTTTGAGAGAGAGAGAAAGAGAGTACAAGCGGAGGAGGGGCAGATAGAGGGGACAGAGGATTTAAAGCAGGCTCTGTGCTGACAGCAGTGAGCCCGATGTGGGGCTCAAACTCGTGAACTGCGAGATCCTGACCTGAGCCGAACTTGGATGCTCAACCAACTGAGCCACCCAAGTGCTCCAGAAATGTGAATTTCTGATTCGGCTGGAGATTTAAGTTTGTATGTTCTTTTTAGCCTTTAATGCCATTTACTTACTGATTTGTTTCTAAAATGGAGCCAGCTATAGAAACCTGCCTCATTATTCTTTTTCTCAAGTTGCTTTTGTAGCGTCCTGGTGGATTTCCAGCATACATGTTTGATTTGGTTTATTTTTATATTAAATTTCTTGAGATTCACCTTAATCAGAACTTTAAGGGTAACCATTCTAGGAAAACGAATGTGGCGTATATTTAAATTGGTTGTTTGACATCACATGTAAAAAGCTGATTCTCCCAGTTGGATTTGGATTAGAGTTTAATCCAGAGAAGCTAGTAAGAGGAGGATCTTGTCAGGTACATATCACAGGAATTGGCTGTTCTCCTTCTGAAAATGTTATAAATATTTTCTTGGAACTGTTATAAATAGGGTTTGAAATTTTACTTATAGTTCTCCTTCTACAAGGAATTGGAGGCTATAAACAAGGATCTATATAATACCTTTCTGGAGGAACTTAGCAGTCATAGAGAAACTAATTTGTTCTAACAGAGCCTTCTGCCTCACATTTATACAGAGACGCACACAGTAGAATAGATGCTTAGTCCATAAGAATGGGTGTGCTGTACTGTTCAGTTGGGTTTTTAGCTAGCTTTTTACCTAGCATTTCTGCACATTTGTTAATTTCACTTGTGATCACAATAATGCCATTTACAATGTAATTTTTTTCCTCCATCTTTTCCCTAACCCCACCACACAAACGTGCACACACATGCACACACCCACAGGAATTTTTTGGTATTTTTTTATTTTTCTATGATGACATAATTTTAAGATTAAAAAATTTAGGTAAATGAAGATTGTAATGTAAAGTTAACATTAAAGATTTTATTTATAAAAGACATTGTTTTCCACTTACCTGTGTCATATGATTCATACTTGGGTTTTAAAAATTTGTAAGCAAAAGATTAAGTAATTTTTAAGAAGGGAATTTAACATTGGCCTTCCAGTTGATCATATGATCAAGTTTATGTTGATATATGTTTTTATAGGATCAAAAAGAGAAATATTGGTATTTGGAGTTTTTGCTTTGGATATTTTATTATGAATATTTTCAGACATGCAAACAAGAACAGGTACAAAGTACCAAGAATTGTACAGTAGACTGCCATATGCCCACCAAACATCTGCAGCTAATGTTTTAATATATTTGCTTTATCACATATTCGTGCATTACTCTGTCCCTCTATTCATTCATTATCTTTTTTTAATGCATTTTCATTAAGTTGCAGAGTTTATTACCCCCAAATACTTCAGCATGTTATTCATTAACTAGAATTCAGTTTTCCTTCTGGGCGAGGTTTTTTGTTTTGTTTTGTTTGGGCATTTGGAGCCTGAAGATGGCAACTCATTTATTTTTATGGTTGCCATACTCTTTTCTACATGATGTCATTATACAGGTTTGAGGCTGTGAACCTTCTTGGCATATAGGGCACTAATTTTGATCATGTGTGTTCCCAATAAAATAAAAGCCAAACTGCATGTAGCTGTGGCTGTATTTTACTTAATATCAATTTTTGAAGAATTAGAGATCTCAAGAAGTTATGTAAGAATTTTGAACAGATGAGTGGAGATTTGGGTCTGATAAAGATTACTTAAAAAAAAAAGGAATTATTATTGCTTTAGCTCTTAGTTGACTTCTACTTGGACTTCACTGTTCCTGTTTTTAATCAGCAGTCTATTATATACATAATTTAAAATGTAATTAAGATTAAAAATGGTTTGGGGGTGCCTGGGTGGCTCAGTCAGTTAGGCATCTGGCTCTTGATTTCAGCTCAGGTCATGATCTCACTGTTAATTGGATCAAGCCCTGCATTGGGCTCTGCACTGACAGTGTAGAACCTGTTTGGGATTCTCACTCTCTTTCCCTCCCTCTCTGCCCCTCCCCCTGCTTGTGTGCTATCTCTCTTTCTCTCTCTCAAAATAAGTAAACTTTTTTTAAATTTTTTTATTGTTTTATTATTTTTTAATTTTTATTTATTTTTTTAATTTACATCCAAGTTAGTTAGCATATAGTACAACCATTATTTCAGGAGTAGATTCCTTAATGCCCCGTACCCATTTAGCCCATACCTCCTCCCACAACCCCTCCAGTAACCCTCTCCTTATTACTCAGCTATTTAAGTCTCCTTATGTTTGTGTCCTTAAGTCTCTTATGTTTGTGTCCCCCTCCCTGTTTTTATATTATTTTTGCTTCCCTTCCCTTATGTTCATCTGTTTTGTGTCTTAAAGTCCTCATATGAGTGAAGTCATAAGATATTTGTCTTTCTCTGACTTCACTAATTTCACTTAGCATAATACCCTCTAGTTCCATCCACATAGTTGCAAAGGGCAAGATTTCACTCTTTTTGATTGCTGAGTAATACTCCATTGTGTGTGTGAGCATGCATGTGTGTGTGTGTATATATTTATATATACATATATATATAAATATATACGCACACACCACATCTTCTTTATCCATTCATCCATCGATGGACATTTGGGCTCTTTCCATAACTTTAGCTATTATTGATAGTGCTGCTATAAACATTGGGGTGCATGTGCCCCTTCAAAACAGCATACCCGTATCCCTTGGATAAATACCTAGTAGTGCAATTGCTGGGTCATAGGGTAGTTCTATTCTTAATTTTTTGAGGAACCTCCATACTGTTTTCCAGAGTGGCTGCACCAATTTGCATTCCCACCAGCAGTGCAAAAGAGGTCCTCTTTGTCCGCATCCTCACCAACATCTTTTGTTGCCTGAATTGTTAATGTTAGCCCTTCTGACAGGTGTGAGGGGGTATCTCATTGTGGTCTTGATTTGTATTTTCCTGATGATGAGTGATGTTAAGCATTTTTTCATGGGTCGGTTGGCCATGTGGATGTCTTCTTTGGAGAAGTGTCTATTCATGTTTTTTGCCCATTTCTTCACTGGATTATTTGTTTTTTGGGTGGTGAGTTTGATAAGTTCTCTATAGATTTTGGATACTAACCCTTTATCGGATATGTCGTTTGCAAATACCTTCTCCCATTCTGACCGTTACCTTTTAGTTTTGCTGATTGTTTCCTTCGCTATGCAGAAGCTTTTTATTTTAACAAGGTCCCAATAGTTCATTTTTGCTTTTGTTTCCCTTCCCTTGTCCGGAGACATGTTGAATAAGAAGCTGCTGTGGCCAGGGTCAAAGAGGTTTTTGCCTGCTTTCTCCTCTAGTATTTTGATGACTTCCTGTCTTACATTTAGGTCTTTCATCCATTTTGACTTTATTTTCATATATGGAGTAAGAAAGTGGTCCAGGTTCATTTTTCTGCATGTTACTGTCCAGTTTTCCCAGCACCACTTGCTGAAGAGACTGTCTTTATTCCATTGGACATTCTTTCCTGCTTCGTCAAAGATTAGTTGGCCATATGTTTGTGGGCCCATTTCTGGGTTCTCTATTCTGTCCCATTGATCTGAGTGTCTGTTCTTGTGCCAGTACCATACTGTCTTGATGATTAGAGCTTTGTAGTACAGCTTAAAGTCCGAAATAAATAAACTTTTTTTAAAAAATGGTTTAAAAGTGTATGCTGGGCAGAAACTCACTGAGCCCTGAGCACACTGATCGAATTTCCATGTAATTCTAGCATGCTCACTCCATATGCTCATTCAAGCTATTCTGTTTTAATAGGAAAGGAATATAAATAGTTCATTAAAGAAATTAATAGCTAATTGAAGTGGCCACCAAGATACCTCCATGCAGTGAACTGAACAACATCACAATGGACCCCAGGTAGTGACTGGGAACCAGCTGCTGGGAGATGCATCCTCGGAAATGAACCTGCAGCTCTTTGTGTCCATCCAGCAGTGCTCTTCCGTCTTCTGTCATGGACACTTTTATTTTTTTTTAAGTTTGTTTATTTATTTTGAGAGAGAGAGAGAGAGAGAGAATGAATGGGAGAGGGGCAGAGAGAGAGGGAGAGAGAATCCCAAGCAGGCTCTGCACTGTTAGCGCAGAGCCCAACACAGGGCTGGAACCCACGAACCGTGAGATCGTGACCTGAGCTGAAACCAAGAGTCAGAGGCTCAACCAACTGAGCCACCCAGGCGCCCCGTGTCAAGGACCGTTTTATAATCTGAGGTTCCCAAATCTTTTATCCACTCCATGTGGGGAGTATAGATATTTGAGCCTGTAGCATTTCATCCTGCGGGGACTGCCGGTGATCCAGTCATCCAGAGCTGGGTGACCACACGTCGGTGCTGTGCTCTGGTCTCAGGAGGGCGCAGAGCGTCTGCAGTTCTTTGGTTATGACTGTGGTTTGCTTTTGGTCAAGAGCCAGCCATAAAAGGGTGTGGGAGTGCGGACAAGAAATCCATCATAAAAAACCTCTGATTCCTGTCTTTTGGATAAATCCTGTTTCAAGGGCTAGTCCTGACACCATTTGTTTGGTTTTATATGAGAGAAGACAACTGGAAAATGGCTCCTTTTTAAAAAAGTGTATTAATGTTTATTTGTTTTTGAGAGAGCGAGAGAGAGAACATGCATGAGGGGGGTAGGGGCAGAGAGAGAGGGAGACACAGAATCCAAAGCAGGCTCCAGGCTCTGAACTGTCAGCACAGAGCCCGACGCGGGGCTCAAACTCAAGAACCGTGAGATCATGACCTGAGTGGAAGTCAGATGCTTGAGCAACTGAGCCACTAAGATGCCCCTGGAAAGTGGCTTGTTAGAGCAATGCATAAATATGTCACTTCAGGTTAATTAAAGTGGTCAGTTTCTTTCATTTGAAATGGACATTGTCTTTGAGCCAGCTCTGAGTGAATCCCACAGTAGAGTCAAGTTGAAGTGACTTTATCGATGTCGCCTTATTTTTTACATTTTGAAAATGTTTCCATTTAAGATTTTTTTTTTTCTCTTCTCCTTAAGGACCTGGGAAGAGCCAACAGACAGAGACCTAAGGTGAGTACACGATGTCAGCCCTGCTAAGCCCTGCTGATAACTAGTCTCCAAGACTGGTAGAAACCTTGGGGATCAATGTATGGCTTATAGTTTTCTTTCTGTTCTGACTTACACCACCCTTGGGTTTGTTTGTTTGTTTGTGTGTTTGTTTTTAATGTGCTCTAGCCACCAGCACCTGAAGATCTTGCAGTGATTTGCTTCACCAGTGGAACTACAGGTAAGGTTTGAAATGCAGTTGCTTCTTTTTTTTTTTAATATGAAATTTATTGTCAAATTGGTTTCCATACAACACCCAGTGCTCCTCCCAAAAGGTGCCCTCCTCAATACCCATCACCCACCCTCCCCTCCTTTCCACCCCCCATCAGCCCTCAGTTCTCAGTTTTTAGGAGTCTCTTATGTTTTGGCTCCCTCCCTCTCTAACCTTTTTTTTTTTTCCTTCCCCTCCCCCATGGTCTTCTGTTAAGTTTCTCAGGATCCACATAAGAGTGAAAACATATGGTATCTTTCTCTGTATGACTTATTTCACTTAGCATAATACCCTCCAGTTCCATCCACGTTGCTACAAAAGGCCAAATTTCATTCTTTCTCGTTGCCAGGTAGTATTCTATTGTGTATATAAACCACAATTTCTTTATCCATTCATCAGTTGATGGACATTTAGGCTCTTTCCATAATTTGGCTATTGTTGAAAGTGCTGCTATAAACATTGGGGTACAAGTGCCCCTATGCATCAGCACTCCTGAGTGGCTAAAATGAACAAATCAGGAGACTGTAGATGCCGGTGAGGATGTGGAGAAACGGGAACCCTCTTGCACTGTTGGTGGGAATGCAAACTGGTGCAGCCGCTCTGGAAAACAGTGTGGAGGTTCTTCAAAAAATTAAAAATAGACCTACCCTATGACCCAGCAGTAGCACTGCTAGGAATTTACCCAATGAAATGCAGTTGCTTCTAAGTGGTATCTGGAGGTGTGTATTCCCTGCCCCCTTTCTTGGGTGACCGACAGGTGATGTAGTTGAACTACAGATGGACTAAAAGCAGAGGAGACAGAAGTGTTGCGAGCGCAGTGTCCTTGTGGCCCTGTCAGACATTCCCAGAATCTGAGTGTGCCGTGTATTTCCTCAGACATTTATTGAAGGCGACAGTGGATCCGCCCGTTTCTTGGGATAAACCAACATTTTATTTCCAGAAATAAAATTCCTGTTTTCTCCTCTTCCCACTACACACGCCCTCTAACACTCACCCATGTTAATAAAGGTTGTTTAAGACAATCTTTTCATGTAAAGGATTGCAGATTGTTTAGGGATTTAATGTCATTCAGCATCTGGCTTTCACAGTTGCACCGAACACTAGAGGCATTTGAGGCCCCAATTATACAGGGTTCTGGGCTTCCTTAATTCCTGTCATTTGGGGATGGCGTTTCTTTAACTTGGTTTCTGCTCATGTGTGTTCCTCAGGCTACCCCAAAGGAGCCCTGATCACTCATCAAAATATAGTGAGTGATTGTTCAGCTTTTGTGAAAATAACAGAGGTAAGTGTTGGGATATTGCCATCTTTCTTCACGCTCAGTGGTTGGCACTAGGCCTCAAGAATGAAAGTGTTTTATGGCAGAACCGCCATGTTTGGTCCCTGCTGTGTTTGGAGCACTGTTTGACGTGGGGATGAGGTCTGAGCTCTAATATGGTCTAAGATCACCTTCTCTCAGATAGTTTTCATTGTGGACCCAATCTCCAACTCCTGCTTGTGACCATTAAGCTGAATTGACGGACAAGTTATTATAACTTTTATGTAGTAACACTTCATGTGGGTACTGCCCTATAGAAATGTTTCCAGGAGAGGACCAAGAAGAAATGACTCTCTAGTGCTCCCATGCTGGGGTGGGGAACATAATTTCTTTAAGCAGACAATGAAACGTTAAATGCTGCGGAAGGTTTTTGAATTACTGTCATTTATTACAGTTGATCTGACTTCTATTTTATGAGAAGATTAAAACCTTGACCTTCAGTTGGTTTCTTATTAAAGTTTGCCCTCCAAGTGTCCTAGTCTGTGGGGCCGCCATAGCAAAATAGCACAGGCTGAGTGACTTAAATGACAGACATTTATTTTCTCACAGTTCTAGAGGCTGGAAATCCATGATCAAGGTGTCAGTAAATTTGGTTTCTGGTGAGGGCTCTCTTCTGGCCTCCTCGCTGTGTCCTCACATGGCCTTTCCTCTTTGTGCACACAGAGAATGAGAGAGAGGTTTCTGGTGTTTCTTCCTCTGCTTCCAAGGGCACCAGCCCTATTAGATGAGCCCCCCAGTTTATGGTCTCATTTAACCTGAATTACCTCCCCAGGGGCTCTATCTCCAAATAGAGTCACACTGGGGGTTAGGGCTTTAACATAAATTTGGGGAGGGGGACACAATTCAGTCTGTAGCACCAAGGGTATATTTCAAACTTGCCTTTTTAAAAAAAGTACTTATCAAGCAATATCATGCCTTTCCCTCATCCCCGTGGCACATTTTACATGATTTGCTTTTGCGGTCTCTGGGAGGGTTGCGTAGGTCCTAATTTTTGTGCTGGGAGCCTGTGCTGAATGGTTTTGGGGAATGTGCATCTTTGGTGGCTGGAGAAGGTCTGTCTCTTACCTACACTCACACTTTCTTAGTTCCCAGTTCCTTTTTCGACATACAACTTTATAAACAGAATTCAATATTTAGTGCCTCATCCACCTGGAATTTTAATTTCCTAATTAGCCTTCAAAGAAAACTTAAAATAAGGTTAGTGGCTCATGGAGGCGAATGGCTACAAACTTTGTTTAAAATTAATTATACTATCGGGGGCACTCACAACTTTGTAAAACTTCTAATCTTAGTAACATACATGGGGGGGGGGGGCGGGTACCAAATCAGAAAATTGAAAAGTATAGAAATTACCGAGTCTGACTCCTCATTATGTAGCGGTTTCCTACCAAGATGTACTATTTGGGACGCAGATCACGCTTGAATAAAATTAAGCTAAGATTATGGCATGTTCAGCCTCCATCACCTGCTTCTGGAGCTGCTAAGTTTGCTGGTCACCACATTATCGTGAGGGACAGGCCAGCTTCAAGGAGGGAACGGGCACAGCCCAGAAATGGTTGCATAGACACCCGACAAGGCCTCCGTTTCTTAACTGGTGTGGCAACAGCTGCTGTAAGGCAGCCCCTGCTTTGGCCAGAATTTTGTACGTAAATAACATGAACATTCTTAGCCTTGAACCGGAAACCAGATGCCTTGCTCAATCCAGCTGCAACCTGTATCACAATCAGCATTTTATTGCAGATGGTGCCAGATCAGAGCTTGCAGCAAACAAATCAAGATTATTTTTCATGGGGTGAAGTAGGCCATTCAGGTGAAGACGTTAATCAAACTAAAATACTCAACATGCGTTTATACTATAAAAGAGCTTGGAAATTCAATTTCTCTTCTCTCGTCCTTTCCCTTTTCAACACAATACACTATCTTATGTTGTAATAGATCTTCTGTTTCCACAACATAATATGTTACCTTGTGTTGGAACGGACCTTTTACTTCTTAAGGTGAAGTTGAGCTTACTGGGCTGTGGGGTATCATGTTAAAGCACATGATTCCTTAATATCCCAATCTGGACAAAATCTGCCTTATTTTGATTAACGTCGTCACGAGTGGGTTTACTTCATCAGGAGTGAGCTCTACTCTAACTGTATAATTAAAGTGTTGATTTTCATTTAATCCTTTGGAGAGAAACAATTTCAGAATGTAAGCAAAAGCTGTTTCTCCTTGGTATTGAGGTATTATGTGCTCTGAAATTCAAATGGGGAATTGCTGGGAATCTTAATGCGTTTCTGCTTGCTGGTATCTGTTTGCAGAATACAGTTGATCCTTCCCCAGATGATACTTTGATCTCATTCTTGCCTCTTGCCCATATGTTTGAAAGAGTTGTAGAGGTAGGCCCCTTGTTTTACTTTTCTTGCTTGCTTGCTTGTTTTTGTTGTGCTAAGTTGTCATGTTTTACAGAAGGTACTTGCCCTGAATGCCAGTGACACACACATTTCGTTTTTGCCACTCGCACACATGTATGAGCAGCTTCTGCTGGTAAGTCTTATGTGTAGACTGTCATCCCCACAGTTAATTCTTTGCTCAGCCCCGTTTTAGAAATGGTGCTGATTATTTTAAGGAGTATAAATTTGGGGGTGGGGGTCTGGATACTTGAACTGTATTTTTTTTTAAGTTTGTTGATTTTTGAGAGAGAGAGAGAGAGAGAGAGAGAGAGAGAGAACAAGCAGGGGAGGGGCAGAGAGAGACAGGGAGACACAGAATCCGAAGCAGTCTCCAGGCTCCAGCTGTCAGCACAGAGCCTGACGCAGGACTCGAACTCATGAACCGTGGGATCATGACTTGAGCCAAAGTTGGACACTTAACTGACTGAGCTACCCTGGCACCCCGATATCTGAACTTTATTAATCATTCATTTTAAAATTAGAAGCTCAGACTTTCAAAGGATATGCACGTGGGCATGATTCCAGAAATTTAACTTTAAAAGTAGAATTTTTATGAACACCATCCTACAAAGCCTTGAGAGGCTTCTGCCTCTGTAAGAAGTCTCTATTTTTGATGGTGCTTGTTAATAGCGCACAAGTCGGCTTAAGACACACTTTTTTTCACCAGTATTCTCAGTGCCCTTGGGAAAGCAGGGTGATATACAGCTGACCTTTGCCCGGGCTCCCTGTGCACAACTGTGAGACTAGTTTAAAAACTGACCGATGGGGCGCCTGGGTGGCGCAGTCGGTTAAGCGTCCGACTTCAGCCAGGTCACGATCTCGCGGTCCGTGAGTTCGAGCCCCGCGTCAGGCTCTGGGCTGATGGCTCGGAGCCTGGAGCCTGTTTCCGATTCTGTGTCTCCCTCTCTCTCTGCCCCTCCCCCGTTCATGCTCTGTCTCTCTCCCAAAAATAAATAAAAAACGTTGAAAAAAAAAAAAATTTAAAAACTGACCGAGAACCATCTCTTTTCCTTCTTGGACAATTTTGGATCGTATACTTCTAGGAAAAAAAACAATGGGTGCCATCCATTCATTTAACAAATATTTACTGAGCAGCAGCTGTGTGCCGGGCACCGTGCGAGGTGTCTGTGACAAAGAGGTGACTAATCCAGAGCTAGCGGCCCTCTGATTGGCTGCTGCCCTTAAGGGCACTCTTAGCCCTAAAGGATCAAGGGTCACGAGATCCTGTCTTCCATCTGTTACCTCTGCTACTGCACACCTCAGGAGATCTTGTGAGTTTCCAGAGTGATCTCAAGCGAGCTGATAATGGACCATGTATAACTAATGGCAGTTTTGGAAGGATGCCTGGGAGGTCGGGGCACACCTGAACAAAAGCCCCCTGCGCTTGAAAATTTCAACCGTGAACTGTGGTGTCCCTTTCCAGTGGTTTCTGCTTTCGGGCCTGAGACCATTTGTACTTCCGTGACATCATCTTTTGAATCTCTCTTTCTTTTTAAAATTTAAAATAGGCTGACTGTCAAGCACTTATGGCTTGCCAGTGCCATTTGCACCAGACAGGAACACATCCACACAATGGATCCTACAGCAGGCCACTCTGGTGTTTGATGGCCCAGGATGTCAATGGCGACATATCCAGTGGCTTTTCAGAAATTTTTAGTTAGATTCAGATTTTCAAAATGGAACTTTAATAAGCCTGGCAAGTAGCCAAGTTTGCAACGTAGCTAGGTTTTTGTTTTGAGAATAAATTAGGCCTAAAGTTTCTAGAAGAGTAAAATACTTGGATCACATGACATTCACCACCCATTTATCATAAACCTAAAACAGCGGAAGCTCCATCATCGTCCCTAAAAACACCACTGCCTGGTTCTTAACCAGCTCCTTTATCTTCAGGATGATCAAGAGAAATACCGCATTTCCATGTTGTGCAATGACTGGGGAATGTAAGAACACTTTTTGAAAAGATACCCACGTGTAGAAACTTCAGGCTTTCTGGAAACTGGTCCAGAATGCTCAAGCTGAAGCCCTGGGTATCTGTGTGTATGTTGTGTAGCGCCTGTTGCGATGCTGATGTTATTTTCGTTTCCTGCCCTAGTGTGTAATGCTGTGTCACGGAGCTAAAATCGGATTTTTCCAAGGAGACATCAGGCTGCTTATGGACGACCTCAAGACACTTCAACCCACTGTCTTTCCTGTGGTCCCCAGACTGCTGAACCGGATGTTTGACCGAGTAAGTTCTGAGCAGCAGAGAGGGGGGCCTCGAGTCCGAGACTTGGGTTTGAATCGGGCTCAGCCGGGTACCTTCTGTTCCCATGGTCTCAGGAAAGCGCAGTTTACCCATCGGTAAAACCAGAAATCATCTACCTCACAGAGCTGTTGGTTAGGACTCTGAGAAAAAAACAGGCCAACAGACTTTGTTAACTGAAAGGCCCAACACAGGTGTAAGTGGGAGGTCATCTTATTTGTACAGTAAACTCTTTTGAGCCTCTGTTCTGTCATCTGCACGATGAACTGTTCCCTCCGCCCCATGCTGTGTAGCTCATAAAATTGCTAATCGCATCACATGAGAACAATAACTATGAAACGACTCTATAAATTGTAATGTCCACGCACACATAAGATGACTTACTTAGCCACATAGAAAGAAACGACTGAGCCAAGCCAGGGATGGAGAGAATGCCAGCCTCTCCGTAGGGCGTCACTGTGGCACGGACCACACATCCTGGGCCAGACCAGCTTGTGGCATGAGCATTCTTCAAGATGAATTTGGACCGGGCAGTTTTCATGCTCTTTATTGGAAAGTAGGGCTTCTGTTATCTATGAGAACCTGCTTGGTTTTTTTAATGGTTCTTTAAAGAAACTTTTTAAAATACCTTGATTGAGATACAATTTACCGTCCGTATAATTCACCCATTTAAGTGTAAAATTCAAAGGTTTTTAGGACATTCACAGAGCTCTGCACCCATCACCAGAACCCATTTTTACTACCTTGAAAGGAAACGCTGTACCTGACCCATAGCTATCCCCTACCGCCTTCTACCCCCAGGCAAAATGAATCTACTTTTTGCATGTATAGATTTCCCTGTTCTGGACTTTCATATGAATGGAATCATGACATATCTGTTCTTTTGTGTCTGGCTTCTTTCACTTAGCGTATTTTCAAGGTTCATCCATGTTGTAACATGGGTCCGTACTTCATCCCTTTAAATAGTCAAGTAATATTCCACTGTATGGTTATAACACATTTTTTTTTTTTAAAGACACATTTATTCAGCGTCATGATCAGACTATTACATTTAGCAATCAACAGCATGGGTGCAAAAAAAAAAAAAATCTACATTAAAACCCTTTGTTGGAATGCTTTACACTTTCCACAGGACAGAAACTAAAATAACCTGTTATACAATTAGTCACAAATACAGTCCTCAAGTTTTTTGCCCATACACATGAGTATTGTCTAGAACATGTCTTCTTTGTAGCAGCTAGGTCCTGCCACCACTGTGCTTGGCTGAGTTCACAAATCTGTTGGAACCTGTAGCTTCCCTGTCACTTCTCTGGCTCTCCTCTCCTGCTAAGCTTTGTTTCCTGGCAGTAATTAAAACCTTCTGCCACTGCCATAGCTGCTGCTGCTGCTGGGACCGCCATAGCCGCCTTGGTTTCGTGGTTTGGCAAAGTATTGGCCTCCACCACCATAGGGGCCAGAGCTTCTGCCTCCAAAATTTCCTCCTTTCATGGGTCCAAAATGTGAAGATTGATTGTTGTAATTGCCAAAATCATTATGGCTTCCACCACCTCCAAAGTTGCTTCCATCGTTACCAAATCCGTTATAGCCATCCCCACTCCCACCACCACCTCGACTGCCGCCAAAGCCACCTCGCCCACTGAAGTTTCCTCCACGGCCAAAGTTGTCATTCCCACCAAAACCACCTCCACGACCACCACCGAAGTTCCCAGGACCACTTCGACCTCTTTGGCTGGAGGAAGCACTAGCCATCTCTTGCTTAGATAAAGCTTTCCTTACTTCACAGTTGTGGCCGTTCACAGCACGGCATTTTTGAATGACAATCTTGTCTACAGAGTCAGGGTCGTCAAAGGTCACAAAAGCAAAGCCTCTCTTTTTGCCACTGCCTCGGTCAGTCATGATTTCAATCACTTCAATTTTCCCATACTGTTCAAAAGAATCTCTTAGATGATGTTTTTCAGTGTCTTCTTTAATGCCACCGACAAAAATCTTTTTCACAGTTAAGTGGGCACCAGGTCTTTGAGAATCTTCTCTCGAGACAGCCCTCTTTGGTTCCACAACTCTTCCGTCCACCTTGTGTGGCCTTGCATTCATGGCTGCATCCACCTCTTCCACAGTGGCATAGGTGACAAACCCCAAAGCCTCTGGAGCGCTTGGTGTTTGGATCTCTCATTACCACACAGTCCGTAAGCGTTCCCCATTGCTCAAAATGGCTCCTCAGACTCTCACCGGTTGTTTCAAAGCTCAAACCTCCAATGAAAAGCTTCCGCAGCTGTTAGGGCTCTTTGGGAGACTCTGACTTAGACATGACGGCGGGGGGAGGGGAGACTTTCACGATGCTTACTCGGCGGTGTCCACGGGCAGAAAGCTATAACACATTTTTTTTGACATAACAAGATCAGTCCTGTTATAATGGTTTGGCATTTTATTTTTTAAATTTATTTATTTAAATTAAAGTTAATTAACATTCAGTGTCGGGGCGCCTGGGTGGCGCAGTCGGTTAAGCGTCCGACTTCAGCCAGGTCACGATCTCGCGGTCCGTGAGTTCGAGCCCCGCGTCGGGCTCTGGGCTGATGGCTCGGAGCCTGGAGCCTGTTTCCGATTCTGTGTCTCCCTCTCTCTCTGCCCCTCCCCCGTTCATGCTCTGTCTCTCTCTCTGTCCCAAAAATAAATAAACATTGGAAAAAAAAAAATTAAAAAAAAAAAACATTCAGTGTCATATTGGTTTCAAGAGCAGAACCCAGTGATTCATCACTTACATATAACACCCAATGCTCATCCCAACAAGTGCCCTCCTTACTGCCCATCACCCATCTAGCCCATCCGCCCCCACCCAACACCCTGCCAGCATGCCCAGGCTGTTCTCTGTATTTGAGTATCTTATGGTTTGCCTCCCTCTCTGTGTTCATCTTATTTTTCCTTCCTTCCCTTCTCCTATGTTCATCTGTTATGTTTCTTAAATTGAACAGATATAACACATTTTATTTATCTTTTCATGCATGGGTGGGCATTTGGGTTGTCGTCCCTCTTTGGCTATCATGCATAATGATGCTATGAACATTCATGTACAAGTTTCTGCATGGACACGTGCCTTCTTTTCTCTTGGGTACTTACATTGGAGCGGAATTGCCGGGTCACATGGTAACTCTGTGTTTAACTATTTGAGGAACTGCCAGTCTACTTTCCAAAGTGACCGAGCTGTATGACGTTTCCCACCCCACCCCCAGCAACGTAGGGGGGGAGGTTCCAGTTTCTCCGCACCTTTGCCGACACCTGTTGCTGTCTGACTTTCTGATTCTAGCCATCCTCGTCGTTTTGAAACCTTCTCTTTTCTTGACCCATCAGATTTTTGGGCAGGCAAACACCACCCTGAAGCGATGGCTCCTGGACTTTGCCTCCAAGAGAAAAGAATCAGAGCTTCGCAGTGGCATCATTAGAAACAACAGCCTGTGGGACAAACTGATCTTCCACAAGATACAGGTGACAGACTCAAAACTGTTGTTTGTCATGTAAACTAACTTTGGCTTCAGAGTTTCTATGAGGGCTCTTTTTTTAAAGCAAAGTATGAAGGTAAGAGAGAATGGCATGTTTTTATTAAGTCTGGCACATTTCTAAAAATTAAGGGCCAAGCCACTAAGTAAACCTCAGTATCCAGTATAAACCTGAGCAACGTGGTGAGATGGCAGGGAAGGAAAGGAATCAGGGTATTAGAGCTTTTCTAATTGTTTATTTTGCTTTGCTTTCTGAAACAGGTATGTTACTTTCAATGTCATTTTTTAGGCACAAGTGATAAAGAATGTGGAATGACGATATTATGTCCAAACAAATGCCAAAAAATGTGGTGTTTGCCCCCAGTCCACCACACTCTTGTGCTAATTCCTTAAAAATACATGCAAGTAGGGGCACCTGGGTGGCTTGGTCAGTTGGGCATCCGACTTCGGCTCATGTCATGATCTCACGGTCCGTGAGTTCGAGCCCCGTGTTGGGCTCTGTGCTGACAGCTCAGAGCCTGGAGCCTGCTAAGGACTCTGTGTCTCCCTCTGTCTCCCCCTCCCCCCACCCCCCCTGCTCAAGGTCTGTCTCTGTCTCTCTCAAAAATAAATAAACATTAAAAAAATAATATTTTTTAATTGCAAGTAAAAAAACAAAACAAACCAATACCCACAAGTAGTGGTGTTGGGTTATTCTTCATACCCATTGAGAGTGAAGGGTGTCGCTTCGGCTCCAGCCAGGCATTCCTCCTTTGAACGCCTGTGAATTGTGTGTGCATGGGTGAGCTCTGTGTGGCTGCGGAGGAGGAGTGGTGGATTGGGGGTACTGGGTTCCCAAAAGGTGTCTTGGAGAAGGCCACCAACGTGCAGCCGTTTGACCCTCACTGTCTCCTCTCTCCTTGCCTTGTAAGTCGAGCCTGGGAGGAAAGGTCAGGCTGATGGTCACAGGAGCCGCGCCCGTGTCCGCCACCGTGCTGACGTTTCTGAGAGCAGCGCTCGGCTGTCAGGTGAGATGGGTGTCACTGCAGCCGATTGTCTCCGCCTTTTCCAAGCCCAGGAATCTCCTTTCCAAAAGTCATCCTTATAGTTCGGTGTCTTATTTTGGCTGAGAAGATCGTGTTATGCGTAGGTTGCTCGGAGAAAGGAGCGTGTATATCTTTAACACGAGGCGCGAGAAGATGCATCTGTGGCCACCACGGACTGTGTGATTTTCTCTAGGGTCAAGCACAGTCCAGGAGACTCGCCTTTAATCAGGCCTGAGGTATAGAAATGGGTCACAAGCGATAAGCCCCACTTGCAAACCATGGAGAAAAACCTGCCTTAAAGGGGTTGGGGGAGGCAGGAGAGACTGGGTGACATATAAGACATGCGTGGGGCAGAGCCGAGAGCTCACAGAGCCAGGACATTCCCGAGTGGGTGGTGTGCAGTGTGACCTGTTGGGCCATGTCAGTGTCCCCCTGGCCTGTCTGCAGGAGGTTAAGTAGAAGAAGATGACCATGGACAGAGGCTGGTGTTTTGTGTTGGGGGTGAAGATGTTTGGGTGCCATAACAAAGCCGTAGCAGTAGCCTACAAATTTACCATATCCGGAAAACCTTGGTTTGCAGGCATAATTCGTTCCGGAAACATGTTTGTAATCTAAAGCACTCCTAAGTCAAAGCAAATCTCCAGAACCATTGGCTCAGCTGTGATCGTGTGACGTTCGGCCTCACATACTGCTCCTATTGCAAGACATCGCTCGTTTATCAAGTTAAAACTCATTAGAAATGTTTGCTCGTCTTGTGGAACACTCGCGGAACAAATTACTTGCCATCCAAGGTTTTACTTGTACAACATTTAAAAAGAGATTTCACTATGGTCATGGTCAGCTGTTGCTCAGGAGTTACAAGAACTTAATGATTTGTGCACTTGCAGCATGGGTGTGACCGTTGCCTTTAATAACGTTTCATCTCTTGCTGGTCCAGTTTTACGAAGGCTATGGACAGACTGAATGCACTGCCGGGTGCTGCCTGACCATGCCTGGAGACTGGACAGCAGGTACGCATAGCGGGCCACTGCTTATTGGAAGCCTGTTATTCCAACCAGAATTACTGGAATTGGGTTCATCATTGGTTCATTAACCACCTTAAGTTCTGTGTCTCAAGTGATTAGGCCTTGGGGCAGCCTCATAAATCAGGGCGCCTGGTGGAGAACAGCCGCTGTGGCAGAGCAGGATGTGCTTTGAGGACCCAGCTGTAACACAGGGGGCAATGTACCTAGATTCTGAGGCTGACAGCTGAGACATGATGCCCTTTTTACCGGGTTCAGAATGTTGGGCCCAACACAGCCTACAAGGAATTGATTGGGGTCTAATTACATGCTGGTAAATTTGAATTGAATTTACACTGGGTGCCGTGCTAGGTGTCGAGACCGCAGAGCAAAAGAAACAAGTCCTTTCTCCGAAAAGGCGCAAGTAGAGGCAAATACGGAAGTCATCGATGGAGCAGCTGTCATGGATGAGGTTGTGTGTTAGGTGCTTGAGATGTACATCATGTGCACTTCATCGCATCCCTGTGAAGCAGGCCCTGTGACCCCGGAGAGGAAGTGATTGTTGATTAAAAAGCGTGTAAATAATGTATAAGAATTTGCACAGCAGTAGGCTTTGCAGCCAGGATTCCAGCCCAGGTCTGACTGCAAAGTTTCTGTGCTCTCCTCTGTAGCACACAGGTAGTACAGAGTTCTCCACTCTGCAGACCCCGCTGATTTATTTGGCGTGTTAGAAATACGAGCGCGATCTAGTAACATGGATTCTAGTGTCTGGGACCCTAGTAGCACAATTCTGCTGGGACTCCCACCAACTGTCTGTGACCCTTTTTCATGGTTTAACTTAGGCAAAAATTATTAAAACATAGGAGGAATTCTTTGTGATGCTCTTAAAACCTGTCTCATTTCTGTTATTTGTTTGTTTGTTTGTTTGTTTGGGAAAAGACAACCCCAGTCTGAACCACGTTGGGCAGGAGAGTTGAGTTAGCTGTGAAAATAAGCACCATCATATCTTAATAAACTTAAATCTAAAACAAGTTCTCCCATACGTAAGGAAGTAAAGACAGTCTTGGTCAGAGCCAGGGGGTGTGGGAGAGAATAAACCAGGTTTGGCAAAGCTGCACATATTCTTTCTTTTCTTTTTTTTTTTTAGTAAATGTTTATTTGTTTTTGAGAGAGAGAGCGTGAGTGGGAGAGAAAGAGGGAGGCAGGGGATCAAAAGCAGACTCTGTACTGAGAGCACAGAGCCTGATGCAGGGCTTGAACTCACAAACCGTGAGATTATGACCTGGGCTGAAGTCAGACGGTTAACCAACCGAGCCCATCAGGCACCCCTGTGTTGTTTTCTTACAGAAAGCAGGGATGTTAAGTCTGTTGAGAGAGAGGCGGCAGGTGATAAGCAGAGGCCATCGGATCGTGGGAGCCTAGTGGAACTTTTAGAAAGCTTGCTTCCGGGTGTTTGTAGAAAACCCTTAAAACCAGCAGCCAAATTATTTCTACTCTGAAAAATAATTTGGAGCACCAAACTTGGGAGAGGTCCCTGAAAGACTTTTGAATACTTGTCTCTCTTTGAAGAATAAACACTCTATGTTCACTTCCTGTGGGGGGGGGGGGACAGGATATAATGGGAGAAAACAGAAGTTTACACCAGCTGTTGTTATTATGAGCAGGAGCAGGCTTGTTTGCTATAAAAGTAATTCGGCTTCAGGGTATTAGTAGTCCTCCTGGGAATGATCATTCTTTTATTGAACATGCAGGCCACGTTGGTGCCCCAATGCCTTGTAATTTTGTAAAACTTGTTGATGTAGAAGAAATGAACTACCTGGCAGCCAAGGGCGAGGGCGAGGTAAGTGAACCCCCCTCCCCCGCCCCTCGTCGTTCACCCTCATCGCCATTCCTCTGACGGCCGGCCGTGACCCCTGCACTGCCGTGACCTCGGCACTGTCATGTAAAGGCATTGAGCTTGATGTCATTGGTGCTCCGGGATCCAACAGGCTTCTTTCTGAAGGTTCCTGATGCGGGAGGGGTACCACTAACATCTCTTCTATCAGACACCAGAGGGACTTGGGCTTCAGAGCGTGCAAAGGCTCCAGTGCTTCAGGGTCTAGAGCACAGCTCTGGTGGGCTAATTGCCCTGGATACCTGTTAGCGAGCTACTGGCTAGCGGAAGGAAAGCCTAATGACTTCAAAGTGATTTCATCCCCCTTGGGGCTTTCCAGCAGCTGTGAGCAGGAACCTCAGGCAAGCATTAGCCCTACAACCTGACTGCAGCTGAGGTCGTTAAGACAAGGAAACAGGAGCATTGGAGGTACCCCCAAGATCCCAGCGTGGCTTTGGTAACTCCTGGGTTATAGAATTCAGGGCTTCTGGCTAAAGGTGGAGACACGTGCACACACACACACACACACACACACGCACCCCAGCTTTCTCTGGACAGCCCCCAGTAAATGCTGTTAACAGATTATCTTTTCCCCCCACACTTCCGTCAAGATGTAATCGACCTACAACACTGTATGTGCTGTATGTTTAAACGGCACAGTGGGGCATCTGGGTGGCTCAGTCGATTAAGCATCTGACTTCAGCCCGGGTCATTATCTCACGGTCTGTGAGCGTTCATGGGTTCGAGCCCCTGGGTGCCTCGGTCAGTTAAGTGTCTGACTTCAGCTCAAGTCATGATCTTACGGTTTGTGAGGGTTTGTGGGTTCGAGCCCCGTGTTGGGCTCTCTGCTGATAGCTCAGACCCTAGAGCCTGCTTCAGATTCTGTATCTCCCTCTCTCTGCCCCTTCCTCACCCACGCTCTGTCTCTTTCTCTCCAAAATGAATAAACGTTAAAAACAATAGCTAACCAGCATGATGATTTGACATACATATATTGTGAAGTGAATTACCCACAATAAGTTTCATGAATATCCATCATCTCACATAGATATAAGAAAAAAAGAAAATTCTTTCCTTGTGATGAGAACTCTTAAGATCTCATTTTTTAACTTTTTTTTAAAGTTTACTTCTTTTTCGAGAGAGAGAGAGCAGGGGAGGGGCAGGGAGAGAGAGAGAGAAAAAGCCCAGCGTGGAGCCTGACATGGGGCTCAAACTCATGAACCATGAGATCATGACCTGAGTCAAAATCCTGAGTCAGATGCTTGACCAACTGAGCCACCCAGGTGCCCCTCATCTCTTAACATGTAAATATATCACATAATAGTGCCAACTGTAGTCACCACACCGCACATTCTGTCCCTGGTACTTCTCGTCTGACTAGAAGTTTGTACCTTTTCACCCCCTTCCTCTACTTTCTCCTCACCCCCCTCCATGCTTTTCCTCTTCAGGTGTGTGTGAAAGGGCCAAATGTATTCAAAGGCTACTTGAAGGACCCAGCAAAAACGGCGGAAGTTCTGGATAAAGATGGCTGGTTACACACAGGGGACATTGGAAAGTGGTTACCAGTAAGCTCTCCCCTCCCCTGTTCCCAGAGACTGTTGTTTTCTGCCACAGGGAAGAAAATGTCCCATGGGTTGCAGGGGGCGGCCTCATTTTTCTCTTTTCCTGCCAAGGGGGTATGGTGTAGGCTCTTCCATTTCCTGAAGGGCACACGCTTACACTCTGAGCGTGCCCGGGTAGGATTTTCATCTTAACTATAACAAATAGGTTTGTTTTTGATGCTTGACATCCATTCTGGTGGCTGCTTCCCATTTGAAATCCAGAGAGACTCCGTACGGCCTTTTATATATCCGGACTGGACCTCGATGTTAAGGCCTTGGTTTAACAAGGTGTGGGGAGCACTGTGGTAGGCCTCCGGGAAGGTGTGGTGGGCAAGAATTTGTGAATATATGCGTTTGTTAGGTCTGCCATCTCATTACAAATAGGATAAGTGTTCCACGGATTAGGCCAGCTCCTTTGGATTTAGTCTTAAATTTATGTAGAGAAATCCCAGAGTCCACCATAAGAGGGAGAGTCATGTGCACGAAGCCACATCCATAGGTTTGGCCAATTTTGCTTGCTGTGGTACCAACCACTGCTTTTTCTAAGTGGTTAGTATGTTTAATTACAAGCACTGAAATGGCTAATATAATTTTCATGATTGTGTATTGGTCGATTCTTATAGATTTAAGGTGCACAATACTCCCCGAAATTTTTAGTGAAGTGGAAAATCCGCCCCCCATCCCGCCGAGCCAATTAATTCAGACTTCAGCATACCCCAGTTATTCAGAAATAAATTAAGTCCCTCTTTCCAAGTTCAAGAGGGATTACGTGTCAGTTCTAATTCTGGCTCTGGCGCTAATGAACACATTTCATAATCTCTCTGGACCTCAGTCTACTCCTTGTGAAAATGGCGCAGAACCAACATGGAATGAGAGAACCACAGAAACTCCCCAACAGCTGACTTTTGGAAGCATAAGAATGACCCTGGGATGGGGATGGGTTGAATGGGGTGAGGTTTGGGTTACCAGAGGCGGGCACTCCTGACAACTGGCCAGTCTAGCGCAGAGATTGTAGCCTCCCCACGGTTATCGTGTGGGCAGCTGACCGACGCTGCCCCGGGGGCCGGGAGCAGTCCCCTCCCCCGCCCGCCCCGAAACAGTGACAAAGGAAGCAGGCGTTCGGCCTGTCTATAGCAAACATCCACTGAGCCCTCACTCTGTGCAGACAGAGTGCTCTGGGAGGATACGTCCCTGTCTGTACTCTCAAGGAGCAGGACTCATTCTTGGGGGGGAGCCAGATAGGTAGCAAGCCACTAGGGACGAAGTGAAAGCATGAGCTCTGGGGTCCCTTCTCTCTCTCTCTCTCTCTCTCTCTCTCTCTCTCTCTCTCTCTTTCTACTTGACTCACTGGCCTTGGGCAAGTCACTTAGTCTCTCCAAGCCTGAGTTTGCCTCTCAGATGGGCTG
The DNA here is from genome assembly GCF_022079265.1 of Lynx rufus. Taxonomy (NCBI): domain Eukaryota; kingdom Metazoa; phylum Chordata; class Mammalia; order Carnivora; family Felidae; genus Lynx; species Lynx rufus. The sequence goes on from NW_025814845.1 coordinate 187,069,887, forward strand.
ATAGCTCGCCTCTGTGCCATGTTACCAGGATTAAATGATGCCCTGTGCAAAGTGCCCTGAACTGTGTGTGACTGACACGGGGCGGGCAGGGGCAGGGGGCACCAGCCACGGACCCACTGCCAGCCCCTCCCTCCCCTCTAATAAACAGAATGGTACCTTGAAGATTATCGACAGGAAAAAGCACATATTTAAACTGGCGCAAGGAGAGTACATAGCACCGGAGAAGATTGAGAACATCTACGTGCGAAGCGAACCTGTCGCTCAGGTGTTTGTGTACGGAGAGAGCTTGCAGGTACGGGCCCTCTGCCCTGGGAGCCATGTCACGGGGGCACGGCCAGGCCTCGCGCTCCGGAGCTTTTCAGTGCCACGGGGAGTTGGCGATGGGTATTGAATTGACTTTCATGTGCGACGTGCCAAGTACTACTGGGTTTTGCTGCCTGGCATTTCTTATCCAGAAGAGTTTTTCTCTTTAAATTGCATATTTTTATTTTACCTGGCTCGAGTGGCCTGGTGTACCAAGGGGAGTTGGATAAAGATGTTAGGGAGTGAGGAGGGCACCTGTTGGGAGGAGTGCTGGGTGTTGTATGGAAACCAATTTGACAATGAATTTCATACTAAAAAAAAAGGTATGAGGGAGTGGGTACAATACACTTCTGATTTAATTATGAAAGGAAATATTGATACGTTGATTATGAGAAAGTTTAGGATTTTCAAACATGTTAAATGCAACGTAGCTATGCTGTGCCTCCTGAACTGTTTTTGAGCAGTGGTGGTTCTGAACTGGTATATATACATAAAGTTGAAAACCAAGGTCAACGCTGTAGGGGCACGTCTCTTTGCAAACTGTGGGGCGGATGATGGCAAGGAAGAGAAAGGGGTCTGGTTTCCTGAAAGTTCATCTTTTTTTCAAATCTTGAGACTTTTGAATACTTTTAAAAGAATATTTTCTTATCTTGTAAGGAATACACCTATTTTTCTTTGAGTGTGTACTGGGTTTTTTTGACCTGGTACCTTACCATGCCTTTGATTTTTAGTTTTATTGTTACTAAATTGTAAAAAAGAAAAAGGCGTTAGAGATTGAAAAAAAAATTTTTTAATGTTTTATGTTTGAGAGAGAGAGAGAGCACAAGTGGAGGAGAGACAGAGAGAGGGAGATGCAGAATTGGAAGCAGGCTCCAGGCTCCGAGCTGTCAGCCCAGAGCCAAACGCGGGGCTCGAACCCATGAACCGCAAGATCATGACCTGAGCTGCAGTTGGCTGCTTAACTGACTGTGCCACCCAGGCGCCCCGCCCACCCCTTTTTTTTAATGTTTTGATTATTTTTGACAGAGAGAGACAGAGTGCGAGTGGGGGGGGGGCAGAGAGAGGGAGACAGAATCAGAAAGATTTAAAGAAAATGAATCTGTATAAATTTTCTTTTTTAGAGAAGTTATTTGATGATATCTATTGCCCCACTTGCTTATTTGATGCAGTTTTATTAAGATCTGTATATATATAATATGCAAAAGTAAATACAAATTAGGGTTTTGTCAGATTTTGATGCCCAGTGGCCCTTTTAAAACATTTAATCGCAAAATTCCTGATGCTGGGTGTAGTTTACAGCTGGGAGTTCTTAACCTGGGCTCCATCGACCCCTGGGGCTGGAATATGTTCTGAAGAGAGCGTCCGTGACCTCTGTCAGATTCCCCCGGGGTCCGTGGTACAAGATGACAAAGAAGCACTATCTCAGAGTATCTGCATCAAGCCGTGTCCTAACTCACTCGTCTGTGTTAAAGGCATTTCTCATCGCAATCGTGGTACCGGATGTTGAGACGTTATGTCCCTGGGCCCAAAAGAGAGGATTTGCAGGCTCCTTTGAGGAACTTTGCAGGAACAAGGTAAGGCTCCGAAGCGTGTGGTCCACCTTCCGGACCTTCGCCTGGCGCCGGGCCTGCCTCCAGGGACCTCCAGCACAGCAAGCGTGTTGTTTTCTTGCCTTACTAGGATGTCAGAAGAGCCGTCCTAGAAGACATGGTGAGGCTCGGGAAGGACTCTGGCCTGAAACCATTTGAACAGGTAAGACTTTTCATCACGGCGCACGAACCCCTGCAAAACAGGTTTCCGACTTGAGGATTTCGTGTGAGTAGGTGTGGAGCACGAGGTGACCTAAAGAAAGCCACGGGGAATGCATGATGGAGCGGCTCGGCAGCAGGAGGGGGTTTCTGTAACCAAGGAGTAGGCATTCTCCTTTCCTGGAGGTCGGGATCCAGGCCCGGATTCTGTCGTGGGCATAGCCCCTACGCCGTGTGGACAGAGCCGGCTGGCCTGAGTCGGAGGGACTGGACCGGCCACAGGGCCTCCGTCCCTTCAGGTCTACGGGCTTTTTAGATTCAAGTTGTGTCTGCCCTCGTTTTTGCTTCAATCACCTCATTTATTTGCAGGTCAAAGGCATTACTCTCCACCCCGAATTATTTTCTGTCGACAATGGCCTCCTGACCCCAACAATGAAGGCTAAACGGCCAGAGCTTCGGAACTATTTCAGGTCACAGATAGATGAACTTTATTCCACCATCAAAGTTTAACGTGAGAAAGAAACCACACACCTCCAACGTCTCCTACTGATGGCCTTCACGTTGGTAATTTTGACTAGAGCACGCGTAGGAAAGGGAGCGTCCGTGTTTGACTTGTGCATTCGGGGTTCTTGTCATAGGAATATTAGAGGACGTGGAACACTGCCTTACAGTCCCCTCATGTTGCAGACCATGCTTATGGTGACACACAGTTTCCAAAATGAGCCTTAAAATTGTAAAGGGGGAACTATAAATGTGCTAAGTTATTTATGACTTCCTCAGTTTAAAAAAAAAAAAAAGGCGGGTGAAAACTTCTGTCTCCCTGTTTTTCTAACCAAGGGATTAGGATTTTGCTGCAAATTCTGCATTTGTCTGCTGCTCTCGAGTACAGTGCCCTGGAGGGAACCTGTCCCTTAAAAACAAGAACTGTCCCAGCTGGAGAACATCACAAGTGGACCAGAGATTCTTTTTTAATCCCTGCCTCCTTCCCTTCACCGCCTCACACGCACTCTGACGACCCCTCTGATCCCGGGGTATGGAGCGCGCACGCTTCCCCGCTGTCCCTGTTGTCCCGTAGGAGCAGAAGTTTCCCGGAGAAGGACAGAACAGACTCAACTGAAAAGAGCACAGATTACGGAGTCTCCGATGAATTGCTGCTCACCTGAGCAAATGAATGGATTCTGGCATCCGTGGGGCAGAATGCGCTCAGACCCTCTTCTCTTTGCCCGCTTCCCTCCCTCCATCCTTTCCCAGGGGTTATTAAAAAATCTGCCTTAGACTCTGCAGTGAAGAGAAGCATTTCAAGAAGGAAATAAAATCACCTGGGTCAACCATGCTCAACTGTGACGCCTGTGTAACTGCTCACTTTATCTTCACCGAACCAGTCACTATTTGTGATGGCCGATGGAGTTTTAATGTGGTTTTCATATCAGAAGATTACGTTGTGATTAACGGGCTCCCCCCCGCCCCCAGTAAACTCTCAGGCAAGGCATGTCTGTCAAAATATTAAGGGAATAGATCTACTTGGGTACTTATTGAAATGGACAGTAATAAACACTCTTACAATGCTACCTGATTTTTATGAAATGTATTTGCCAAGCCAAAATTCTAGGATGTAGAAATCTGGAAAATTCATTTCCTGGGATTAACTTCTCAAGGGATTTTTTTTTTTCTAAGTTAATTTGGGAAATTAGCTGCATTTCACTTTACTGCAAGTCTTTGCCACGTGTGACTGAATCAAGTTGTCATTTCGATACCGAAAGCAGTTGGTTTTGGATTTGTGAGCGTCCATGTATTATACAAGCACAACAGGGTTTGCACTAAAGAATTGTCATTGTAGTAACACTATTTGGTAGCCTAACTTCGTACGTGTATTCTTAATTGCACACAAAGTCAATAATTTGTCACCTTGGGGTTTTGAATGTTTGCTTTAAGTGTTGGCTATTTCTATGTTTTATAAACCAAAACAGAATTTCCAAAAACAATGAAGGAAACCAAAATAAATATTTCTGCATTTCAAGTGGGTGAAAGCCTCTCTTTTCGTGTCAGGGGTAATATTCGGGATAGCCTTGCATGTGCACAAGGGAGCCGGAAGGGCCCTTTGCCTCAGCCCCGCCCTCCCGTGTCTTCGCCGACGCTTACAGGGGCCAACCGGGGCCCCTGGCTGGGCTCTCTGGCGACAGCCCTGTTGGGTGGTGAAGAAAACCATGGTGTGAGCAATATAGATATTCTTGGAAATGCAAATTCTTTGCTGGGCAGCCGGGTTTCAGGAGACACTGGCTGTAGTTGGGTTTGATTCTGTGTGTTTTAGTAATTCTCTTACGAAGCACTGTTTTAGATGTCTCGCTTACAGCAGCTGCCGTTTTCTCTTCCCTTTTCCTCTGGTTCCACGCTGTGCTCTCGTTGTAAAGATTTCCTCTTCAGGTGCTCTGTAGTCCGCCCCCGGCTCCTTATGGAGTCTGTGACGTTGAAATCCACCTCCTGCCCTCGCTCCCTCCCTTAAATCTCATGTTTGGTGTGGAGATGTTTGGTTTCTCCCTCTAAAGCTCAAACCCTCTGCGCACATCTCTTGAAAGCCTCCAAACACGTTCTGCCTTTTGTTTGAGTTATTAAATTCCTTATCTTGTCTTCCCTCATCTTTCTCTTCTTCCCCTGAGTTGAGGAAATGTGAGTTTCTTCACACTAGGACATGACCTCCTTTTCCCTCCCTTCGTGCCCAACATGGCTTGCACACCAGTAGGAGTTCATTAAATAAATCCCATTTAAATAGGGGATTCCCATGTAAATATGAACAAATACTTGGAATTTTGAACAAAACTTCTCTTATAATGAAGCTGATGTACACGTTGGGTTTATCCTTTTTTTAAAAAATTGTATCCTGTACATAAATGTATCATCTTAATCGTTAAAAATATTTGTGTAATGTTTATTTCTGAGAGAGACAGAGTGCAAGAGGGGGAGGGGCAGAGAGAGAGGGAGACACAGAATCTGAAGAGGCTCCAGGCTCTGAGCTGTCAGCACAGAGCCCGACGCGGGGCTCAAACTCACAAACCGTGAGATCATGACCTGAGCCAAAGTCGGATGCTTAACTGACTGGAACCACCCAGGCGCCCCCAGTTAATTTTTTTTTAATGTTTTATTTATTTATTTTGAGAGTCCTAAGCAGGCTCCGCACTGTCATCACATAGCCCAACATGGGCTCGATCCCATGAACCGTGAGATCCTGACCTGAGCCGAAGTCAGACGCTTAACCAACGGAGCCACCCAGGCGCCCCTCATCTTAGTCATTTTCAAGCCTACAGTTCAGAGACATCAGGTGCGTTCACATTGTTGTGCGGCCATCAGCGCTATCTGTCCGCAGAACTCTTTCATTCTGCAAAAGCGAAACTCTACTCATTAAACACTAGCTCCCATCCCCTCCTCTCCCCAGCCTCCGACCACCAATCTACTGGCTGTCGCTATGAATTTGACCCTAGGTAAATCCTACCGTGTAGCTGTCCTTTGGGACTGGTTTTTCCACTGTTCGCAATATCCTCAAGGTCGTACCATGTGTCAGGATTTCCTTCCTTTCTAAGGCTGAGGAATACCCCATTGTGTGCACAGACCACGTTTTCTTTATCCGTTCGTTTGTTGACGGATATTTGAGTTGCTCGTACCTTTTAGCTATTGAGAATAACGTTGCTGGGAGCGTGTTTTAGTCCCTGCTTTCGATTCTGGTGGGTATTTACCTAGAAGTGCCATCGCTGGATTATAGGGTAGTTCTGTGCTTAAGTTTTGAGGAATTACCATACTGTTTTCCCCAGCGGCTGCACTGACCGTCTCACTGGCAATGTACAGAGATTCCAGTTTCTCCGCATCCTGTCTGTAAACATCCTCTCTTGTTGGTTTCTGTGTTTTTCACAGTGCGCATCCTAGTGGGTGTGAAGAGCTATCTCATCATGGTTTCGCTGTGCATTTCTGTGATGATTAGTCAGGGTGAGCCCCCCTTCCTGTGCTTATTGGTTGTTTGTCCATCTTCTTTGGAGAAATGCCTCTTCACATCCTTTGCCCTTTTTTTCTTCTTCTTTTTTTTACAAGTTGGGTTGTTTGTGTGTTTTATTGAGCTCTGGGAGTTCTAACACCGCCTTTCGATTCTTAACTTTCATGGTGCTCTGTTGGGGGTCCGTGCCTGTTCAACGGCAGTAGATATCCAGTGGCGCTCCATCCCACAAATCAAAACTAGACCTCGAAAGCCCTGTGGTCTGTGTCTCAAACCCAGCCAGAAGAGAAGAGAGGGGCTTGACTTGGAATGATGCCCCTCTCTTCTCTTCTGGCTGGGTTTGAGACACAGACCACAGGGCTTTCGAGGTCTAGTCTTCCGTCTTTTCTTCCGTCCAGATGCCCTGGGGGTTAAGCTTCTTTCAAGAACAGCCAAAGGGGTGCCAAGGTGATTCAGTCGGTTGAGCGTCCAGCTCTTGATCCCATCGCAGGTCATGATCCCAGCCGGGGTTGTGGGATCGAGCCCTGTGTTGGTCTCCATGCTGAGCGTGGAGACTGCTTAAGATTCTCTCTCTCTCTCTCTCTCTCTCTCTCTCTCCCTCCCTCCCTCCCTCCCTCCCTCCCTCTCTTCTCTCTCTCCCTCCCACCCTCTATTCCTTTCCCCTGTGCATGCTCTCTCTGAAACAAAAGAACACAACAGCCAGAGAGCAGGAGTCTCCCCCGCAGAGCCCGAGCCCTAGCCCTAGCGAGGAGGTGTGAGTGGGGCAGAAATGCTAAACCACTTAGCGCTTTAGTGGCTGTGCCCTCCCGGCTCCTCCTGCCCCTCCCTGCAGGCCCCAGCTGTGACCCACCCTCACTCTAGATCTAAACTCAGAAAAGCAGTTTGTTTTTAAGTATATTTGGCACTTGGTAAATATTTTTGCCCCACTCCCACATTTCAGATTACTTGGAATAATAACAATAACTAAAATGCTTTGGACGTCGCCCCGGGCCAGGCACGATTCTTGGCATTTTTACACAGATGACCCACTTTACATTACAACCCCTGGAGCCAAATGCTACCGTTGTCCCCAGTTTACAACGAGGAAATCTAAGCACACAGATAATGTGATCAGTGTCCCACGCCCAGACGGCATGGACTCCGTCTGGCTCCGGACCCAAGCTTTCAACCCCACGCCATGGATGTTTCTTCTTGTCTTAGACCGTGAACTTCCTGACGAGACTTGCCGGCGGAGTTATTCTTTGGTGCCAGTAGTTGTGCCTCGAAGCTTCGGTACAGATGGTTTCGATTCCTGCCCTGTGATTGTTCTTTGTCCTGGCAAGAGCTAACACCACCTCCCAGAGTTTTGTTCTGGTTTTACGGCTTCTCAGAAATTAGAGTTGCTCTCTGTGATGTTGGTAACCCCAAATCCACCAAGGACTAAAAGTTTCCTAGAGCCAGCCGCTCTGTTTGAGGAAGAAGATACGTGGAAAGCTGGGTGACAGGCCAAGGGCAGGTTCATGAGGTCCCTCAGAAGTTCTAGAAACCCTCCTCAGTAACAGCTGCAGGGGCTGTGGATTTGGCACGGCCAGTGTGCCCGCCAGTGTGCATTCCTTACTGACGTCCCCGTTCAGTCCTCACAAACCCCTGTTAGGCAGGGGGTGAGTCCACAGTTATGTGTTTACCCTCAGCCAAGTGCCAGGCCCAGTTCTGTGCCGTGGGGACACAGCGGTGAGCTCAGCAGACGGGATCCTCGCCCTGACGAGGCTCCCTGTGTAACAGAGATGGACGGACACACAGGAAACAAAAAAGCAAACACAAGAATTCAGATTGTGATGGTGCTCTGAAGAAAATAATTGCTAGAGGATTGGGGAGGGGACCACAGGCCTGTTTTAAGTGTTGCGGTCAGATGAGGTCCCTTTGAGGAGGTGACTGTGGGGGATGATCGGAAGAAGGAGGAGGGGAACCAGCCTTGCAAGGTTTGGGGAAGGAGGTCAAAAAGCAGAAACCGTGAGTGCAAAGGTCCTGAGGTGAGAAAGAGCCCGATGCATCCCAGGGCCCGAAAGAAAGTGAGTAAGGCTAGAGCATCATAAGCAAGGGAAAGTGTAGTACTGGGGAAAAGTTAGAGATGAAGGAGGGCCAAGTTAGCAGGCCTCGCGGCCCAGGAAGGAATCTGGATTTTACCCTGGGTTCAGGAGGAAACCAAAGAGGTGTCTGAGGCAAGGAGTTCCCCTCCCTGAGTTCCCCTTCTCAAAGACCACTCCTGGAGACCGCGTGAGGACAGCATAGGGCATGGTGGCTTGAACCAGGTTGGTGGCAGCCGAGACAGAGGAGGAAAGCGGGGGGGGGGGGGGGGGGGGAACTGCGCTTGGGGAACCGGGGGAGCAGAGGGTTCAGGATGTCAGCGCAGGGGGGTGGACGTGCACCCGCCCTCACCGAGCTGGGAAGACTCGCATCGGTTTTGGGGGGAGGGAGTCAGGGGTCGAATTTGGACCGTTTCTATTGGAGGTGGCTGCCCGACCAGCATGTGAAGACAGGAGCGTACGGCCCAGAAGACAGTGAGGCGGGAGATAACACACTGGCAAGCCAACAGCGCACAGAAGGTGAAAGAGACTCTGCCGGGGACCCTGGGGGACCAGAAAACCTGGATGGGAACCAGAGGAGGTCTAAGACAGAACCGGCCTCGCCTATTTGAAAGGGAATTAAGGAGCCAGCAATGGGGACTGAGAATGGCCTACCGTGGAAGAAGGTGGGAAACCAAAGATGGGGTGTCCCAGAAGCCAAGAGAGAAAAGGTTCGTGGAGGAAGGGGATCAGTTATGTCATATGCTATCAAAAGGTAGGGGACAGAGGAACGTCCGCTGATTCCACAGTGGAGGCCACCGTGGACGTAAGTGTTCCAGCAGGGCAGAAAGGGCAGAAGCCGGGGGGTGGGGGGCGGGCGGTGGGGACAGGGGCTCCGGGGAAGTCAGGGAGATCAGCTAACTACTCCTGAGTTTTCCGACTGCAAGACCTCTCTGCCTCGGTCAACTTTTTTGCTGTCCCTCCCCCTCCCTGGTGTGATGCCCATCACTGTGTCAGACAAGTCTCCTTCATTAGACAGTCCTCAGGTACAGCTAATCTCTCCATTGTAAATGGAGAGTTGGCAGCTTAGTTCATGTCACAAGGTGGAGGCGGGTAGATGCCATCGACTCTGGAATTTTCGTCCACGTTTCCAGTGATCTTTTCCTTTCTTGGCAGCAGAAGCAGGAGAGAAGTCTGCCAGTCTGTCCCAATTGCCAGGCAGGGCAGGAGGACAGAGGGCAGAAGGCCTTAGGGCTGTAGACCGAGCGTCCCTCCCATCCCTCCACCTCCAGCCCCCTCTGCATGTTTCACGGAAGTGGCCGTTCCTCCCTCCTCGGCCGGAGCAGCCTCAGGGCCCAGAGCCGAGAAAGTGCAGCCCCTGTTACCACGTGAGTCTGCAGATGTGAGGTCCCCGAGGGCAGCCCTTTCTCCACGGGGTCCTGGAGGAGATGCCCAAATCTGAACTCCCTCCTTCACTCAGCACGAGTCACGGGGAAATCGACCCACCTTACCCTTTAGCCATTATTTGGCATTAAAAAAAAAAAAAAAAAAATCCACATTTTTCCTTTTTGACTTTTAACTTCTCACTGTCGGCCTGCTGAAATGGTAGGCGTCTTGCTGGCTCAATTCTGCTTCTCGGCACTGTTCTTAAGGTACAGAGATGTTCTGTTCTTGGCCAGACGAAGGGTTTTGTTTTTGGGTAAATACAAGTTCTTAGCCACTCACTTTTGTTGAGATTTTTTGTGGGGGCGGGGGGAGGGGAATGTCAGCGTTCCCTAAGAGAAATCGTCCTTGCTAAATACTGAAGCTGCTGGATTTTCCCCCAAGAGCTCTGGGCAGGCTCCCTGCTTTGCATGTGGCCAAAGTCGGAGGGTAAGTCCTGAGAGCAGCAGCGGGGCCCTGCCACAGGGGCACCTAAGCCCCAGGCACGGTCCGGGACACGTGTGAAGTGTGTGTGAAACCGGTTTGCTCACATTCTGCGTTGGGCAACATCTGCAGCCTGTGCACACACAGAGGGACTCTCCCTTAAGAGTCTTGTGCTTTCCCACACCCTCTGATAACGCCTTCCCCACCCTGCTGCACTCCCGCCAGCTCCCCCGGCACCCCTCCCCCTCCCCCGCCCCCGCCCACCCGGCCAGGTGGTGCACCCAGGAGGGATTCCAGGGCCGCCACTGTCTTGCTGAGGCTCTCTCCTATCATCTGTTGGATGTGTCCACTCCCCCTCTCCTGCTGCCCAGAGTGGCAGCTGTCTTCCACTGGGACCACTGCGCTGGCCTCCTGCCTCCTTGTCTCTGTGTTGGTCTCTACTGACTCACCCTGTTTTCCTCTGCTTTGCAGCAAGGATGATTTTTCTAACTCGTAAGTCTTATCGTGTGATTGTCCTGTTTAAACCTTCAGAAAGTTCCTGTTGCTCCCAAGTCTGAACTGCTTGAAAGACTTAGAGGAGGCCTTCTCAGACTTTACTGTGCCTCAGATGCCCTAGGGATCTTAAAATGCAGACGCAGATTCAACACGTTGGGCGCTGGGCCTAAAATTGTGCGTTTCGAATAGGCTCCCCAGGGGATGCCAGCGCTGCTGGTCTGTGCAGGACATTTTGAGGAGCAAGGAACTGGAGGACCCCTGCTGATGTCCCTAGCCTCGTCTTCTGCTCCCTCCCCAACTCTGCTCCAGCCACGCTGAACTTGTGCTAGCTTCCAGAATACGTCACATGCTCGCTCACCACTGGGCCTTTGCACATGCTCTGTCTCCCTAGAGCACGCTTACCCTGGCCTAGCTGGCTCCTGCTCCTATTCCAGGTAAACTGTAGATCCCACTTCCTCTGGGAAGCCTTCTCCCATTCTCCAAGCCTAGGAAATAAAGAGCCTGGCATGTTTGCGGCCTGGCAATGGTGTGAGGTGGAGAGGGAGGGTGGTTGGTAGTGATTTTCTTTATGCTAAGTGACAAGGTTAAAGGGGTGAGCAGGCTGGCCTGTGAGAACAGGGTGGCAGCCAGAGGGTAGGGGTAGCTGTTTACTCTTACAGAAGGTTCCAGAAAGAAGGTTTTTGTGTCACCTGGGGGTTGGAGAGGGAAGTACGTCTGGCGTGAGGTTGTCTGGCTGATGGTACTGTGGCTCTTTTCCATTCTCAGCTGAGCAGTGAAGGATCCCTGAGGTAAGGACTCCAGTTGCCCTGAACTCTGTGAACAAGGTCAGCTGCACAACTGTGTGTCCTCAGGCCACCCAAAAGTCGTGTCAGAGAGCAGGGACATTAAAAGGATGAGAACTGTTTTCAGAAACTTCTTTTTCTTCTTCTTTTTTTTGGGGGGGCGGCACAGCTTGAGAGCGAATCGTAGAGACAAAGAAAGTTTCTACTGTAGAGATTTTATTTCTCTTAATTTTCTTACCAAAATCTCTTCCTCTGGGGTGTTCTTTTGTTGTCTCTTTCTCACTTGTGCGCTCATGTGTCCCTTTCGCAAGTTTGAGTCATAAAACGAATTCCTCTGCAGGTTGGAATCAGCTATTGCTTGGCCAGAGAAATCCTGGACTTTGCTGGAATGGTCCTGCCAGGCTTCCTGCACCAGACGCAGCCCTGCAGGGAGCTGGGAATGGAATCTGAAACATGTGACGTTGCAGGTCATGATGCAGTGGTCAGGCATGTGATCTCAGCTTGGCTGCGGGCAGTGCCAGTTAGGTCTAGAAAAAGTAGGACGTTGGTTGCACGGCAAATAAGTTCAGTAGTGGGTATCAGAGCCAAGGAAACGTCCGAGAGCTTGTGACACACAGAGGGATCGAACGTCATCGCAGTTCGCGGCAATGGAAAACTCTTTCTGCCCCCCAACTGAAAAATATACCGCGTACTACTTCCTTTCTGAATTTTATTTCCTCTTTGTCATAAAGGGAACGTCCAAGCCGAGGTCTCCTCCTTCTTGGCCCTGGCCTTGCCCAGCGGGACGTTTTCAGTTCGTTTCGCAGCGTCATTGTTACAGATGGTGAGCAGTTGGTCTGTTTACCACAGATAACGACCTTAGTTTCTTCCCAAAGAGAGCTGCCAAGTTCAGTGGGTTATTCCTGTGCACCCAGTAATTAGTAGGTGCTGCAGGAAGTTAAAAAAAAACACAGAAGGGAAATTTGAGAAAGAAATTATTTCCTTTATTTTCTTTCCCACACGAGAATATCATAACCTTTGCCTTCAGGGAGACTTAAAGGCATGAGCTTGACGTATAAGAGAGGATAATGCACATGACAAGGAAAAATGAGTTGAGCAACAGGTAGTTAAGAGACGTAGCCTTACTAATCTTGAACAGACTTTGAACCAGAAAATGTGAACGCTGGTCTCCAATTACATCTTCAAACCTCCAGTCCTGGTCTTCATCTGCCCTCTGGTGGCAACGGTTCTGAACAGAAAATTCCACAGAAGAGCTCCCCTGAAAGAAAGCAGAGGCCCAGTAAGAAATGATAAGCATGTGTGTATGTATGGATATGGACGTATATGTAAGTGTATATGTAAGTATATATGTAAGTGTATACATAAATGTATATGAATACTCCGTATTCTTTACCTCTTATCTTCATGGTAAACCTGTAAGGTAAATAATAATATTCTCACTTAAAAATCAAGCTAAGAGGGGCACCTGGGCAGCCCAGTTCAAGCCCTGCGTCAGGCTCTGTGCTGACAGCTCAGAGCCTGGAGCCTGCTTCAGATTCTGTGTCTCCCTCTCTCTCTCTCTCTCTGCCCCTCCCCTGCTCGCACTCTGTCTCTCTCTGTCTCTCAAAAATAAATAAAGAAATGAAAATCAAACTAATAATTCCAAAACATGAAGTTAATATATACATCAACCCATTTCATGGGGAAGATATATTTCCACAGAGGAGTGTCTGTGCCCGAGCATTCAGTTCATCCCGAGGTCCAAGATGTTTTGTAGTTCTTTATTTTCTACATCTGTATTATAAAAGCAGTCGTTGTGGTGGGTTTTTTGTTGTTGTTGTTGTTGTTTTGTTTTATCAAACTTTTTTTTTTTTTTTTAGGGAGAGAATGGGAGCAGAGTAGAGGGGTTGGGGCGGGGAGAGAGAGAAAGAGAGGGAGAATCTTAAGCAGTTCCACACTGAGTGTGGAGCTCAGTGCAGGGCTTGATCCCACAACCCAGAGATCATGACCTGAGCCGAAACCAAGAGTTGGATGCTCAACCGGCTGAGCCCCCCATGTGCTCCAATAGTGGTGGGGTTTTTTTCACTGTCCAAACATGAAAGTATGTTACATCACGCTCCTCCCACCGTGATGTCCTGCAGAATTTCTGCAATCACCTGTCCTCTGCTATCCCCCAGCACCCTCTGGTTGTTCACAATGCCCAGGCTACTTACAGGGCTCCAGACCTTCCTCCCTCCACTCCTGTGTGTTTAGCCCTCTTCCCACACCTATGCTTCACCCGTCCTGGCCACTGTCCCTAATTCTTCCCAACCTCCCTAGGTACGCTAAGATTACAAGGTTGTTGACTTTAACGAGCATTCACAAAGGGTTAACGGCGATGGAAAGAGTGCACACAAGGCACGCATCTGACAAGAGAAAATACGGTAGAAGCTTGGATTGTGGATAACTTGTTGCTGGGAGTGTTCCGCAAGACGAGCAAACATTTCTCATAAATTTTCACTTGATAAATGAGCGATGTCTTGTAATATGAGTAGTATGAGACGCCGGATGTCACATGATCACAACCGAGCCAATGGTTCCTCTCTCTCTCTCTCTTTTTCTCTCTATCTCACACGCGTGCGCTGTGGGACTGTGGGTGATCATCTCCCACGCTTGGATGCTTGGTCTCAGGCTGTGGTGTTTGCAGAAATCAGTGATCTTTCAGAACATTGGAAGGTGCCCACAACTGGCACTTGTGTATTTTATGTCACTTCCAAGCACCTATGGACAGTCCCTTGTTTTTCCATCCAAGAGTAAGCTTAGGAATGCTTTGCTTCCTTCTAGGTCAGGCTGCCTGCAGATATAGACCCTTTCCTTTGCTATCTTATTGCCAGTTACATGAAATACAGTAAATGACAAGAGTTTATTAATACTGTATTGCAGTCAACATCCGTTAGTGATAGTGAAAGTCTCCTACACAGTAACCCTCCTGTGTCTTGTCTCTCTCACACCAGCCATGAAGTTTGCAAACAGAAGTGCAGGTTAATTTGTTTATTTTTCTTTATATTTTGTATTTTCTTTGTTATATTGTATTGTATTTCAGTACTATAATCATTTTTATATGAATATTTTTGGGTTGTGTAATGAATCATCCGAATTTCCATTATTTCTTGTGGGAAAATTCGCTTTGATATACAAGTGCTTTGGATTATAAGCATGTTTCCAGAATGAATTATGCTCGCAAACCAAGGTTTTCCTGTATTGATGGGCAACGGCTTCCTGAAAAAGTAATCTGCCATTGTCTTCGTAGTTTCCCAGTGACCGCATCTTCCCTTGGCTGCAACCTCTCTGTTCTGCTGGGCTTTTCTTTTTCCCTTTACTGATCCTTCTCGCCTCTCGAGCCGCTGGCCTCCAGCCCCCACACTTCTGATACTTGTCTTAGGCCTTCGCGTTCACTTTCTTCCACCCAGACTGGGCTCTACACCAGAGCAACTGGGAGTCTTGTCCATGTTATAGCATTACTTGCTTCATCATACCACGCGCACCCCAGAGAGCCTGGAACCCGCCCCCTTTCCTCTCCCCTTTATTCACCCCATTTGAGAATCGCTGCTCGAATCTGACAGTTTAACCGAGAAGGCAGCATGAGGGAGTGGAACCGATGTGTTTGGTATTAGAACACCTAGGCTGAAATCCTGCCTTCCCTATGACAGATGAGCTCTGCAACCAACCGTGGGCAAGTTTCTGCAGAGGACAGCATCCCTTTCCTGCTTTCCCAATTTCCAACCCCTCCCCACCACCCCAATCCCAATAGGAATCCATGTGGTTCCAGGAAGTTTGTGAGTGTATTCCAGTTCTTTGACCCCAGGAGTTGATCCAGAGGTTGTTTTTTTGTTAATATTTTTGGGTCAAGGTTATAATCCCCAGTTGCTTGGTCAAACACAAGTCTAGATGTTGCTGGAAAGGTTTGTTTTTTGGTTTTGTTTTTGTTTTTTTAGATGTGATTAATATTTATTTTTTTTTAATTTTTTTTAATGTTTATTTATTTTTGAGACACAGAGAGAGACAGAGCATGAACGGGGGACGATCAGAGAGAGGGAGACACAGAATCTGAAACAGGCTCCAGGCTCTGAGCTGTCAGCCCAGAGCCCGACGCGGGGCTCGAACTCACGGGCCGCGAGATCATGACCTGAGCCAAAGTCAGCCGCTTAACCAACTGAGCCACCCAGGCGCCCCTTAGATGTGATTAATATTTAAATAAGTAGACTTTGAGTAAAGCAGATTATTCTCCATAATGTGGGTGAGCCTCACCCAATCAGTTGAAGGCCTTAAGAGCAAAGACTGGGATTTCCCAGTGATGAAAAAATTCTGCCTCAAGACTGCAGCCTAAAAATTCTGCCTGAGTTTCCAGCATGCTGTCCTGCAGAATTCAGACTCAAGGCTGCAACACCAACTCTTACCTGAATGTATAGGCTGCTGGCCTGCCCTCTCCAGTTCAGACTTGCCAGCCTCCACAATCGTGTGAGATAATTCCCGAACACAAATCTCTCTCATGTAGATGTATATAAATATTCCATCCAGAGTGCTGAACCTCTTCCTGTATTAACAGTTGGGTACTTTATTTTTTAAATACGTATACGTGAGAGATTTATTGTATATTTATAAATATACATACATATACATATATATAGGCAGTGTGGGTGTGCACGTGCCTCCTATTGGTTCTGTTTCCCTGGAGAACACTGACACATGTAGGTATGTCACCAAAACCCCGTTAAAGCTTAAGCTTTTTTCTGGGAATACTGGGACATAGCTACTCCCTTTGTTTTGAATGGTGGAGTTCTGATGTGAGATTTGGAACAGCTGCTAGGTGCAAGCTCTGGGCTCGGATCCTAAGATCTAATGCAGGCACTACCTCTTAGCATCTGTGGGACTGCTCCTTCGTTTCCTCGTATGCAAAGTGGGCTTATAGTGCTCACCACATAGGGTTAGGGAAAGGTTGAAATGGTTTACTACTTAGAACAGTGCCTGGATCATAGTAAATGCTCAATAAACCCAAGTGTCGCTGCCAATGCTGCTGCTGATGTACACGGCCTGATAACAAGCTGATGTACAAGAAGGGCAAGAAAATGGCCCCGTCAGAGCCCTGACGGCTTCTCAAACCTCTAGGTCAAACTGTCATCGCTGTCAAAGCCATCCTGCATCTGGGCTTTTCAGTGACATAAGCTCATAAACTCCTTTCATTTTTTACACCTATTTGGGTTCAGTTTTTATTTCATATCCAGTGCTGAACATCTTCCCGTCTTCACAGTTGGGCAGTTTCTTTTTTCGGATCCACAAGTTTGAGACCCATGGCCCTTTTCCCAGAAAAATGGAGCTACCTGTCGACTCTATTAAGAGTGACGAGTTTCAGTGGCTCCAGGAACCCCATTTCTTTTTTTTTTTTTAATTTTTTTTTCAAGGTTGATTTATTTTTGGGACAGAGAGAGACAGAGCATGAACGGGGGAGGGGCAGAGAGAGAGGGAGACACAGAATCGGAAACAGGCTCCAGGCTCTGAGCCGTCAGCCCAGAGCCCGACGCGGGGCTCGAACTCACGGACCGCGAGATCGTGACCTGGCTGAAGTCGGACGCTTAACCGACTGCGCCACCCAGGCGCCCCAGGAACCCCATTTCTAAACCGGTCAAAAGGGTGGTACCTTCAGTTCCTGAAAGGTGATTTATTCCCCTATGGCAACTGCCCAAATGATTCCTGGGTGAGGTGATTTCAGTGAGGAGGAATCAGCAAGGGACTGGGAATGATGAAAAGATGATGGTCTTAAGGGACATGCAAATGAAAAACATAATAGGATACCATTTCAACTCACTAGTTAGGTAAAAATGTAAAAGTCTTAAAAATTCTAAGTGTTGACATGTATATAGAGCTAAGGGGACTTTTATATACTGCTGATGGGGGATGTAAACTGTAATCTACAAAACGAGGTATAAAAATTGGCATTATCACGGAAAGCTTAAAATGTCTTTATTCTGAGGCAATAATATTTCTACCAGGTCTATCTCTAGAGAACCTCTCAGATATGTGTCATATGAAACACAAGAATGTTGGGCACTGCATTGTTGATCAGAGCAAAAAGACTGAAACAACCATACACAGGGGGATGGATAAATGAAATGTGGAGTATTTACTTAAAGCATTCCAAAGACAATGAAAATGAATGAACTACAGCTACATGAATCGATGTGGCTAAATCTAAAAATCATAGCTTTGATTAAGAGCACTTGGAAAGTACATACTAAATATCATTTATATAAAGTTGAGAAATACACAGTAATTAATACATTCTTTAGGGATTTACCAAGGCTGGTGGAATGATCACGATTTATTTTCTAATGCAGTGGTGAGTACATGGGTGTTTCTGCTTGTCTTTACATTATACATGTTATATTCTTTTGTATGCATGAAACATGTTCTTTTTATTGTGATAAAATCTGCATAACATCAACTTTAGCTTTTTAACCATTTTCAACTGTACACTTTAGCGGCATGCACTTAGGTACAGGCACGTTGTTACACAACCATCCACTATTATCCATCTCCAGAACTTTTCCGTGATCCCAAACTGTGCTTTTGGAATCACAGCCACGAAATCATTGCCAAACTCAAGGTCATTAAGTATCTTTGCTCTGTTTTCTCCTTAAAGTTGCATCATTTTCCTTTTTAAGTCTAGGTCTTTGACCCATTTTAAGTTCATTTTTATTTATGGTGTGGTAAAGGCCCAACATTCTTTCGCAGAATAAATTTGTAAACAGAGAGACAGAATCGGAGAATACTAGCTCCAGAAGGGGCCCTTCCCATTTACAATGAGGAAACTAGAATAGAGGTGAAAATAACAGGCCGAGCTCACACAGCTGGCTAAAGGGCAGCAGCAGAGTCAAATACTGCCTTGTTGGCGATGCATCGTTCTCACTGCCCAGGAGCCTAAGCGCTGGGAGCTCCCACCCGGGTTTGGACCGGGTACCCGCAGAAACACCGCGCTGCCTCGTTTCAGCTCCGGCTCCTCCCCTTCCCCGCCCCCTGGGCGGGCCCCTACGGCTCCGGAACTGCCGAGTTTAGGAAAACGGGCGCGGGCGCGGGCGCGGGCGCGGGCGCGGGCGCGGGCGCGGGGAAAAGCCCGGCTAACTATTGACGTCTCAGGGACCATCAGCAATTGGTTGGAAGGCGCTGACTCCAGGATCCGCTTTCCTACAATCCCAGCCGGGATTTCTCAGGCGCTCCAGGACCGGGAGGACCCGCGGGATTAAACGGTCCGGGGCGGGGCGGGGCGTGCGCGCAGGCTCGGCCCAGATTGATCGCTCGGGGAGGCGCGCGGTTTGGCGGGATTTTTCTGGCTCCATTTACCCGCAGAGCCTTGGACTCGGATGGCTCCGTCGCGGCGGGTGCGGGGCCCGGGGCGCGGCGGGTAAGTACTTCGGCTCGTGCGGACGCAGCCCGGGCACCGGCGTTACCTCTTTCGCTTCCTGCCGCGTTTTGTGCCTCTCGGAGCTGTTCGTGCTGCGCAGCGAGGCTCCCTGGCTCTGCCCCTGCGGATCTCGCTCAGGGTCTCGTCTTCCACCTATAAGATGGGAATATTAGCCCCAAGTGCATAGGGTGGCCGCGAGATTTAAAGCAGTTACAGCTGAAAACTGCCTGGCGGGTGGAAGAGAAGGTTAGCTTGGTGTGCGCGAGTGTAGGCTAAAGCAGGCTGTAAGTATTTTGAAACAAAATATCCAACAAATAACTCATTGAGCCGCCTCCTGCTTGCCAGACTTTACATTCTAGAAAGTTTGCCCTCTGGCTGGCCGTCAGGATTCTTATTTTCAAGACCCTGCCGTGTTTGTAACACGAACGTTAAAGCTGAACCAAATCTCCAGCCGGTGCTCCAAGCTGTCGCTTGTTATTCTTAAAAAGGGGTCCAGGATGGGTCACGCAGTTTTGTCTTAATCAAAAAGGGCATGCATTTAAATATAGGCTGCCAAACTGCTCTCCAGAATGTTACTTTTTTTTTAATTTTTTAATGTTTTTATTTATTTTTGAGACAGAGACAGAGCACGAGCAGGGGAGGGGCAGAGAGAGAGGGAGACACAGAATCCGAAGCAGGCTCCAGGCTCTGCGCTGTCAGCACAGACCCCGACGCGGACTGTGAGATCATGACCTGAGCCGAAGTCGGTCGCTTAACCGACTGAGCCACCCAGCCGCCCCCAGAATGTTATTTTTAATGGATTCGTTGACAGTTGCCCTGCTGGCAGTGTCTTGAGCGCACCCGAAGGCCTGGTGTGGTCCTAGCTAAAGGGATCTCGGCCTGCTATGGTGGGGACGCAAGGTCATACGTACACACGTCCAGGAGTTCCTCCTGGGCTGTGGGAAGACTCCCTGTAGGAGGTGGCATTTGTGGATGCAGGGTGACAGCGGGGAATGCAAGCCAGGCAGAGCTTAGGGGAAAGCCTGGAGCAGGACAGAGCAGGAAGGTGGAATGAACTGAGACTAGACTCCTGTGGGGACTCTTGATGCTGGGGGAGAACCAAAGACTCTCCCGATGGAGAGTCCCACTCTCTCCATGTGTGTGTATATACAACATTTTTGCCTTTGAGACTCTTGAAATCTGTTCATCCCTCTCCCCCAAACTCACTGGTGCCCATCTACCAAAACTTTTACATACGGTATCGCAGAGGTTTCCATCTTTGGAAACAGCACCTTGCTCCTACCCATAGGGAAGGTGGAAACTTGACCTTTTTTTAAGCACAGAGGAGGCAAGAGCCAGGGGTCAGCGGAGGATAAGAAGTTCTGCAATCTGGTTTCTAGTCCTCTTTCTGTTACTTGGCTGTGTGACCTTTGATAAGTCACGTAACTTCTTTTTCCCGAACGCTGGAATCACAAATGCTGTAAGATGAATACCTGGTCTACTTTCTTCTTTGGAACGGAGAATCAAATAAAGCAGTGGTCCTTAAAGTGTTTTTAGAAATGTGCATTTGTTAGAAACGCAGCAGCTCAGATCCCATCCCAGGTGGATGGAATCAGAATCTCTGGGGTGGGGCCAAGCAGTCTGTTGGAAGCCTTCCAGGTGATTCTGATGTCTTAAGTTTGAGAACCACTGCTCTAAAGAGTTCCACAGTTTTGTTTACTGTGACTTACAGTAATGATGTTTTACATCCCAATTAATACACACGTGTGCACTAAACACTTCTAGAACAACAACAAAAAAAAGGTTATGAAAATAAAACGTTCAATGCAATCTTACATTTTCTATTCTTTTGTATTTCCTTTTTGAAAATACAGAAGAAGATGTTGAGGGAAATTCTGGGGACGTGGGTAGAATTTGAATGTGGACAGTAGATTATACGATCCTATCGGTGTTCATTTTCTTAATTTGGAAATTGTACTGTGGCAATGCGTGATAATGCTCTCTTAGGAAAGGCACACTGAATTATTTAGGGGTAAAGGTGCACGTTGTCTCTAGTCTACACACACAGAGGGCGTATGAGACAACATGTGAACAGTAGGTGAACGTGGGTAGAGAATATACAGAATGTTCTTGAAATTCTATCAAATAAATCATTGCTCAAAGAAATATTGATTCTGACACGCTGGACTGATTTTGCTTTCCACGAATGGTGCCTGCACAGCAAGTTGTAGAGTCAGAGACTGAGTAATGGTATCGTACCCAAGTACCCCCAGTGCCGTCCTGCATTGCCTGGTGCACGGAGGATACACGGTACATGTTCACTGGAAATACTGTTTCCCCCCCACTCCTATTTCCAGTCTGTATTTTAGTCACTCTTGTTACATCTTGTTTACGCTTGTTGAAGATCTACAACTTTGTCCTTTTATCCCAGTGCCCAAGGGAGGGGCATTAGCGGTGGGAAGGGGAAAGCTGTGGATTTGAACTGCTGGAAATTTTGACGCGGGCGGCTTCTTGGCTGTGTGCTGCTTTGGGCAAATTTACTCTGCAGATGGGGTTCACTTCTACTTTATAGGACCGTTGGAGCTAAATGAGAAAATATACGTGCAAGAGCCAGGCACAGGCTAGAATGGGTGTCAGGTGCCTAGTAAATGCCAGCCTACTTCCCTTTTGCTCTATTCTGCAGAAACTGTCAGTCACTACTATGACTTGTCCTCAGGGAAAAGGAAAATAGCAGGATTAAGAGTTTCTGTGTCCCTGAGGGAGAGAGGTGTGCTATTTTATACACCGGTGATATGATTTGACCTGTAAAAAAAAAAAAAAAAAAATGTGTGTGAGATACAGGTCCTGTTTTCCCAAAGGATTTTGCCATAACCTGACTTTCTCTGGGTGCTCTCTCTGTGCAACTGATGACAATAACCTGGGGGAAAAATGCTTCGAAAGGGTTGCAAGTTACGGTGTTTCCCCAGTTATTTTAAATATTTCCTTTTTGTGTGTTTTTGCTGTTCGATAGTGTGAGATCTTCAAAGAACTCTATAGGAAAAACACATTCCACGAAAGATGTAAGTTATCGTCTCACTTTAATATAATTATCTCATAACTGACAATACGAAATGATGAACGTTTTGTGGGAACCTTCGAGTCGCGTAGACTTCACTCGGTGAGCTCAGTGTTCTATTGTAGTGAAAAGTGTATTCCTTTGCCTCCCATCTTTGCCAGTATATTACAAAAAATGATCCCTGTTAACATTTTGAATCTTTGTTTCTGGGCCTAGGTTGGTTTTATTTTCATTTGGATAATTGATATCCTGTAAAAATTTGTACAGCTTTCTGTATTTTGCTTTTTTCACTTAGCCATTTGGCTAAAGTCCGGCATACCTGGCACGGAATTCTTCAAGTTTTAAAGCTCTGCTCCCAGCCTGCCTTCGCGGGAAGTCCAAAGTGCCTGAGGTGGATTTCTGAGCCTTCCTGACTTCTTTCTTTTCTTGGAAGGCAGCTGGAAGCTGGAGGCTGATTTGCATCTCAGAGGATGGGAAGGCCTGTCAGCTCCCCTTCTCTGGCATCCCACCCCCAAGTACTCCGTGACAGATTTTATAGTGAGGGTCTGTAAGTGGGAAAGTTTTTGTTTGGTCAATTTTACACCATCTCCTTTATATCTCCTAGAATTTCCTCATGTTTTCTTTTCTGTAAATGGCATCCTTCCCCATTTCCCAGAGCTGTGATGGATTTTTTTTCTCATTTTCTGTATGTTTTGGTCTTTCATGAAGATTTGGGGTAGTAAATGTCATGGGGCCTGTTAGTATATTGAACCATAAACCCTTGTCTCTTCTTTGGGAGTTTTTACCCGTGTGTATCCTTATGAACTTTCAGGTGCGTGGGGGAGAGGGCCCATAGCTTCCCCTAGATCAGCAGTTGGCAAACTATGGCCCATGGGCCAAATCTGGCCTGCTCCCTGTTTTTGTACAACCCTGTGAGCTGAGAAAGATTTTTACCTTTCTAATTGGTTGGAATAAAATCAAAAGACAACTATCTCGTGATAGGTGAGAATGATACGAAATTCAAATTTCCGTATTCATAAATAAAGTTTTATTGCGACACAGCCATGCTTAATTCTTTCTGCAAGGTCACTGTCTGCTTTCAGACTGCAGTGGCTGAGTTGAGCAGTTGCAACAGATGCAAAGCCTACTATATTGAGCCTCTGGTCCTTGATAGAATTTAGCCAGCCCCTGTCTTGGTTTTTCAAAGGGGTCTGTTTCCCCCAACTCCCCCCTCAAAAAGTGTTAAGGATCATTTCTTTAGGCAGCAACGATAGCAGGATTATCCTTTCTAAATAAATCAACTTTGTAATGTTCCCGGTTGTTACAACTAATTCAATGACTTTGACTTTATTCACTTTTAGAAAGCTGGCCCAGAGCAGAAGCCTACTAATGTATTTGAGTTTCCCGATAATTCTGGTATCTCCAGCATCAGCAGACTGGGTGAACATGAGAAAGATGAGGAACCTTATGAGATCTTCGGTTAGTATTTTAAATCTTCATCTTAAAAACTTTAACGTAGTTTATCCTAAAAACTTTAGGCTAGTTACTAATAAAAATATGCATCGGGCTCTGTGCTGACAGCTCGGAGCCTGGAGCCTGCTTCAGATTCTATGTCTCCCTCTCTCCCTCCACCCCTCCCCCACACTCTCCCTCTCTCTCTTTTTCTATTAAAAATAAACAATAATTTAAAAAAAATTTTTTTTTCATATGGAAATCTTTTCAGATTTTAAAAATCAGCTGTCTGCATATGACTATAGTGTTCTGGGGAGTACTTAATATTTTGAGTTAATTTTTCTCACTTTTAAGTACATTACAAGTAAGAACTCTTTTTTTTTTTAATTTTTTTTTTCTTTATGTTTCATTATTTTGAGAGAGAGAGAGAGAAACAGAGCACGAATAGGCGAGGGGCAGAGAGAGAGTGGGAGAAACAGAATCCCAAGCAGGCTCCAGGCTCTTAGCTGTCACCACAGAGCCTGACACGGGGCTCAAACCCACGAACCATGAGATCATGACCTGATCCAAAGTTGGACACTTAACAGACTGAGCCGCCCAGGCACCCCATTAAGAAGTCTATTAAACATTTATCAAAGCGGAACTCTTCTAGGAGCATTTGTCCACAAGCCAGTCCTAATAGGACACCTATTATAGTACTCTGTAGAAAGAGGAATATGAACTATACTTCTCACTCCATATGACCACTCACACCATAGAGTGATTCAGTAAGGGGTTTTACTTAGAAGAGGGATAATTTTCCCTTTGCGGAAATACACAGAGGCAGAGGATGCTTCGGGAGAGCCAGGGGGAGAGCTCCATCTGTGTTTCTTGGAGTGTGAGGAAAGCAGGGCTGGCACCTGGTCCAGATGGGACTGATTCTGTTTACGTCACTGGCCACTTCAGAGGTCAAAAATGAGCAGAACGTGGGCACCTGGCTCAGTCGGTTAAGCATCCGACTTCGGCTCAGGTCACGAATCTTGCGGTCTGTGAGTTCGAGCCCGCATCCGGCTGTGTGCTGACAGCTCAGAGCCTGGAGCCTGCTTCGGATTCTGTGTCTCCCTCTCTCTCTGCTCCTCCCCTGTGCGCGCGCTCTCTCTCTCTCTGTCTCTTTCTCTCTCTCTCAAAAATAAATAGATTTAAAAAAATTTTAAAGAAAATACCTCCTTTTCAGTGGTACATTAGTGTGGCCCCCAAATTGCACAACCGTCACCGTTGTCTGTTCCAGAACATCCTAATCACCCCGGCGAGAAACTCTGTGCCTGTTGGCATTCAGTCCCCACCCGTCCTTCCCCCCCCAGCCCCTGCCAGCCATACACCTCCTTCCTGTTTGTGCCTCTTCATACGAATGGAGTCCTACTCCGTGTTCATTTGTGACCGGCTTCTTGCATTTGGCAGAGTCTTTTCACGGTTCCTGTGTGCTGTAGCAGGCGTCATACTGCATTCCTAAAAAATGTTTTAGCTCCATAATCCGTTGTTTTGTTTTTTTTTTAATTTTTTTTAACGTTTTATTTATTTATTTATTTATTTATTTTTTAAACATTTTTTTTTAAGGTTTATTTATTTTTGAGACAGAGAGAGACAGAGTATGAACGGGGGAGGGTCAGAGAGAGAGGGAGACACAGAATCTGAAACAGGCTCCAGGCTCTGAGCCATCAGCACAGATGCCTGACGCGGGGCTTGAACTCATGAACCGCGAGATCATGACCTGAGCTGAAGTCGGACGCTTAACCGACTGGGCCACCCAGGCGCCCCTAACGTTTTATTTATTTTTGAGACAGGGAGAGACAGAGCATGAACGGGGGAGGGTCAGAGAGAGAGGGAGTCACAGAATCTGAAACAGGCTCCAGGCTCTGAGCAGTCAGCACAGAGCCCGACGTGGGGCTCGAACTCACAAACCATGAGATCGTGACCTGAGCTGAAGTCGGCCGCTTAACCGACAGAGCCACCCAGGCGCCCCTAACCATTTTTAAAAGTACATTTCTGTGGCATCACCACGCTCCCGTTGTTCTGCAGCTATCCTCCCCATCCCCCCCAGAACCTCCCCTTGCCCCTAACTGAAAGTCTGTGCCCATTAAGCCACACCTCCTCATTCCCCACACCTCCCAGCCCAACTTTCTGTTTCTGTAAATTTGACTGCTCTAGGTGCCTCCTTTGAGAGGAATCAGACAATATTTTTCCTCTTTTTTTCCACTTAATTATGTCTTCAGAGTCCCCCCCGTGTTGTAGCCTGTGTCCGAATTTCCTTTTGAAACTGAGTAATATTCCATCCTGTGTGGATGTCCAGTCATCTGGCAGTGAACGCTGGGGTTGCTTTTACCTTGTGACTATGGTGAATAATGCTGCCATACACACGGGTGTTCAAACATCCATGGGAGTCCCTGCTTTCACTTCTTGGGAGCACCTACGCGGAAGTAGAGTTGCTGGATATAAGGTAATTGTGTTCGCTTTTTTGAGGCCACAACATTCATTTTACATTTGCACTAGTAATACAGTTTCTCCACATCCTCACTTGGGGTTGTTTTGTTGTGTTTTGTTTTTTGATGCTAGCCACCCAAATGGATGTGGAGTAGTATCTCATTGTGGCTTCGAGTTTTATTTCCCTAGTGACTAATGATGCTGACCATCTTTCTGTGTGTCTGTTGGCCCATTTGTGTATCTGGAGCTGTCTATTCAAATCATTTATCCATTTTTAAGTTAAGTATTCATCTTGTTAAAATTGGGGTATCTCTATGTGTTGAGGTGTGAGGGTCCAGTTTGTATGACTGGTTACACACAGAGATTCAGGATTGGTTTGTTTCTCTTTTACTCTTTGTGATAGGCAGTAGTGAATAAATCCCTTTGCCTAGGTGAGGGCAACACAGAGTATGTTACTGATGTTAAAATTGTGCATGGACGTGTTCACTGCTTAAGCAACTGTCTGTCTGAACCCATGCCGTTTAATCCACACCATGGTGCTTACGCTGCCACTGCCGGGCTAAAATTGCTAAAATTCAAACACAAGTGGTAGCTTGGCTCTTACCAGGCACCCCCCCCCCCAACCCCCCCTTGCAGCAATTCAACTCTCCCATTCCTGGCCGCCTCCCACCCTCCCCCAAGATCTCCCCTCCTGCCACCAGCCCAGCCCCAGCCCAGTGTGTTGAGGTCTCTCTTTTTACCTGAGTAGGTAGGAGTGTTTTGTTCCCCCCAGGGTCCTCTTCTGTGCCTTTCCACCAAGGCCATTTGGTCGCCCTCCCTTTCATCTTGCTCGCTGAAGTTAGCTCCTTGTGCTAGTGAAAGGCTCAAACCGTGCAGGGGAAGAGAAGGAGGGAGAAGACTGGAACCCTTCCCCAGAGGGCCCCCTCCTCCCAGCTAGGAACTTGATGAGGTTCTAGAGTCCCGTGGGCCAAGCCCTGTAAGCCTCGGAGCTGATCACGAGTGTAGTGATCTCTCAAGTAGGGCCGTGATGTGCTGTCAGGTGAGGACTGAGAACGTCAGGCTTCTTTAAATTTCTTTTATATCCTTAAAAAATTTCCAGATAGCATGTAAATACAGTAATACAGGTTACCACTGATAAATGCCCACATATTTACGAATGAAATCGTTTAAATTTCTCATTGTTGAGGTGTGAGCACAAGAACATTTGGGAAGGAAGTAGCCTGTGTAATTGGTAGCCATTAAAACTGAGGTCGCCGTTGTAAGGGAACAAACTTAAACGCTGCCCAAGCTGCCAGACTTTGAAAGTTGTACTTTAAAAAAAAATGTCTTTTGCAGACCCTCCTTTACACAGCACTGCTATATATGCTGATGAAGAAGAATTCTCCACACACTGTGGTTCACCCATCCCTTCAACTCCTGAAGGAAAAGAAGTGGAGAAAAGGTAAGCTTCTACTTTAAGCAGTTGTTTATTTGGGATTAGTAGGATTTTTGAGACGCTCTCTCAGGTAGAGGCTTTTAAAACTAAAGCTCTTTAAAGATCTTTGGAGCCAACTTAGTTTTTCCTCAAGAGAACTGATACATAAAAACTTATTTTCAAAAATTAACATTACTTATAATTAATTATAGGTACAACTTTCCCGTCAAAGAAAACAGTCACGGGGATGTAATTACAGCATGGTGATAGAGGTGATACTGTGTTGTATGTTTGAAAGCTGCTAAGAGAGTAGATCTGGACAGTTGTCACAAGAAGAAGAAAATTTGTAGCTCTGTTTAGTGACAGACGTTAACTAAACTAATTGTGGAGATCATTTTTCAGTATATACAAGTATCCAATCGTTATGTTGTACACCTGAAACTAATACATGTCCGTTATACCTCACTTATAAAAAAAATCCAGTTTAATTAAAAAGTCATTACAATTGACATTTAACTGATTATTCTAGAAAACATGCTCGTGAAGCTAGTTTAGCTTTAAGGTTAAGACAAGGAGGGAGGGAAAGGATTTTTGACGTTTTTATTTTAATTCGAATCACCTGGTTCTCATCACAGGTACCCTCCTTAATCCCATTACCTATTTCCCCCCACCTCCTCTCTGGTAACCATCAGTTTGTTCTCCAAAGCTACGATTCTGCTTCTTGGTTTGCCCCTCTCTCTCTCTCTTTTTTTTTTTTTTTTAAACCCTTTGCTCCTTTGTTTTGTTTCTGTATATATCATATGGGATTTGTCTTTCTCTGACTGACTTACTTTGCTTAGCATAATAGTCTCCAGCTCCATCCATGTCATTACAAATAGCAATATTTCATTCTTTTTTAATGGCTGAGTAATATTCCACTGTGTATATGTACCACCGCTTTATCCGTTCACAAATTGATGAACACTTGGGCCACTTCCATGATTTGGCTAGTGTAACTAATGTTGCTATAAACATAGGGGTGCACGTACCCTTGGAATTAGGGTTTTTGCATTCTTTGTGTAAAAACTCAGTAGTGCAATTCCTGGATCATAGGGTAGTTCTATTTTGAACTTTTTGAGGAACCTGTGTACTGTCTTCCACAGTGGCTGCACCAGTTTGCAGCCCCACCAACAGCACGTGATGGTTACTTTCTCTCCACATCTTCACCAACACCCATTGTTTTTGGGTTGTTGATTTTGGCCATTCTGACAGGTGCGAGGTTTTGATTTGCATTTCCCTGAGGATAAGTGATGGTCGTCTTTTCATGTGTCTGTTGCCATCTGGATGCCTTTTTGGAGAAATATCTGTTCATGTCTTCTGCCCAGTGTATAATTGGATTATTGGGGGTTTTCTTAGGTGCTGAGTTTTGTAAATGCTTTATACATCTTGGATGCTAACCCTTTTTCAGATATGTTATTTGCAAAATTCTCCCATTCTGTAGGTGGCCTTTTCGTTTTGTTGACTTTTTCCTTTGCTCTGCAGAACCTTTTTGTTATAATGAAGCCCCATCAGTTATTTTTGCTTGTGGTTCCCTTGCCTCAGGAGACCTGTCTAAAAAAAGGTTGCTATGGCTAATGCCAAATGTTACTCCCTGTGCTGTCTTCTAGGATTTTTATGGTTTCAGGTCTCACAGTTAGGTCTTTCATCAATTTTGAGTTTATTTTTGTGTATGGTGCAAGAAAGTGGTCCAGTTGTCCCAGCACCATTTGCTGAAGAGACTATCCTTTTCCCATTGGATATTCTTTCCTGCTTTGTCAAAGATTTATTGACCATAGGGTTGTGGGTTTGTTTCTGGCTTTTCTATTCTGTTGATCTGTGTGTCTATTTTTGTGCAGTCCCATAGTGGCATATTACATATTATGGCTTTGTAATATAACTTAAAGTCCAGAGTTGTGATGACTCCAAGCTTTGCTTTTGCTTTTCAAGGTTGCTTTGGCTATTTGGGGTCTTTGTGGTTACATACACGTTTTAGGATTGTTTGTTCTAGTTCTGTGAAAAATACTGTTGGGGCAGCTGGGTGGCTCAGTCAGTTAAGCATCTAACTCTTGATTTCAGCTCAGGTAATGATCTCACAGTTCATGGGATCAAGCCCTGCGTTGGGCTCTGCACCGACACCGTGGAGCCTGCTTGAGATTCTCTCTCTCCCTCTCTCTCTGCCCATGTGCTGCTTGTATTCTTTCTAAGTAAATAAATAAACATTTAAAAAAATGCTGTTGGTATTTTGATAGGGATTGCATTGAATGTATAGATTGCTTTGGGTAGTGTAGACATTTTAACAATATTTGTTCTTCCAGTCCATGAACATGGAATGTTTTTCCATTTCTTTGTGTCGTCTTCAATGTCTTTCATCAGTGTTTTATAGTTTTCAGAGTACAGGTCTTTTACGCCAGTGATTAGATTTATTCTTAGGTGTCTTATTGTTTTGGGTGCAGTTGTAAATAGGATTTATTCCTTCATTTCTCTTTCTTCTGCTTCATCATTGGTGTATAGAGATGCCACAGATTTCTGTGCATTAATTTTGTATCTTGCAGCTTCACTGAATTCATTTATCAGTTCTAGCCGTGTTTTGATGGAGTCTTTTGGGTTTTCTACATAGAGTATCTTGTCTGTAAAGAGTCGCTTCTTCCTTATGAGGATTTCTTTTCTTTCTTTTTGTTGTCTGATTGCTGTGGCTAGGACTTCTAGTACTATGTTGAATAAAAGTGGTGAGAGGGAACATCCCTGTCTTGTTCCTGATCCTAGGGGAATAGCTGAATTTTTTACCATCGAGTATGTTAGCTGTGGGTTTTTCATATATGCCCTTTATTATGATAAGTTCCCTGTAAACCTACTTTGTTGAGGGTTTTTATCATGAATGGATGTTGTACTTTGTCAAATGCTTTTTCTGCTTCTATTGAAATAACCTTATGGTTCTTATCCTTTTATTGATGTGTTGTGTCACATTTATTTGTGAATATTAAACCACCCTTACAGCCCAGAAATTAAATCCGACTTGATTGTGGTGAACGATTTTTTTAACGTGTTGTTGGATTCAGTTTGCTAGTATTTTGTTGAGGATTTTGCATCTGTGTTCATCAGAGATATTGGCCTGTAGTTCTCTTTTTTTGTGGTGTCTTTATCTGGTTTTGGTATCAGGATAATGCTGGCCTCATAGAATGGATTTGGAAGTTTTCCTTCCTTTACTGTTTTTTGGAATAGTTTAAAAAGAAAACAATTCTTTTTTTTTTTTTTTTTTTAATTTTTTTTAATGTTTATTTTTGAGACAGAGACAGAGCACGAGTGGGGGAGGGGCAGAGAGAGAGAGGGAGACACAGAATCTGAAACAGGCTCCAGGCTCTGAGCTGTCAGCACAGAGCCCAACGTGGGGCTTGAAGGCTTGAACCCAAGAACCGTGAGATCATGACCTGAGCTGAAGTCAGATGCTTAACCGACTGAGCCACCCAGGCGCCCCATAAAAGAAAACAATTCTATGCATTGGCCTGTTTTAGATACCTCATATAGGTGGAATAACACAGTATTTATTTGTCCCTCTGTAACTGGCTTATTTCCCTCAGCATCATTTTAATATCAAGTTCTTAAATATGTACCACCTCAGGGCCTTTGCATGTACCATCTCAGGTGCCCAGATTGCTCTTCTGTAGGCCTTCTGTAAGGCTTGCTCCTATGCTTCCTTTTAGATTTCAGATGTCACCATGTCATAGCAATCCACTCTGCTGCCTCATAGAAAATATCACCTTTCTTCATCAGTATATTTTCTTTACTCTGATCTTTTTCTCATAGCCTTCACCTCTACCAAGCCAATATTTTATGTTCATTTTTTAATTTTTTTTAATGTTTGTTTATTTTTGAGAGCGAGAGAGCGAGCGTTGAGTGGGGGAAGGGCAGAGAGAGAGGGAGACACAGAATCCGAAGCGGGCTCCAGGCTCCAAGCTGTCAGCACAGAGCCCGATGCAGGGATTGAACTCACGAACTGTGAGATCATGAGCTGAAGTTGGACGCTTAACTGACTGAGCCACCCAGGCGCCCCGATGTTCATTTTTTAATTTGTTCATTGTCTCTCCCCAATAGGAGTAGCTTAAAAAGCAGAACTTTGTTCTGTTCCCTGCTGTTCCTCGGGTGCCTAGAACACCACCTGGCACGCAGTAGGCATTCAGTGAATATTTGAAACCCTTTGTTCGTGAGGTGTAAGTGCAGTGCCCTGGTTAAGGCAACTGGCCCTCAACCTCTTGTGCTCGTTCAGGTCCTCGTTAGGCCACTTCTAAGGTATTGGGCCTGGGGCCAGACCTTTAACTTCTTAATTCCTTCATCTGGAAAGTAAAGTAGTAGTACAATCTACGTCATGGATTGTTTAAGATGAATTTATCCTCTTAAGCTCTTAAAACCGGTTGGTACATAGTGAACTTTCAAATATGAGCTATTATTGTTTGTATTTTGTCAGCATTCATTGAGCACCGCCCACATGCCTGGCCCTGTGTGAGGCTCTCGGTTTACAGTAATAACTCCTTGGACATAATCCTTGTTGTCCTGGAGCTTATGGAACAGGGTGACTCGGGGTATGGAGACTGAAGAGGGGAGCACACTGCAAGATAGTAATTACTTTGTCACGGATGGTAAAGCGTGCTGGTTGTCTGCCCCAGTGTCTTCCCCTCCTTCCTCAGTGACACACATTTGATGTTAGCCGAGCATGTGGCTGTCAGAATGAAGAGTGGATCTCCTAGCTTCTCTTGCCCCTAAGGTGTCTTCGTGACTGAATTTTTGCAGCTTCCGTAAGTGTCTTCATAGGGAGGATTGTGCCCTTCTTTGCTCCTTCCTTCTTCCTTATGGTGGAAGTGGATGTGGCAGCTGAAGCTTGAGCGGACGTTGTGGGCAGAGAAAGTCGAGCCGTGAAGTGGAAGGAATACGGGTCTCTGATCACGGTGGGACTGTCCAAATTTCCATGAATGATCTCGAGTTTTATTAAGAGGCAAATAAAGTGTCTTGTTTGAACCATTTTGGGGGTATATTTTCTAGCATTGCAGCCACACCTAATCCCATCGTATGTAGTTGGTAAGGAGTTTTGTCCTGAAGCTCAGCAGTTAAGGAATTTTAAGAAAGCGTGGCGTGGCCAGGTAAAAACTGCATGTAAAAACTGTCCCTCTGGCTGCTGTGTGGAAAATGGATTTGAGAGAGGCAGGAGTGCACTGGAGAGACCAGTCTGGAAGTGTTTTAGTAGCCCAGGGCCGACAGGACTAGGGCAGTTACAACAGAGGGAAAAAGTGACTGAGCTTAAGCAATAGAAAGTCAACCAGCGGGCTTGGTGGTGGGTTGGCTCTAGGAGGGTGGGTAAGAGTGACTGGCAGACTACTGGCTTTCTGGTTTGTACACGTGGGTCGATGACAGTGCCCGTGACTAGCGCTTAATCCTACAAGATGCAGTAACTTCATCCTGAGGCCATCATGAATTGGTGTAGACATGGCAAAGCTATGTACTTGGGTCTGGCTCTCAGAGGAGAGGGCCAAGCTGGACTTGTGGCTGAAGTTGTTGGCCTCTTGGTGGTGGGGGTGTGGAGCTGTGGGCGAGTGGGGCCTCGCGGGGGGAGGCTGCCCGAGAGCAGGCGAGGACGGGGCCCCCCTCTTGAAAGCCCACCTGCCGTCCCGAAGAGAGGAAGGAGCTTGTGAAGGAGAGAACCAAAGCATCTGGAGGCAAAAGAAGAAAACCAGGGCAGCGCTTGTTCACAGGAGTAGCAGAGGGAGTGTGTGTTGCGTGGTCAGGTGGCCCGAGTGCAGTTGAGAAGCAAGTCATGCAAGGACTGAACGGGTGCATTGTATTTAACCATATGGATGTCCTTGGTAATCTTGGTTTTGATCGTGAGGTAAGCTCCCCCAAAATAAACTATTTGGTAAGTTAGGGTCTGTGTGTGGACACAAAGGGGAGTCAAGGCAGCAGGAGGCACCGGAGAGAGAGCGGCATTTCCCAGGACTCGCGGAGGCGTCAGCACCTGCTGTCTCTTTCCAGGGATGTGTTCGGTTCTTTGTTCCTTGATCTCCTTGCTCCCTCGCCGCTGTGTGCACAAGTGATGCTGCCCTTAGCTCTCTTCTCTCCACCCGCCCCGAATATTACTGTCATGCCTCTGCTCCCCTCGTCTGTCTGTCTGGCCCCGCCTTTCACAGGGCACGCCATATCCTGGCTCCGCCGGGTACCCCTAGATGCCCATAGGCACCTTGGATTCCACAAAGGCAAAACCGAGCTCAGTCCTTTCCTCTCTCACCCGGTGTCAACAGGCTCCTTCCGTATTCTCTAGGTTAATGGCCTTGCTGTCACCTGGGCGTCATCCCCCTTTTATCTCTGACCAGTCCTATTCGTGTGGCCTGTGATGACCCAGAGGGCCTGCGTTTTCCTCTCCCTGCCCTGCCACAGCGTAAGCCCTTGCTGATCTCGCCAGCACTCCCGCAGCAAAGCCCGGCCTGCTGTCCTTGGCTCCGGGATTGCTCTCTCCCTCTGGCCCGCCCACCATACGGCTTCCAGCGCCATCCTTCTGAAATGCCAGCCTTCTCTCCCTGGCATGCCTCGCACCCCTGAGGGGCTCTCTGTGGCCTGTATGCACGGCGTAGAAGGCCGCTGTGCCAGGCCAGGTAAGTACACTGAGGCAGAATTAGAACGGAAGAGGTTTATTAGTAGACCTTTCTGTGAAACTTAAAGGTAGAAGAATGGGGACCGGGCAGAGATGGACTCAGACTGTAGGGCAGCCCTTGCGGTTCTGGCCAACTCACGGAGGGAACCCTGGCCGAGGGACTGCTTGTTCACGGAGCCCTGGAGTGGGCAGAAATGGCCAGGCCTGCTACTGTCTTTGGCCTTCCTACCAGACAGTGGACTTAAAGGAAAGTTATCATTTTTAATTTTTTTTAATGTTTATTTATTTTTGAGAGAGAGAGAGAGTGCAGGAGGGGGAGGTGCAGAGAGAGAAGGAGACACAGAATCCAAAGCAGGCTCCAAGCTCTGAGCTGTCAGCACAGAGCCGGACGCAGGGCACGAACCCATGAACCACGAGATCATGATCTCAGCCAAAGTCGCACGCTTAACCGACTGAGCCACCCAGGCGCCCCTGAAGGCTCTCATTTTTGAAGTAATTTTATTCACTGCGCTTTGCATTTTGAAGTTGGTATTAAATGAATGTTGAATTGAATGAAGAAATGAACCCTCATCTCTCATCAGAAGTTTAGGATTATTTTTTTTTTCCGTTTCAAAGAAAGAAAGGGTATTCCTTTTTATATCCCCTAATGATAGGTCTAGCATCTGTGGATTAGCTTTTAGTTCAACTGGTGGCCCATGTACCTGGGAGTGGGAATGCCAGGGAAAGGGCATTTCTTAGACATGACCACATGTCATGTGGTGCAGTAACAGGACCACATGTTGGTCCACACACTTGGCTGCCCTGGGCGTCGGAAGAAGTGGGAGGTGACCCATAAATCCGGGACACGTGAGAAATCTCACTAAATTGAGCTTGTTTTCATATTGGATGAGCAACCTCTATGCAGCATGTGAATAAAAATGAAGGAAGTGTAAGATGTTGATGGTTTATTCTTTCGCACAGGTCAGACACTTACGAAATCGAAGCAAGTGAAGACACGTCTGTAGAAATGAGTGCAAAAAAGGTGTGTAGGAATGTTCTCTTCTATCTTTTGCAACATATTTCATATCCTATCTCAATTGGAGGCAAGCAGAGAAAATGTGCACGTTTTACACAGAGGAAGAATATTACGTTTCAGAAGATACTTTTAGAGTAAAAAGGGAAATGTGTTTTTATGTCTTAAGTGCTTTTCATTACATAGGTCTCAAACCCGCATGTACCCTGTCAGTTTTCACAGCATTCCTGTGTTTAGTTTGGGATCTACAGAGGCAGAGTGAACTTGAGGAGTGTTTACATGGAGCCTTTAAATCTGGGTTTCCCCACTTACCCACTAATTTTGTTGCCATCTTCCTATTATGTTCAGGCTTGAGGGTGGGAAATGAGAAATGTGGATTTTAAGGCTGTCTACTATTACAGGAAGGATGGTAAGCATTTGTGTTTTCTAAACCAGTAATGCTGATTTCTTGGCATAGCCAGCAAGAAAAGTCAAGCCCATTAGCAATGAATCTGAAAGCCCCGAAGAAGGTGATATAAGAAGGAAAGTTAAACCAGCAGAGAAAATGAGTACAGAACAACGTGAACCTGTTTCAGATACACCGCGTATATCTTCGGAACTTCCAGAGAAACCAGCTGAGTCCACCACTCCTAAAAGAGTAGGACCCCTTAGTGCCACGTCTGGTGTTGAAAAAGAGACCCTGGCAACAGAAAGTCGGTCGGTAAGAGCGCGTCTGTCATCCCCGTTGGGGAGAAAAAAAGTTGACTGAAAAATGTTGAGGAGGAAAATAAAGCATTTCCTCTCTTTCCTTTGATTCTTTAAAAAGCTAGTATATATTTTTGTTATAAAAATGTTTATTTTAGAAAATTCAGAAGGTGTAGAAAGGAGGATGAGATCACCCACGAGCCCATCCCTGTAAAAGATGCGTGCTCTTTGATCTGTGCGCCTCAGTCCCTTAACGGAGCTTTTTCCTCCCCCTGAGTGGACCGACCTGGTCACTTGGTGTTCTGGGATGCCATTTTCACAAGTGCACGACATTTCCTTCATGAATGTGCCACAGTTTAATCTCTTACGAATGAATGGTTGCAATCAAAAATTTTTAGGTGCTTTCATTCATGAATTTCTTCCTAGCTAAATCTTTGTGTACACCCTCGATCATTTCCGTAGAAAAACATTGCTAAGATAAGATTTCCGGGTCCTAAACACTCTGTTTTAAATTCGTGGCATATGTTATCTTTGGGACAAGCTCTTGATATGTCATTTTATGCATTTGGCTTAATGCTTTGAATAATTCTCATTCATGTTCAAAAAGAATTCTAAGTATATTGTGTTCCTGCTGCCTCGTTCTCCGCTTTCTGTCTTCCTCCCCCACTGAACAGGTAACATTTCGGCTGGTTTCTGTGTTCTCTTCCTGAGTTTCCTTCTGCTCAAATAAACAAAGAGGGATCTATTTTCTCTTACTGTCCCCTTTCTACGCAAACAGAAGCGTGTTCATGTTGATCTGCCTCTTTCTGGTCTGTCTGGTGAATATCCCACGTGAACTTGAGTTGGCAGTTGTTGGATGTTTTCTGTGAATGTCCTCTCAGGTCAAGTTGATGAACATGCGTTCAGATACTATGTCTCCGTAGAGTCTTTTTATGGTGCGGGGATAGTCTACTTGATTACAAAGGAGATGTTTTAGGTGTTTGTTAATATCCCAGTTTTGCGGATTCTCTTTAGTTCTCTGAAGTTTTGCATTGTGAATTTTGTAGCTTTGTTCTTTGTTTTGTCAATTTTAGACTTATAGTTGCACAGATAGTTCAGGAAGTTCCCACACATTTTTTCCCCATCTTAATCTAATTCTTAGATTTTACATAACCAAAGTGCGGTGATTAAAACCAGGAAATTAACCTTGACATAATACTGTTACCTCAAGTACAGAAGCTATGTTTTTAATTGCATGCTTACTTAACGTTCTATGTTCTTGATGAGTGGCTGTTATCATTATGTTCTGTTATCATTAGGAAAGGTCTCCTTGTAATTTCTTATAATATTTTTTTGTCTTGAAATACATAGTGTTCGATATTCATATAACCCAGCAGCTTTCTTATGCTCACTTTGCACGGTATATCTCTTTTCGCCCATTTGTTTTCAACCTGTTTATTTTTTCCAGTTTTGTTGAGATATAATAGATATATAACATTGTGTAAGTTTAAGGTGTTGGTTTGATACAATTATATATTGCAAAATTAACCACAGTGGTATTAGTTAATATCCCTATCACTTCACATAATTATCATTTCTTTTTGGAAGTGAAGAACATTTAAGATCTATTCTGTTGGCAGCTTTCAAGTATATAATACAGTATCGTTAACTATAATCACTCTGTTGGACATTCCATTCCCAGAACTTATTCGTCTTATAATTGGATCTTTGGGCCAACACCTCCCCATTTCCCCCAGCCCCTAGTAACCACCATTTCTGTCTGTGTTTATGAGTTCAGCTTTTTTTGAGAGAAAGCTCGGGCATGTGTACAGACAAGTGGAGGAGGGGCAGAGGGAGTCCAAAATCAGGAGTCAGACACTCACCCGACTGAGCCACCCAGTAAATGGCCACCCCAAGCCCATTTACTTTTGATGTAATTTTTAAGTATAATCAAGTTCAAGTCTACCATCTTATTACTGTTTTCCATTTTCCCTTCGTTTTTTTCTTTCTGTTAATTTTGGATTAACTGAATATATTTTGGTATTCCATTTTCTCTCCTCTATTGACTTCTCAGTTATCCTCTTAATTTTTTTTAATTAATGTTTATTTATTTTTGAGAGAGACGGGGAGGGAGAGGCAGGGAGAGAGGGAAACAGGATCTGAAGTAGGCTCCACGTTGTCAGCACAGAGCCCGATGCGGGGGCTGCAACTCACGAGCCGTGAGGTCATGACCTGAGCCGAAGTCGGATGCTTAACCAGTTGAGCCACCCAGGAGCCCTATGCCTCTTAATTTTTTTAAGAGTATTTTTTTTTTTTTAAGTGGTTGCGTCTGGGTTTAAAAATTTGTATCCGTCTGGGGTACCTGGGTGGCTCCGTGGGTTGAGCCTCTGACTTCGGCCCAGGTCATGATCTCGCGGTTCGTGAGTTCGAACCCCACATCGAGCTCTGTGCTGACAGCTCAGAGCCTGGTGCCTGCTTCGGATTCTGTGTCCCACTCTCTCTGCCCCTCCTCTGCTTACACTCTGTCTGTCTCTCAAAAATTGATAAAACTAAAAACTTTGCATCCTTCAATTGGCAAAGTCCACTTAGAATCAGTATGTTACCACTTCCTACCATACATCCTACTTCCTGACAGTTCACCATTTCCCACTACATGAATCTAATTACATAACAATATTATTCCATTTATCCATCCGTCATCCTCTGTGCTGTTTTTGTCACATGTTTTACTTCTACATACGTTGTAAACCTAACCTTACGATATTGTCATTTTTGCTTGAAACAGCTATTTCTTAAGGAAATTATGAAAAGGAAAAAATATCTAGTTTTTATGGTTACCCACTGATTTTTCTTTTCCAGTTGTCTTTTGTCTTTCCTATAGATCTGCGTTTCCTTCTAATACCTTTTCTCTTCAGCCTAAAGAACATCCTGTAGCAACCCTTTAGTGCAGGTCTGCTGGCAACATTTTCTCTCATTTTCTTGATCTGAAAGTGTCTTTATTCACCCTGTTTTTATTTTTTTTAATTTTTTTTAAATGTCTACTTTTTTTTTTTTTTTTAACGTTTATTTATTTTTGAGACCGAGAGAGACAGAGCATGAACGGGGGAGGGTCAGAGAGAGGGAGACACAGAATCTGAAACAGGCTGCAGGCTCTGAGCTGTCAGCACAGAGCCCGACGTGGGGCTCGAACTCATGGACCGCGAGATCATGACCTGAGCCGAAGTCGGCTGCTTAACCGACTGAGCCACCCAGGCGCCCTCACCCCTGTTTTTAAAGGATGGATTCAGTGGATGCAGAATTCTGGGTTGACATTTTTTTCCCTCCACTCTTTAATTAGGTGTCTGTGTTGTTCTGTGGTGTCTCTTGTTTCTGTGAGAAGGCCGTGACATGGGTCATTGTTCCCATGTTTAGTTGTATATTGACTCTGTCCCTTTCCTCTGGCTGCTGTCAAGATTTTCCTGTTTATCTTTTTTGTTTCTTGGCATTTTGACTATGATGTGCTTAAGTATGGTTTTATCTTGCTTTAGGGTTTACTGAGCTTCTTGGATCGAGAAGTTGGAAAATTCCAGTCATTTTTTTTTCTCAAAATTTAATTTTTCTATCCTGTTCTGACTCTTCTTTTGGAACTCTTATTATGTATATTTTAGTATTGTCCCACAGGTTCCTGAGATGCTCTGATTTTTTTTTTTCCCAGACTTTTTCTCTCTGATTTGCAAATTCGGTAAATGTTTATCACTTTGTTTTCAATTTTACTGACCAGTCTTTTGCCATCTAAAACCTGCAGTTAAGCCCCCAATTAGTGAGTGGTGCCCCCTACAGATGTGTCCATGCTCAGGCCCAAGAGTGTCATCACAAGTATCCTTAGAGGCAGAGGGAGATTACACACACAGGAGAAGATGATGTGAAGACGGAGAAGGTGATTGAAGTGATGTGACTGCAAGCTGAGGAATGCCAGAGCCACAAAAGCTGGACGAAACAAAGAATAGATTTACCACCCCCCCCCCACCCCGGCCAGGTCCCTGGAGGGAATGCTGTCTTACCAACACCTTGATTTTGGCCCATTGAAACTGATTTCAGACTTCTGCCCCCCAGAACTGTTAGAGAATACATTTCTGTTTTAAGGCATCAAGTTGTGGCAATTTATTACAACAGCTACAGAAAACTAAAACACTATTCAATGACTTCTTAGTTTTGTGCTCTTTGGTTCTAGAATTTCCATTTAGCTTATTTTTGTTTTTAATGTAGTTTCTCTTTTTCTGCTATCGTTAAGCCATCATTTTCTTTACTTTTGGGGACTTTTTTTTTTTAAGTTTATTTATTTATTTAGAGAGAGAGCAAGAGCAAGAGAGTGCAAGCAGAGGAGGGGCAGAGAGAGAGAGAGAATCCCAAGCAGACTCCACATTGTCACAGAGCCTGACTCAGGGCTCAAACTCACGAACCAAGAGATCATGATCTGAGCCGAAATCAAGAGTCGGATCCTTAACCCAGGAGCCCCGTTTGAGACATATTTATGATAGCTGCTTTAAAGTCTTTGTTCTGGGCTAACTTGGGGTTGGTTTCTCTTGAGTATGTTTTTTTTGTTTTTTCTATGGGTCACATTTTTTTGTGTAACATTTGTATTTTAGTACTTTTAAATTGTGTATTAGAAATTGTTGACAGGCTGTTGAGACTCTGAATTCTCTTACGAATGTTGAGTTTTTATTCTCATTGGTAGCCTGTTTATTGGCTGATCATTTTTAGCTTCTGAAAGCTTTGTTTTATCTTTGGTTAGGGTCAATTTGCAAAAAGCCTAAGGGATTTTTCAAGCAGCTCTAACTCACTGGGACTCAACCTCTGTATTAGTGTTCAGTTGCTGCGTAATAAATTACCTCCCACAAACTCAGTGACTTCACGTATATTTATTTACATCTCACAGTTTCTGTAGGTCCGGTCTAGGCCAGCCTTAGCCAGATTCTCTACGCAGAGTCCCACGAGGCTGAAATCAAGGTGCTCTCCAGGACAGAAATCTGATCTGAGTCACCTAGTTCTCATCTAGGATCGTTCAGGTTGTTGGTAGAATTTGAGTCCTTGCCTTTGTAGACCT
Source organism: Lynx rufus (assembly GCF_022079265.1). Lineage (NCBI taxonomy): Eukaryota > Metazoa > Chordata > Mammalia > Carnivora > Felidae > Lynx > Lynx rufus. The sequence continues at coordinate 187,110,256 of NW_025814845.1, forward strand.
GAGGTTCTTGGCTTCTCCGTGGGGGAAGCTGGGAGTCCTCCTTAGGTCTTAGTCATGCGGCTCTCTCACAGTATGGCGGCAAACGTCTTCAGAGCCAGAGGATTTTCTCCAGTCAGCTACAGTGGAGTCTTCTGTAAGGTGACCTCATCCAGGGAGCAACTATCCCATCCTGTCTGCAGGTGCCCCCCACATTCAAGGGGAAGGAGTTACAACCCCAGATCATTGAGGATCATCCTCCAATTCTCCTGAGAGTCTACAATGTGTCTTTCTAGTGAATATGGTCAGACGTTGGGTTTAGGGTTTGTGAGGGTGTGTCCAGAGTAGGCCTTCCTCTAGGGTAGGGTTTCTCAATCCTTCTCATTATTGTCCTGACTAAAAAGCCTTTTAGACACTTTCTCTGCTAACCACTCCCTCCCCCAATTAAATTTTAATACCAAAATATACTGTATTACTCTTTATGAACTGGGACCCTTTGGAGAGTCACAGACCATTTTAATACCTAAGAATTGTTTCTGCATCCTCTCCTGAAGAATCCCATTTTTGCTCCTTAGGAAAACTACCGCCCTGTTGAGGATTGCACGCTCTAGAGTATCCTTGTGGCCCCAAGTTGCAGTCTTCCTCCTAGCTCAACTGGATAGATAGGTTTTAATGAGGTTTAATGAGATCTCTGCATTGTCTGCATGTAATTTCCCCCCAGTGGCTTGTCCCCTATTACCTGTTGTGTTCTGAATCCCATGCCGGCTGCTTTCTAGTAAGCTTGACGTAGTCTCATTCTGCGCATGCGGAGGACTCCGGGACCGCAGGGAACACGCACCTGGACTTCCTGTGCTCCCTCTGAGCTCCGGTTCCAAGTGCTTCACCTGCTCCAGTCTGGTCTCTGCTGCCTCAGCAGAGTGGGACTACGTGCTCTGTTTGAATTTAGCTTGTTGTGCTGCTGTCGAAATTGCCCGCGGGCGGGGCGGGGGAGTGGGAGTTCACGGGGTCCCCGGTCTCCCAGTCCTGGGTGCCCGCTCTCCAGCACCTGAATCAAGTCGCCTCATCCCCACCCCCACTCCGTGGTTGGTTGTGGCAAGAGAGCTAGTTCGGAAGCCGATACTTCATCCCGGCTTGGAGTGAGATCAGCCGGCCTCCACGCAGTACATTACCTTAAGTAAGAAAAGTTCAGCTACCTCCAAGACGATCGTTGTTAAAAGCCAATGAAGAGCTTTATTTACTTTTTGTGTTGAGACAGTTTAATTTTTCCAGGGTCTCTTTATGTTAATTTAGCCAGTATACATAATGAACCACTTAGAACTAAATGAGAGTAATAGCTAGAATGGAGAGTGTTTGATACTGTTGTTATAATACGGATGTTTTAAGAGAAGGAAAATTTTTAAGTAAAAATCTTTGCTTTTTTTTTTTTATTGTAGAAAACTCAGAAAAAGAAGATGTTTCCCGGCAAAAGGAAGAAATCAAGAAATGAAGCCATAGACTCAGGTACAGAATAGTGTTTTATACTTTGTCAGTCATTCAAGAATTTCATTTTAAAAACCTATTTTTTGTTGTTAAAATAGTAAATTGTAAGTCAGTAAAATTGCTACTTTAAAAAGCTGAAAATATGAGACTTTGTAGTAACTGATTTTTTCCAACATCTATCTTGAAAATTTTCAACCTACAGCCAAGGTGAAAGAATCTTACGGTATGTATTTATACACCTAGATTTTACTGTTATACCTCCTTTTATCACCTTAATTTTTCATCACACAGTCTATATTCTTTTGATACATCATGTAGCATATACTCTTCTGTATAGTCAGCATAACTTTTTTGAGATTGACTCTGTCCTTTTTTATTGATACAAATAAAAGTTTATTGAAAAATGGGTGGAAAACCATTTTGTCCCTCTCCTACAGTTCTTTAAAGGAGAAGTCCTTTATGTTTAGAAAATTTGGAAAGTATGGAAAGGAAGATAAAAATCACCCATAACCCAAAAAGAGCCGCCATGCTTTTTGTTTGCTCTCTACCCTTCAAGCCTTTTATCGCACTTTCTCACCCGGAATGGGATCATATGTTTAAGTATTCTACAATTCCATCTTTTTTTTTTTTTTTTTTTCAACGTTTATTTATTTTTGGGACAGAGAGAGACAGCATGAACGGGGGAGGGGCAGAGAGAGAGGGAGACACAGAATTGGAAACAGGCTCCAGGCTCCGAGCCATCAGCCCAGAGCCTGACGTGGGGCTCGAACTCATGGACCACGAGATCGTGACCTGGCTGAAGTCGGACGCTTAACCGACTGCGCCACCCAGGCGCCCCTCTACAATTCCATCTTAACAAACGCATGACCTTTCATCCACAGATGTACCAGAACTTAATGTCTTACAATACACTACTGAGACTAAATCACATCGAGTAATCGTTACGTGTGCTAGAAGTGGCCTATTAGGTAGATTAAAATTAAGGAATCACAGGTAACCAAAAAGAGCTCTATTCCCAGTAGTGTTGGGTAACAACAGACTGTTACATAAAAGGTACAACGAGGTAGTTAAGAGTCAGCAGTACTTCAGACTCTTTCAGTAGAAACAAGGAGACAGCAGGTAGAGTGACAGTGTAGACAGGATCTGTGAGACTCTGCACCAAGATAGGAAGTGAGTCATGCCTCCCCTTATGTGCCTCTTCAGCTGAAGCTATTTTTGGCAATTGGGTAGGACAGTTTTTTTTGTTGGGGGCTTTCAGAACCCTGGACCTAGAGCCAAAAGATTGATAATCAGTATATTAAATTGACTTATCTTAATATTCTAGATACGTCCGACTGTGTTCATATTTGGTGTCTAAAAGGAAAGAAAGCCAGTGATCTCATGGAATTAGATGTTGTTTTGTCTGCATTTGAGAAAACCATCCTAGAGTATAAGTAAGTCTTCTGATGTTGTGATATATGCACCTCATACATTGTCCTTAAAGCACGACTTGTGCTCATCCCATGGCTTTTGACACCTCGTATTTTCATCATCGTGTAATTTTACATATATTTACATTTCCGTTATAATTTTTTCTTTAATCCTGTGAATTATTTAGTAGTATGTTTTTATACGCCCAAATATGTGACTTCTTTGTATTTATCTTACATCTTAAATATGTTGTGGGAAAATTTGATTGGTGATATTTTTTGTAATTTTGAGGCTTTTTCGTGGCCTAGCACAAAATCTGGGGACTCTAATTCATGGGTTTATGTAGACTCTCTAATTATTGGATCTGTGTAGAGTGAATATTTTTCTTGATTCTTTTAATCAATTTATGCTATATATACTTAGAGACTATTTTGTTAGGACATCGTGTTTAAAATTGCTCTGTCTCATAGATGAAACATTTTATACTTCTCTAGTACCCTCTCCATTCCTAAAAAAAAATTTTTTTTTTTTTTTTGGCTTAAAATCTGGTTTATCTGATACTACTATTGTGTCACTGGATTTCTTTTGCTGGCATTTGCCAGAATTTACATAGCCTTTGTCTGACCTTAAAAAAATTTTAATAAGAAATATTAAGCTTTAAATCCAGTGTGTCTATCTTTGTTGACTTCAATCCATTTACATGTATTATAATTATCAATACATTTAGAAGAATGTGTTGATATATTATTTTGATTTCTTAGATTTTTTTCTCCTTTTTGAGGTTTTTAATTCTAACTTTTGTTAAAAATAGAATTTTTAACTCCTCACTAATAAAAACTTTCACCTCTCCCTTCCCCTGCCCCAAAATCCATCATATTTATAATACCTAGAGATTTTTAATTCTGGGGTAAGATATTACAAATGTTTTCTCTTTCCGTTTTTAAGATAATAAACTTTATTAAGGTATTTATCTGATCACCTTTATTTCATATATTTCTTGTAACAACCTCTGGATATGTCTCTTAGTTAAGTGCTTCATCCAGCACTTTTAGGTGTGGCTCTTTATGTTGTAAAATTTCTAAATCCTTCTGATTATTTTGGTCATGACTTTGAACTTGAAAGACTGTTTAGCTGGATATACTATTCTAGGTTCTAAATAATTTCCTTAAATACTCTGGAGTACTATTCCTTCGTCTTCTAGTGTTGGTTTGGAAAATTTGGTGTTTGTCGAAGTCTTATTTGTATGTGCTGTGTTCTTTCTATAAGCTTTTAGAATATTTGGTCTTTGATATTCTTAAATTTCACTATATGGGGCCTGACCTTTTGGATCTAAGGTCCTTCTTTTTTTAATTCTAAAATATATTTTTGTCCTTTATTCTATCCTGCCCTTTGCTTTTTCTAGATTTCCTCAATCCTGAAACTAGAAATTTGCTAACTTATTTCTGTGATATATCCATTATGCTGTTTATCCCAGCTACTGAGTTCTTAAATTTAGCCATGAGTTTTTAACTAACATTTCTATTTGGTTCTCTTTTATGTCTTATGTTGCTGCTGTCCTCTTTAGAATATTTATTAGGCTAAAGTCAAATTACTGAGTCATCTATTATGAAATACCTGCTTCTGTTACAATTTCTGATCTGATAGTTTGTTTTCTTTGACACAGTCGTGTTCCTCCAGTGTGTTATTCCCCAGCCTATGAGCTTAGTTACCCCTGCGCCGAGTGTGGATAAGGGAAGACCGAGTCTTGATCCCTGGGTTCCTGGGAGTGCAAGGGATGGGGGTAGATGAGGCCTAGGTGGGAAGCCTCAGTCACTTATCCCACAAAGTAACCTGTCAGGTCAGGACTTAGCCTTGCCCTCCAGACATAAGTAGTGTTAAGAGCAGATACGCTCCTTACTGATCATTTTCCAGCCCTGGGGGTTTGGTGGGGGAAGGCGGAGGAGGCAGCTGCCCACTTAGTCCTTGTTTCTCTCCAGGCCCCACAAGCACAGCCCAGGTTTGACTCTTGTAGACGCAGACAGAGGTCTGATTGGCTGCAGCAGTTAGGGAAGCGCGGCTTGTGAGAATCATGCGGGGGAAGAAGCAGGAGCCAACCTTGACAGCTCCTTTCCTGCCCTGGGTCACAGCCACCACACATTCTAAACACCTCTTCCTCTCCCCTCGGGGATTTTCACAGCTCAACCCATTTTGAGAGGGGATTTTCGCTCTGGGGTTCTTATGGGGTTGATCTCAGGGAAAGGAGCCAGCCTGTCAAGCTAACTCATCATTATCATTGTAGGAATTATCTGTTTTACTCTTCTGTACTTACTGTATGTGTTAAAGCCAGTTTGCTGTTAAAATTGGTACAGAAGGTCTCTTACCATACCCAAGACCATCTTGACTGTGTTACCCTTTTCCCATTCATACATCTCTTCTAAAGGAAGAAGAGACTTACTATAGATTTCTGATGTTGTGGCAAAATGGCAGTATCTTGAATTTTAGCATAATATATTTTTGATGTAATTAATGATTTAGGGGGGCGCCTGGGTGGCTCAGCCGGTTAAGCTTCTGACTTCGACTCAGGTCATGATCTCAGTTTGTGAGTTCAAGCCCCACACCAGGTTCTCTGCTGTCAGCATGGAGCCCCTTCAGATCCTTGGTCTCCCTCTCTCTCTGCCCACCTCCACCTCCCCCCCCCCCCGCTTGTTTTTTCTCTCCACCTCAAAAAATGAATTAAAAAAAAATGATTTAGGGGTGCCTGGGTGGCTCAGTCAGTTGAGCATCCGATTGTTGATGTCGGCTCAGGTCGTGATCCCAGGGTCATGGGATCGAGCCCAGCATTGGGCTCCATGCTGAACTTGGAGCCTGCCAAGATTCTCTCTCTCTCCCTCTGCCCCTCCCCACCCCACTCCACTCAAAAGAAAAAAAAATTTAGAAGAGGTATAGTATTTTTGTTAGACTTTTTTTTTTCTTTAAATAGGCTCCATGCCCAACATGGGCTTGAACTCATGACTCTGAGATCAAGAGTCAGATGCTCCACCAGCTGAGCCAGCTAGGCACCCCCATAGACTTTTAAAATTATAAAATACCCTTGTGTTTCTGTCATACCCAGTGATTCTGGTAGAATCACTGATCTTGTTTTATTTTCTGATATAAAGTATTCTCGACCACGTGAAAAGTTGTGTTTTCTCAGAATCAAGTTAACTATTTGAGGGTCTTCTATTTTTGATACTCATCTGGAACTCACACATGAATAGTTTGTTAAAAGACTTACTGATTGACTGTAAGCAGTTTGCCAATGTACATATACCTAGGGAAGTATGCCATGAAATGCAAACATTACAAACTTAGGCTATTCTATAACTGATTCAATTAGTTATTTGTAGCGAAGTGACCAGATTTTTAAGGCACTAGAGTTTGAAAGAGCTGTGTCTGACTCTTGTATGTAGACCACCACCATTTTCAATGGTACAGTCTACCAATTTATCAACATTATAAGCCATATGCAGAAAGGCCTACCTAACCGGTTTTCCTAATTTTTTATGTTTTTAACATCTTAAAATCGTGATTTCATATTTATATTAGAAATACTTTTTTTTTAAAGCTGGAGCTGATGTATTTGTTTAATTATAAAATGTATCATCTTAACCATTTTTAAGTGCATAATTCAGTAGTGTTAAGTATATTCATATTGTCGTGCAACAAATATCCAGAGCTTTTTCCTCTTGCAAAAACTGAAAGTCTGTACCCATTAAACAATTTCCCATTTCCCCGTCTCTGCAGCCCCTAGCAACCTACTTACTGTTTCTATGCGTAACTACATTCGATACCTCACACGAGTGGAATCACACAGTATTCTTCTTTTTGTGACCAGCTGATTTCACATAGCCTCATGTTCTCAAAGCTTATCCATATTGTAGCACATAACAGGATTTCCTTTTTTAGGGCTGACTAATCTTTTATTGTATGAATATAGCACACTTTTCTTTATCCATTCATCCACCTGCCTCCTGACTGTTGTGAATAATGCTAAAATGAACATGGGTGTGCAAATATCTCTTTAAGATCCTGTTTGTAGTTCCTTTGGACCCGTCCCCAGTAGTGGGATTGCTGGGCCATAGGGTTTATACTTTTTGAGGAAGCTCCTTCCTGTTTACCATCATAGCTGCACTGTTTTACAGTCGCACCCACGGTGCAGCGTTCCAGTTTCTCTGCCTTCTCACCAATACGCGTCATCTCGTTTACTGTGGTGGCCATTCTGATGTATGTGAGGTGATAGCTCACTCTGGTTTTGACTTGCATTTCCCCGATGATTAGTGATATTGAGCACCTTTGTATATGCTTGTTTGCCGTTTATATACTTTTTTTTTTTTGAAAAGTGTTCAAATCCTCTGCCCTTTTTATTTATTTTTTTTTTAATTTTTTTTTTCAACGTTTTTTATTTATTTTTGGGACAGAGAGAGACAGAGCATGAACGGGGGAGGGGCAGAGAGAGAGGGAGACACAGAATCGGAAACAGGCTCCAGGCTCTGAGCCATCAGCCCAGAGCCCGACGCGGGGCTCGAACTCACGGACCGTGAGATCGTGACCTGGCTGAAGTCGGACGCGTAACCGACTGCGCCACCCAGGCGCCCCATCCTCTGCCCTTTTTAAAATTTGAGTTATTTTGGCGTTGAGTTGTAGGAGTTCTTTATATATTCTGGATATTACCCCTTATCAGACATATGGTTTGAAAATATTTTTTGTGATTCCTTGGGTTACCTTTATACTCTGTTGATTGTTTCCTTTGCTACATAGAAGGTTTGAAGTTTGATGTCATCGCATTGTGTCTATTCTTGTTTTGTTGCCTGTGGCTTTGGTATCATATCCAAGAAATCCGAGGCTAATGTCATAAAGTTTTTCCCCTGTGTTTTCTCAGCTGTTTTGTAGTTTCAAATCTTACATTGAGGTCTTTAATCCATTTCAAGTTAACTTTTGTACAAGGTAAGGGTCCATCTTCATTCTTTTGGATGTGGATATCCAGTTTTCCCAGCACCATTTGTTGAAGAGATTTTTCTTTCCCCATTGTGTAGCCTGGGCATCCTTGTTGAAAATTATTTGACCATATATGTGAGGGTTTATCATTGAGTTTTCTCTTCTCTTTCATTGGTCTGTATGTCTGTCTTTATGCCAGTACTGTAATGTTTAGATTACAGTAGCTTTGTGATGTTTTGTACTTAGGAAGTGTGAGGCCTTCAGCACTGGTTTTCTTTCTCAAGATTGTTTGGGCTGCTTGGTGTCCTTTGATATTACGTATGAAGTTTAGGATTTTTTTTTTCTATTTCTGCAAAAAAATGCCATTGGGAATTTGGCAATTATTGCATTGAGTCTATAGTTTGCTTTGGGTAGTATGGACATTTTAATAGTATTCAAATTAAATCTTCCAGTTCATGAACATAGGAGGTCTTTCTCTTTATTTGTATCTCCAGTTTCTTTTAACAATGTTTTATAGTTTTTAGTGTATAAATACCTTACCTCCTTAAGTTTGTTTCTAAGTATTTTATTCTTTTTGATGCTATTGTAAATGGGATTGTTTTCTTAATTACCTTTTTGGATTGTTCATTGTTGATACATAGAAATGCAACTGTTCTTTGTTGATTTTTGTATCCTGCAATCCTGCTGAATTTGTTTATTCTAACAGTGTGTGTGTGTGTGTGTGTGTGTGTGTAATCTTCAGGATTTTCTACATATAAAATTATGTCCTCTGTGAACAGAGATCATTTTACTTCTTCCTTTCCAATTTGGATACATTTATTTCTTCTTCTTACCTAATTGCTTTGGCTAGCATTCTCAGTCCTGTGTTGAATAGAAATGGCAAGAGAGGCATCTCCATTTTGTTCCTGATCTGAGAGCAGTAACTTTTAACTTTTCACCACTGAATATGATGTTAGCTGTAGGCTTTTAATATATGGCCTTTATTACATTGATGTGATTTCCTTCTATTCCTAGTTTGCTGAGAGTTTTTATCATGAAAGGTGTTGAATTTTGTCAAATGCTTTTTCTGTATCAATTGAGATGAGCATGAGGCTTTTGTCCTTCATTCTGTTATTGTGTTATGTTGATTGTATTTCGTTTGTTGAACTATCCTTGCATTCCAGGCATAAATACCACTTTCTTGTGATGTATAATCACTTAAGTGTGTTATTGAATTCCCTTTACTAGTATTATGTTGGGGAGTTTTGCATCCATAATCAAGGATATTGCTCTCTAGTTTTGTTTTCTTGTAGTATCTTTGTCTGATTTTGGTAGCAAGGTGATGCCAGCCTCATAAAATAAGTTTGGAAGTGTTTCCCCCCCTCTTAAAGTTTTTGGAAGAGTTTGAGAAAGATTAATGTTCATTCTTCAAATATTTGGTAGAATTCTTCAGTGAAGTCATCTGGTTTGTGGGCCTTAAATTGGAGGATTTTGATTAGTGATTCAGTCTCCTTACTAGCTATAGGTTTGAACATACTTTTTATTGCTACTTGATTCAGTCTTTGTAGGTTTTATGTTCTTAGAAGTTTATGCATTCCTTCATGGTTACCTAATTGGTGGGCTTATAATTGTTCATAGTAGTCTCTTATGATCCTTTTTATTTTTGTAGCGTCAGTTGTAATGCCTCCCCTTTCATTTTTTGCGTCTTTTCCCTTTTGTATTAGTCTAAGGATTTGTCAGTTTTGTTGATCTTTTCAAAAAACTCTTAGTTTCATTAATTTTTTTCCTATTTTTCATTTCATTTATTTTTGCTATGATCTTTACTGTTCTGTCTTATGCTGTTGTTTAGTTTGATATTCCTTTTCTAGTTCCTTGAGGTGTAAAGTTAGGTTGTTGATTTGAGATATTTCTTCTTTTTTAATGTAGGTATTTACTGCTATCAGCTTCTCTCTTAGTACTTCCTTGGCTGCATCCCATAAGTGTTGCTGCATTATGTTTTTGTCTTCATTTGTTCCAAGATATTTTCCAATTTCCCTTGTATTTCTTGTTTGAATGATTCGTTGTTCAAGACTATGTTGTTTAATTTCCACATATTTGTGAGTTTTCCAGTTTTCCTTTTGTTGTTGATTTCTAGTTTTATTCCACAGTGGTCTGAGAAGATACTTGGTATGATTTCAATCATATTAAATTGTTTCAGACTTATTTCATCATCTAACATGATCTGTCTTGGAGAATATTCTGTGTGCCTATCAGAAGAAGGTATATTCTGTTCTTACTAGGTGGAATGTTCTATGTAGGTTTGTTGGATCCATTTGGTTTATAGTGTTGTTCAAATCTCGTTTCCTTATTGAGCTTCTGTTTGGTCTGTTATTGAAAGTGAGGTATTTAAATCACCTACTATTACTGTTACTGCCCATTTTCCCTTTCAGTTCTGTTAACTCATATATGTGGGTGCTCCAGTGTTGGGTGCATATATATTTATAACTTTTATATATTCCTGGTGAATTGACACTTTTATCATTATATCATCTCCTTCTGTGACTTTTTTTTGACTTAAAGTATAATTTGTCCAATGTAAGTATGGTCACCACCGTTCTCTTTTTGTTATCATTGGATGGAATATCTTTTCCATATTCAGCCTGTGTATCTCCTTATACCTAACTAGAATCTTTTATAGACAGCATATAGTTGGATCCTTTTTTTCAAATCCAGTCAGCCACTCAGTGGCTTTTGATTGGGGGGACTCCTGGTAGTGATTGACTTATTTTACTACTAAATTTTGTTTTCTCTAAGTCTTATAGTTATTTTGTCTCTTTTCCTCTCTTATAGCCTTCCTTTGTGTTTTGTTGATTTCTTTTTTGTAGTGATGTGCCTTGATTCTCCTATTTTCTTTTGTGCTTCTGTAGAGTGTGTATGTGTGTGTGTGTGCACACGTGTGCACACACGGGCACTTACACAAACGGGAATGATATAAATCATCTTATAGCAGTCTGCTTTCAAATGGTAACAACTTAGGTATGCCTGGGTGGCTCAGTCAGTTAAGTATCCGACTCTTGATTTCAGCTCAGGTCTTGATCTCGTGGTTGTGAGTTCAAGCCCTGCATTGGGCTCTGCACTGAGCATGAAGTCTACTTAAAATAAATGAATTAGTTAATGAAAGAAAGAAAGAATAAAAACTTAACCTCAGTCACCTAAAAAAACTCTACTTCTTTATGTCTCCCTCCCCCACCATATGGGGATAACACTTTGTTACTGATGTTGCAGGTTTCACCTTCTTACATATTTTTTTAAGTTTTTATGTATTTATCTTGAAAGAGACAGAGACAGTGTAAGTAGGGTAGGGGAAAAGAGGGAGAGAGGGAGAGAGAGAATCCCAAACAGGGTCCACACTATCAGCGCAGAGCCTGATGCAGGACTCAAACTCACAAAACCATGAGATTATGACCTGAGCAGACATCAAGAGTCGGACGCTTAACCAACTGAGCCACCCAGGTGCCCCTCACCTTCTTATATTTTTAACCATCGACACAGTTTCATGTTATTTTTATGCTTATAGCTTTTAAAATCTATTATCAGTATGAAGAGTGATTTATGCATCACTATCCAGTATTATGGGGTTCTGTATCCATCTGTATATATACCTTTAGCAGAGCTTTATATTTTCATATGCCTTTGTGTTACTGTATTATGTCCTTTTGTTTAAACTTGAAAGCTTCCCCTTAGTAATTCTTACAAGGCAGTTCTAGTGATGATGAACCCACTCAGCCTTTGTTTACCTGGAAAGTCTTTACTTCTCCTTAATTGTTGAAGTACAGTTCTGCCAGGTACGGTATTATTGGTTGGCACTTTTCCTTCAGTGTTTTGTAGAGACCGTGCCACCTTCTGTTCTTCAGTGTCTCTGCTGAGAAATCCATTGGTGGTGTTGTGGGAGCTCCCTTGTACGTGACAAGTTGCTTTTCTCTTGCTACTTTCAAGATTCTGTTTTTGCCTTTGAATTTTGACACTTTGAATATAATGTGTGTCAGTGTGGGCCCCTTTGGGTTCCTCTTAGGTGGGGGCTTTTTGAGCTTTCTGAATTTGGGTGTCCATTTTCATCCTCAGATTTGGTAAGTTTGGGGCCATTATTCAAATAAGTTCTCTGCTTCCCATAATGCACATTTTGGTGTGTTGAATGTTTTCTGTAAATCCCACGTGCTTTTTTCCATTTTATTCTTTTTTCTTTTTGTTCTTCTGATTGATAATTTCAAATGACTCATCCACAAGTTTCCCATTTCTTTCCTCAGCCTGATCAAATCTGCTGTGAACATGCCTAGTGAATTTTTCAATTCAGTTATCTTATTCAGTTCCAGAACTTGTTTGGTTCTTTTTATAGGTTCTCTCTCTTTGTTGATACTCTCATGCATCATTTTCCCGATTTAGTTTATTCATCTGTGTTCTCTTGTAGCACATTGAACTTCACTAAGGTGATCATTTTTTAGTTCTTTGTTAGCAAATTCATAGATCTCCATATCTTTCTTTAGGGTCTGTTTCTGGGGATTTTTCCCCCCACTTATTTGGGTTATGTTTTCTTGTTTCTTCTAGTGCCTTGTTATTTTTTGCTGTGTTGTATACATTTAAAAAGCAGCCACCTCTCCTGGTCTTTACATACCGGCCTTGTACAGGCTTTGTACCTTCACCAGTCAGCCTAGGCAGTCCCTCAGTTCTGGTGGTCCCTCAGTCCTTTCTGAGAGATGTATCTTCTTTGGGCTTGTGCGTGTGATTTGCCAACTGGAGAGGTTTGCTTCTTTCTTTCTTAGGAATCTGTAATCTCCGAAGACTAGAGCTCTCTGCAACAGGCTGCTGAGCTCTTTTTTGGTCTCTGTGACCAAAGGCATCCACACTGTTTCAGTTCCCACCATTGTCATACTTCAGGTGACACAGAAACCATTCCAAATGATGGATAACGTTCTTGCTCTTCTCTCCCCCCCGCCCCCCGCAACCAAGGGAGAAGGCATGAGCTGGGCCATTTTTCCTGATCCCCTGGCCGCAGCATTGCCAGTTCTGTCGCTGTAGAAAGCCATTGGACTTTGTTCTCCACGGCAGTCAGGCATCTGAAGTATGCTGGTTCCGTTAGCGTACCAAATCAGGCGAGGTGGGAAGGTGTCCCTTGGGCAGCCCCCCGAAAAGCCATGACATTGGACATACGTTGCACTCTTCTCTTTCTTTCCCAAGGGAGAAACCATGCCCGGAGCTTCTTGGCTCAACCATGCTGTGCCGGCTTGGGAGAAGGGCTGTTGAAGTTGATAGGAAACAGCTTTTCTCACCTGTTTCAGTATGACTGTTCTTGACTTAGAACTTGCCTGCGACTTAATTGGTTTCTGAAATTATCACAAGGCTTTTTTGGCCATATATAGTTATTAAGTTGGTTTCCCTGTGGGGGAGTCTGGTGTGGGGGGCTTCCTATTCCACTATCTTGCCGATGTTACTAGACATACCTTTTAACAGTCTTGATGAGAACTTCTACAGAGATCTATATTCAGACGTACGGGCCTTCTCTTGTGTAGTGCTTAGCTCAGTCCCCTTCTTCTGAGGGACTTTGCCTCCTCATGGATTTCCCCCAAGAAAGAAACCATTTGGTAACGACCTGTCACTCATACCAGGTATTTATTACTTCCGGCTGGAAGCACACACTCACACTCTAGTATCCTTCTGCGCCGAGGCAGCATCGGGGCTTAGCTGCTGTCCCGCTGCCGCATAGCACTGTGGCTCTGCCGTTCGGCCATGAGCGCGCCGAACTGGGAGACTCGGAGGCTTTTGTCCTGATGACGGACCGGAACCACTTTGTGTGGGTGAGCTTTGTAAGTGTTTGAAGAACCAGACTTGTGGCTACCAGTCCGGCTGGCTTCTCGCCGCCTGTTGGCTAGTCCGGACGTGTGACACGATTATTCCTCTGGTTGTCAGCGGGCAGGGAGGGGCCGGCTTGCTGGTCATCTGATGACCACACTAGTGGCAGGACAGTAAAGGGTGAACATGGGCCGTGAGCCTTTCCTGCGTCTCACGCCTTCACCTGTGGGCGTGGCCCGTATCAGGAAGTTCAGGTAACCATATACCTGAAGGTTTAGGGGAACACATTTGCTGTTCTTTCTCTTTTGTTGAGACTCTGTCCGGTATTTTTTTTCTTTTTTTAGCCTGAGAAAAGGCTGCACGCTAGCCAGGCCGTCTTCTTCGGAACAGTATATGCCAAATCGTGGTTTGTTGCTGTGCTGAGCAAATGAAACACACCTTTCAAAATCCTTTGTATGATACCTAGTGTGATCCTTTCTTTTTTTTTTTTTTTTCCTGCTGTAGACAAAAAGTAGAATCTAAAATCTGTAAGGAAGCCATCAAAAAATTTCATGCTCATATGGAAGAAGAACTCCTCAAAATGGTAAGCTCACAGACCATAAATTTGTCGGTCTGAATTGTGTTGCCAGTCGCGGGGCAGCATACAGTTAGTTATCTAAGAAAAGATTGCAGTGTGGTAAAGAACTCACTCGAACTATTCGTGTTTCACATGTGGTCTTTAAATGTGATATATGGTAAGTTAATAAACATTTTAATTTTGGAAAACACACACAAATATGTATTTTTTTTCTTTTGTGCAGCTTAAAGACATCCAGACGTCGAAAACCCTGAAAAGGAAGAACACGAAGGTATATCCCTCGTGTGATTAGAAGCACACGGTCATATAGAACTCTAGCGTGTGCAGGGTGAAGAAAAGCCGTGACTCCTTCGATTTTATGATCTTCAGTTTGTAGACGTTTTTTTTAGTCAGGCTTGTATCTGGTTGATCTCGTGGTTGGGTCCTAATGCATGCGAAGGGATGGGGATCCTAACTTGCCTGAAATGGCCATCAAGCCCAAAATGACACTTACAAGGTATTAAGTTGTTACTAGTTATTAAGTATTAAGTAATATATATGTATTGCTTTTGTGGCTGTCAAAGAAGTAAGACCTTATGGAATAAAGAACTGTCCCATGTCCCACGTAAAGGGACAGCCTGGGAAGAATACAGCATTAAGGGTTAGGCGACCTCATTTCCCATCCTGGTTCTGCTATGTTGATGTTGTACCACTGTCTTGCAAACTCTAGCACTAGGTATGTGAGGAGAAGCAAGCCCATGAACACCAGTGTGCGGTGGGACCAGATGACCTCTGAGCTCTAAGCCTGCAGGAATCCAGGACTGAAGAGCAGCCCCCCCTCTACATTTCTAATAGAAATAGACTTGAAATGCATATTCATTTCAGTGATTACAAGCCTTTGTTGGGTTTTTTTTCCCTCAGTTTTATTTTCTTATTGATCAATTCCGCATGGCTTCCAAGCCCCTGGGAATGGTCCAGCCGTGGATCTGGTAGTCACTAAAGGTGATGGCTGAGATAATAAAATTTGTTCTATGGAAGTATTCTTTCTTAGATACAGGTTGTATCAGGACACTCCTGCTTCAGTATTTTCCTAGTGTACCCAGATAAAATCCAGACTCCTTATCCAGTAGCTCACAGGGTAGTAAAGATCTGGCCCCCACTTCCTCCTCAGAGTTGTCCTGGGGTAGATACCCTATTTCCCAGAGTTCCCTGTTCTTTTTCTCCATAGCACATGACAGGTTGTAGTTACCTGCTGTTCATATGTAATGTCTGTCTTCCCCTTAGACCGCAGCTCCGTGAGGGGGAAGATGCAGTCTCTTTCCCACTGTTTTTCTAGAATCTGGTACAGTGTACATAGCGGTGCTCAAACATTGAGGGAGTTATTTTAACAAATTATTGTATTACTTTAGATTATTTCAGATATTGAGAAGAAGAGGCAGCGTTTGCTCGAACTCCAGGATGAACTGCTTCGGTAAGATAATGTCAGACTCCTCTGAGAACTTAGCTGCAAGGATTGAATCACAGTACGTCACGTGGGGCTGTGA
The DNA here is from genome assembly GCF_022079265.1 of Lynx rufus. Taxonomy (NCBI): domain Eukaryota; kingdom Metazoa; phylum Chordata; class Mammalia; order Carnivora; family Felidae; genus Lynx; species Lynx rufus. The sequence continues at coordinate 187,125,976 of NW_025814845.1, forward strand.
AAATCTGCCGTATTAGCTTGAAATCCCAGGTTTTCTTTGTGCCTGGAAGCTCAGTGAAGGTAGGTTATGTGGCTGAGTAGAAGCTTTTAGCAAAGAAGAGTTCAGCCTTCATCTGTCTGTATCAACTGTCTCAACTCCAGCCTGAGAGGTGGCCCAGTTACAGATGAAGCGCATGGACTTTTGCACGAGACTGCCTGGGTTCGAATCCAGGGTCTGCCACTTACTGGCTGTGCAACCGCCCGGTGCCTCAGCGCCTCCTTGGTAAACGAGCACAATACCTGCCCCCCCCACCCCGGGGTGTTGAGAGAATTCAGTGAATAAATACACAGCACTTTCTGGATGCCGGCCACTGCGAGGCACATTGTGTGTAAGTGTTAACGGCTTGTGTTCGTGTTCTTGTTGGCATAGCCCTCCTGTGAACCCGTCCCCACGTGTGGGGCTGGGAACACAGTCGGGGCTGTCCCCATGTGTGGTTACGAAGCCTGGGGTTTGCTGCCGCTGACAGTCAACCAGCTCGTAGTTGTGGGTGGTCTTCTGTGTGACGGGACCGTCGTGTGAGCTGAGGGCTGTGGGAGAGCAGTGGCCAGAGAAGCAGATCTCCTCTCTGCTCTTTGTAGGCGTTTTAAAATAGGGCGAGAAAGTGGTATTACTGGAAAAGATGGCCTACAATTATAGTACTAAGTTTTAAAGGAGAGAATGCCAGAAGTCTAGGAGAGGGTGGGATTGGGTGTCCAGCTCACTGTTCTCCAGTCCAGTCTGTGGGCAGGTGCCGGCCCTTGGCGGAGCGTCTGCTCACTCAGGCCCAAAGAAAATAGCACTTAAACAAGCTTCCTGTGTGTGCCGCTCACTGTCTGAAATGCTTTATGTATTAGCTCCTTATTGTGGTCCTGGGAGGTGGGTTATTATGGCAGGATAGTGAGAATCAGACCTCTTACAGACCAGCGCCTCTGGTTCCTTTTCTAGATACAATTCTAGAAGTCGAAAAGTAGGTCTTGAGAAGGCATAGAAACCTGCAGTGTATCATTATTCTAACTTCACGTGTGGAAAACCCCAAGGCCGAGGGAGGTAACCTACCCCCAGTCCCACCCCCAGGAAGTCGGGGCCAGGATCTCATGGGTACAGACTGCCTCCACACCCCGCCCTCCTGCCCCAGCCAGCTTGCCCACAGTGCTGCATTTGTTCAGCAGACACCACTGTGAAAAAGTAACTCTAATATCCTTTTAGAAAAATCCTTTTATCTTTGAGAGAATAAAAAATCGGCAGCCTCCTCCCCCGCCTTTATTTGTCCATAAAATCCAAGTTATCCGTTTTTACTTTCCAGGGTAAGAAAGAAGACACTGAAAGATATAGTGGTTTACCTATACATTTTCCATCCAGGCACTTGGATGATTTTTCCACTGGTTTTATTGGATCTTGGAAAATGGACAAGGCTGTGATGAGGGGAAGGGGCGAAGGAAAGGCCTTTTTCCCTGCCGTTGTTGTTGACCTGCGCGGCCTCTCTCCTCCCACCTGAGGCTATGACTTGTTAACCAAACTGTGTCTTAATTCAGTGGTTCCCAACAATATGACTGGACAGGTTTTAGGATCTAGAAGACCTCTTCGTCTGTGGATGTCATTTCTAATTCTTCATTGTGTATTGTATTTCAAATTGAAATCTAGACTCTGTCCCACATTCGTAATTTCAGAACTGAAGATACCTTTAAAGATCTAGCCCCCCCTCACAGCATGGTCTTACCTCACTCCGTCTACCTGCGTCCTCAGTCTCCTACACCCTGGGCTGTTACACTTCATTATGTGCCATTCATACGTGGGGAAATATTTTCTCTTGTAGGTTAGAGCCACAGATGAAACAACTACAAATAAAATACGTCGAGCTTGAGGAGAGAAAATCTTCCCTTAGGAATGCAGCGTGTTTCTTATCTAACTTAAAACAGCTTCATCGAGATTATTCAGATACTCGAGAGAAAGAACCACATGTAAAAGAAACGGTAACATTGATTTTTATTTTTCACTGTGATTGAGAAGAGAGGGGATTTGCCTGTTGAGGATTAGCAGCTCTGAGGAGAAAGGTGGATGCAACATTACAGTCGGCCTGTAGAGCAGCATTAGACTTCACTTCTAAATTGAGTTTTTTTACACCAATCTAAAAGCCTTCAGCTTGTCTGTGTATTAGATATGGACATGGAATGCTTTTCAATTGCTGTTTTCTCTGCCCACACACACTTGGCCCAAAGCTTGCTTGGAGTTGGGGATTTGGTTACTAACTTGGAGACATCCTGAGCACTGAATTTGAGCATAACTGGTGAAAACAGATGTGGCAACTGTACTTGGCTTGGAATACACGAGTGTACTAACCTGTCCTTTGTTTGCCCCACGGGCCTTCTGTACTCTTGCAGCATCTGTCTTCCTTCAGGGAAAGTAGGTATTTGGGTTTATGTCCTACTTCTTTTCCTAAACCAGAAATCTAACACCAAATGTTAGTTCTTCCCCTCTCGCCTCCCTGAGAGCAGGCGCCCCATGGTAGCTTGAACACAGCAGGCTCTCAAATAACTGTGAAATTGAATTCCCCAGTAATAGGGTACGTGATAGTCTAGAAACAACTGCATTATTAGGTGGGTGGTAGCAATCGTCTGATGGCTTTTCTGCTCAAAGCTGCTCTTTTCATTACTAAGAAAAACCCCCTGAAAACGTGATTTTAAACAAACTGTCATAAGTATAACAGACTGGAAGAGGACTTCAGTCACTCATCCTTAGCTACAAGTTACAACATGGAGCCTGGCTTTGTCATTTCAAAATCACGAGTTTATGTTGGGTTGTCTAGTTTTTCTACATGATTAATTTTTCCCTCATGAACTTTTATGGGCCTGGTATTTTCATTCCATTAGTTCTTCCAGGAAAAGTCCATCTGCCTTACCGTTTTCTGGATTTAAAACCGGCATGAGATCAAGCAGACTTGCCCAAACCCAGTCTCAATATGTACCAGGAAGTGATTTTGTTGTACATGATTTAGATGCCACAGTTCTTGGAACTTTTTCCGGGATGAGATCAGCCTAAAACTTTCTAGAGAGGGGTCCCTTGTAACCTTTACTAATTATGCCCTAAGGAAAAGGATTAAACCAATGATCATAATGGTCCTCGTTTGAAAAATGAAAGTAGTGGAAAGCTCTATTCAGCATGGTGCTGTATAAGTATAACAAACTTTTATAACCCTGTTAATCCAAATAATTTGCCTTTGACAGTATGATTCATCCAGCCTTCCAGCTCTGTTAGTTCAGGCAAGAACCCTTTTAGGAGCTGAGACCCATCTGCAAAACATCAACCATCAATTAGAGAAGCTCCTTGACCGGAAATGAAGCCAGCCGACTAAAACATGCCGAATAGAAGGATCATTCCCCTGCTGCAGCCTGTGGTCTTCCGATCCATACTTTTGTAAATAAAAACTCCCTGAAAAGTTAACTTGTCTACTTGTTTGGGCTGGTTTGTCACCAAAATTTAGTACTTTGTTCATGGTCCTTTAATTTGACCGCATTAAGTGGCAACAGTGTGATTAGTTATCTTCTCTGGCTAATGTCTTGAGTAACAAGATTTAAAACGTTGACACCTGATCAGAGGCGGACAGAAAGCTCTGCCCTGAGTAGCACAGGGAGGTGTTCTAAGACAGGCGCCCAAGACCCTGAACTCCCCTCCTCCGCTGGCCACGCGGAGTCTGCACCTACATAGAGAGCAGCTCCTCCTGCACCACCGAGGGCTGATGGAACAGCTTCTGCACGATGCTGGAGGGACACCTTCCTCACCCCCAAGTGCTGGCCAGCAGCAGGGAGGAATAGCACTGAGGCCTGCGTGCACACTCGCCAATCCTAGGGCACAGCAAAAAAAAAAAAAAAACCCAAAACATCTATTTAAAGGACAAATGGACTGTAAGCAAAGGAAACGCATTTATTAAGCTTAGCACATCCACCAAGCTGCTGAAGAACTGCTAAAACTCTCTGGGGCCGAAGGGCACCATTGTTTACTTTCCCTTCCACCTTGATGGCCAGACAGGAGCCAGGCCCAGGCACTCCACTCTTCCGAGGACTGGCCCAGTGAGCCCGGGGCCTCCAGCCCACAGCGGCTCCAGTGCAGGCCTGCACCTGCCCCAGCCGCCCCACCGGGACCGCCTCGGCACCACGTGCAACCAGACCCCCTCAGCCTGGGGCCACTCCGGCCCCAGCCATCTCCCTGGAGAACACGGACACCCTGGCCTGTGCCTACTGCCGCGGTCCTGCCAGGGCACAGGGCACCCCGGGGCCGCCCGGCCAGCCTCAGCTATCCCGCCAAGAACTCTAAGTGACTATCGTTTGGAAATAGACTGCTGTAGGGGCACCTGGATGGCTCAGTCGGTTAAACATCCAGACTCCAGCTCAGGGTATGATCTCGCGGTTCGTGAGTTCAAGCCCTGCCGCAAGATCATGACCTGCATCGCATCTGAGCTGTCAGCACGGAGCCTGCTTCAGATCCCGTGTCTGCCTCCCTCTCTGCCCCTCCCCTGCTCGCACTCTCTCTCACAAAAATAAACATTAAAAAAATTTTCAAATAGACTGCTATATATGTAGATCAATACATACAAACCTCACGATAACCACAAACCAAAAACCTCTAAGACAGTGAAAACCTAAACACTAAAGAAAGCCATCAAACCACAAGGGAAGAGATGAAGAGAAAGTACAGAGAAGCACAAAAACAACCAGAAAACAATTAACAAAATGGCAGTAAGTACATACAGTGTAGCTAAATGGATCAAGGAAGTGACCCATGTATGTGCTGCCTATACTTCAGACCTAAACACAAAGTGAAGGGATGGAAAAAGATATTCCATGCAAAGGGAATGAAAAGTGATACTTCTATTAACTAAAATGGACTTTAAACTATAACAAAAGATAAGGGCGTTACATTATGACTCAGGGTCAATACAAGAAGAGGATATATAACATTTATAAACATCTATGTACCCAACCCAGAAGCACCTAAACACATAAAGCAAATGTTAACAAAGGGAGAAATTGACAATATAATAATAGTATGGGACTTTAATACCCCCACTTAAACTAATGGATTGAACAGAAAGACAGAAAACCAATAAGGAAACATTGGCCTTACCACATTAAACCAGATGGACCTAATATATACAGAACATTTCATTGCAAAACTATAGAATACACATTCTTTTCAAGTGCACTGGAGTATTCCCCAAGAAATAAATCAGGGAAACAAATCCTATTAACCATATTCTCTGATTACAACAGTATAAAGCTAGAAACAAGTTACAAGAAGAAAACTTGAAAAAACAAACACAGAGCATAAACAGCATGCTACTGAACAATAAAGAAATCAAAGGAAATTTAAAAATACCATGGGACAATAAAAATGGAAACAACTTTCCAAAAATCTGGGACACAACAAAAGCAGTTCTAAGAGGGAATTTCATACGGGTACAGGCCTACCTCAAGAAACAAAACTCCCAAGTCATCGAATTTTATACCTAAAGGAACTAGAAAAAGACCAAGCAAAGCCCAAAGTTGGCAGAAGGAAGGAAATAATAAAGAGCAGAAGGAAAAATAAATGAAATAGAGACTAAACCAACAACAACAAAAACAATTTAAAAAGATCAGTGAAAGTGAAGCTGGTTCTTTTAAAAGATAAAAATTAATAAATCTCTAGCCAGACTCATTAAGAAAAAGAGAGGGCTCATGAATAAAGTCAGAAATGGAAGAGGAGAGGGTACAACTGACATCATAGAAATTCAAAGGCTCATGAGATTACTATGAATAATTATACACCAACAAATTGGACAACCTACAAGTGGATAAATTCCTAGAACACCCAATCTTCTAAGACTGAATCACTAAGAAATAGAAAATCTGAAAATATCAATTACAAGTAATGAAACAATCAGTAATTTAACACTTCCCCCCCAAAAAGTCCCAAGACCAAGTGGCTTCACTGGTGAATTCTACCAAACATTTAAAGAAGTAGTACCTGTTCTTCTCAAATTATTCCAAAAACTTGAAGGAGTGCTTCCAAATTCATTTTACGAGGCCAGCATAAACTGAGGACCAAAATGAAAGACACCATTAAAAAAAAAAAAAAGTTATAGGCCAATTTACCTCATGAACATAGATACAAAAGTCTTCAACAAAATATCAAGCCAAATGTAATAATATATTAAAAGGACCTTTACTAATGATCAAGTGGGTTTTATTCTAGTGATGCAAGGATGGTTCAACATCTGCAAATCAACATGATACACCACATTAACAAAAGACAAAAATCACATGATTATTTCAATGGATGCAGAAAAAGCATTTGACAAAATTTGACATCCTCAACATAATAAAGGCTATATATAGCAAACCCACAGCAAACATCATATTCAAGAGTGAAATGCGAAAAGCTTTTCCTCTAAGATCAGGAACAACACAAGGATGCCCGCTCTCACCTTTTACTCAACATAGTGTTAGAATCCTAGCCACAGCAGTTAGGCATGATAAAGAAATACAAGGCATCCAAGTTGGAAAGGAAGAAGTAAAACGGTCACTATTTGCAGATGACCTAACACTACATAAAGAAAACCCTCAAGACTCCACCAAAAAAAACTATTTGAATAAATGAATTCAGTAGAGTTGTGGGATACAAAATTAACAGTTTCTGTGCACTAATATTAAGCTATCAGAAATTAAGAAAACAATCCCATTTACAATTGCATCAAATAGAATAAAATACCTGGAAATAAATTTAAGGTGAAAGACCTATAAGACTCTATGAAACACTGATGAAAGAAATTGAAGAGGACACAAATAAATGTAAGGATACCCTTGATCATGGACTGGAAGAAGTAATATTGTTAAAATGGCCATACTGCCCAAAGCCATCTACATGTTCAATACAATCCCTATCAACATGCCAGTGGCATTTTCACAGAACTAAAATAAAGAATCCTAAAATTAGTATGGAACCGTAAAAAACCTTCAATAGTCAAAGCAGTCTTGGGAAGGAAGAACAAAGCCGAAGGGGTCGTGTTCCCTGATTTCAAACTGTACTATAAAAGCTGCAGTAATCAAAACAGTATGGTTGCACAGAAACAGAGACATAGATCAATGAAATAGCTCAGAAAAAGACCCATTCACAGCTGCTGTGGCCTCTTTAGTTCAGAAGGGGAAAATAAGGGAGAGTGAGATAGGAAGAAAATATAGGCTATTCAATTAATGTGGTCCATCAATCTATGACAAACGAGGCAACAATATACTAATGGAGAAAGACGGTCTCTTCAATAAATGGTGCTGGGAAAACTGGATGGCTACATGCAAGAGAATGAAGCTAGACCACTATCTTACACCATGTAGAAAAATTCAAAATGGATTAAAGACCTGAACATAAGATGTGAAATCATAAAACTCCCAGAAGAAAACACTGGCAGTTGGCCCTGTGACATCAGCCTTATGAATATTTTTGAACTAGTCTCTTTAGGCAAGGACAACAAAAGCTTTGAAATAAACAAGTAGGATTGTATCAAACTCAAAAGCTTCTACACAGCCAACAACAAAATGAAAAGGCAACCTACTGAAATGGAGAAAATATCTGCAAGTCATATCTCTTACAATAAGGGACTGATATCCAAAACATATAAAAAAAAACACTATATAAAAAATTTTTTGAATGGGCAAGGAATTTGAATAAACATTTTTCCAAAGCAGATATGCACATAGACAACAGACACATGAAAAGATGGCACAATAGCACACTAGTCCTTAGAGAAATGCAAATCAAAACCACAATGGGTATTACTTCAGACCCATCAGATTGCTATTATGAAAAAGGATAAACAACAAGTGTTGGTGAGGATGTAGAGAAAAGGAAAGCCTCATGCACTGTTAGTGGGAATGTAAGTTGGGGCAGCCACTGTGGAAAACCGTATGGAGGTTCCTCAAAAAATTAAAAACAGAAATAGCATGTGATACAATCATTCCACTTCTGGGTATTTACCTGAAGAAAATGAAAACACTAATTCAAAAGAATGTATGTACCTACGTTTATTGAAGCACTATTTATAACAGCTAAGACATGGAAGCAACCTAAGTGTCCACTGATAGATGAATAAAGAAAATGAGGTACACACACATGTACACACACATGTACACACACACACGCATGCACACTGAAATATCACTCAGCCATAAAAAATAAAAACTTGCCATTTGTAACAACATGGATGGAACTAGAGTATATTATGCTAAGTGAAATAAGAGACAAAATTCCATATGATTTCACTTTCACGTGGAATCTAAAAATAAAGCAGAACAGACGCATAGATACAAGAAATTGTTGGTTACCAGAAGGAGGGATGAAGACGACTAAGAGCTACAAATGTCCAGTTACAAAATAAGTCATGAGGGGGGTGCTTGGTTGGGTCAGTTGGTTGAGTATCTGACTCTTGAAATTTCATCTCAGGTCATGACCTCCCGGTTCATGGGATCCAGTCCCACACTGGGCTCTGTGCTGACAGCATGGAGCCTGCTTGGGATTCTCTCTCTCTCTCTTCCCCTCCCAGACTGACTCACTCACTCTCTCTCTCTCTCAAAATAAATAAACTTAAAAAGTCATGAGGATGTGATATGCAGTACAGAGAATATAATCAATAATATTGTACTAACTTTGTGTGATAACAGACGGTAACTAGACTTACCATGGGGATCATTTTGTAATGTATAAAGATATCAAATCACTACAATATACACCCAGATATACTGTATGTCAATGATACCTCAATTTAAAAAAAATTTTTAATAAGAGTTTTAACCTATAAATAAACATGCAAAATTAAGCTGATATGAACATATACCAACTCTGGTCAGTTACAATTTCAAAGCTAATTTTCAATAAAACTGGCTTACTTCAGTAAAAAACAAGAATTGAGAAGCAGAGTGATAAAACTTAGTTGATATAGATGGTTTTAATAAAAAGTTACTATAACTTAATATATTTATGTTACTAAACCGCCTTCAGGCAAAATTACAGCCTACTTATATACCAGTCCAGAGTTAATTACTCTTGCAATACTTGCAAAATTAGTTCATCAGGAATTTCATCCACTCCACTATAATAACTGAGAAGACCATTCTCTGCAGCTTCTGCTAATTCAGCATCTTCGGTAGCTTCCAAAAAATAAGTATCATCAATGCCATTATCCCAGTCAGCATCAGAAGCTACACCTTTTGACAACATACTAGATGGTGGTTTATGAGGATTCTCGGTTTCACTGTTCATTGTTTCAGTTGCTGTGAACTCTTCTTCCTTTAGTTCAAAGGGGGAAAATAAGGGAGAGGGAGATAGGAAGAAAGTACAGGCGATTCAATGAGAATATGTGATGATTTCACTAAACAGTCGATTTATGTTAAAGTACTAAGTACAAAACCAGTTCTTGAACAGATACTAAAATAAATATGCTGGATGATATGGTCTTCAATACAGTCACCATGGGAATGAGTTCATTAATTCAAATGTTGCTGCCACTGTAACTCAGACACTTAACACTCTAAATTTGGAAATGCCCACAATTCCTCTGGTACATTCTTTTCAGTATTCACAGATGGGATTGGAACAATCGTAGATGGAATTTTTTTTTTTTTTTAACGTTTATTTATTTTTGGGACAGAGAGACAGAGCATGAACTGGGGAGGGGCAGAGAGAGAGGGAGACACAGAATCGGAAGCAGGCTCCAGGCTCTGAGCCATCAGCCCAGAGCCCGACGCGGGGCTCGAACTCGCGGACCGCGAGATCGTGACCTGAGCTGAAGTCGGACGCTTAACCGACTGAGCCACCCAGGCGCCCCGTAGATGGAATTTTTTAAAAAGCAGATAGTGCAGCTCAAGCCAAATTAGAAAATACACCTGCTATCTTAAAAGATTTAAAAGATTTGTTATCCTATTTATAAAGAATTTTAAGAATTAACATGAATTTAAAAAACCGCTATAAATAATTGAGACAATTGTCAAGATAGGGCTATACAGATTTGTGTATTAGATAACAGTATTGTTATGTACATTTTGAGTTTAAAAATTTTACCATATTTAAGAGTATCCTTATTCTCTAGTAATATACTTAAGTGAAGAGATACAGGGTTTTGATGGCTGCAACTTCCCTTCAAGAGATCTGTTGTGGACTGTTACCCCAAATTCATAAGTTGAAACCCAAACCCCCAATATCATGGTATTAGGAGGGAGGCCTTTGGGAAGTGATTAAGCACGAGGGTACAGCCCTTATGACTGGGATTAGAAACCATACAAAAGGGACCCCAGAGAGCTCTTTCATTCCTCTGACATGCGAGGACTTGTCGCAGACTCTCAGTCTGGAGTTCTCTCTTGTCCATCAAGAGAGCAGATGAAGAATTGAATACGAGAGAGGCTAATGTCCAGGAGGAGACAAGAGCCCCGAGTAAGGGACCTAGCTCCGTATTTATTAGGATTAGAAGGCTCGCATATGTGATAGACATGCAGAAACAAACAATAATACAGTAACCATTAACTCCTGTGTGAGAGAAAAGGGGTTTTTGAAGATGTGTGGGGTTAGGGTCAAGACAAATCAAAATCTGGACACCGAGCAGACAGCTGTTTACTAAAGGCACCAGGCACCACATCTGTTTATCTTAACTTTTCTAGGGGCTAAGACAGAGCATGCTACCTCAGGGTTAACAAGGTGTTTTTCTCAGTAATTAGCCCTGGGTGCTTTCACCCTGTGGCAGCTTTCCACCTCTACCTGTTCTCCTATGCTTTGGTCCTGTGGAAGCGGCTTTCCGCCCTAAGCCTTGTTAACTCTTGGTGCAAGCTCGGAGAATTTTTAAACTTATCCCCCACAAGGATTCAGCGAGAAGGTGGCTCCCTATAACCCAGGAAGCCAACCAGACACCAAATCTGCCAGGGCCTTGACCTTAGACTTCCAGGCCTCCAGAACTGTGAGAAATAAACTTCTGTTGCTGATAAGCCATCCAGTCAGGGGCACCTGGGTGGTTCAGTTGGTTAAGTGTCCAACTCTTGTTTTCAGCTCAGGTCACGATCTCACGGTTTTGTGAGTTCGAGCCCCACGTCGGGCTCTGCTGAGAGCGCAGAGCCTGCTAGGGATTCTCTTTCTCTCTGCCCCTCCCCCACTTGCACTCTCTCTCAAAAATAAATAAAAACTAAACAACAACAAAAAAAGGCCACCCAGCCTGTGGTATTCTTTATAGTAGCCTAAAATGACTAAGACAAAATTCATCAAAAATGTGTATGCATACAGTAGAGGGAGAAACACTAATGTAACCAGTATTAACAAAGGGCAACTCTAGGTGAAGAGAGAGTTTGTTGTCCTTGTACAACATTTCTATAGGACAGTTACCAACACTCGGTAACAGAAATACAAATAGTAAATCTGAAAGAAGTTCAACTTCCTTAAGACTAAGAAATGTAAACAAAAACAACTGAAATATCACTTTTGGCCAAGTAGGTTGGTAAAGGTCAAAGGTAAAAATAAACAATGTTGGCAAAGGTGTAAACAGGTGCTCTCTTAAATTGTGAAGCCTAATTTTGTATCATTTTTATTGGTACCAACTGGTAATACATACTACTGAAAACATTTGCGATAGCTGAAGTAGGAAAAAAAGCCTCTAACATAGTACGCATACTATGACTTTAAAAATATACACGGGAACACCATAAATAGAAATTTCTGGAAGATCTATGCCAAAGCACTTACATCTGTTATCTCTGAGTGGTCAAATTATATGTGAGGAGGAGTTTTTCCCCTTTGGCTTTTCATGTATTTTCTAATTTTTTCTCAGAGTGAATGTGAATTATTTGGGCAAATAAAGGTTTTTAACAGGAAAATGTTAATTTGGCAATCTAGCAATATCTACCAAAATTAAAAATGTATACACTCTTTGACATAATTTACTTCCAGAAATTCTCCCTACAGAAAGAGTTGTTTAAAGAAACACAAAGATGAGTATGTTGGTACACTTTGTAAAACGAAACGTGAGAAACTTGTTAACTGTCTGGGAGTGGTTGACTAGGTATCTATACAATTTCTTCCGCGGCAGTGACAGTGAGGTGCATCCTACCAGGTACGTGCTCACAAGGCACAATCACTATGGCACGCTCCCAAGTGAAAACTAAGTACTGCAGAGTGTGTTTAAAGGCTATGTGGACACGTCTGAACACTACTAATAGCTCATGGATACTGTTGTACCAAGAACTGATTACTAATGAGAAAGAAACTAAAACCTGCACTTACCTCCTTGAGCAGAAACAGGAGACCAACTTCAGCAGGTAATGGAAAACCTGAACAAGAAAAAGAGTAAAACTGTTTTATATAGACCTCCTATTTTCACTTGGTATAAATATAAAAATTAACAACTCACAGTCCGATTTGAAGTTTTCTGCTTTACATACAGGGTCATGACATTTTTGATACCAAACTTCATTTTTCAGATCAACCAAAATCCTTTATATTGAAAAAAATAGAAAGGAAAAAGAGTTACAACTTGATTCCCAGACTGGATGGAAAACAAAATTCATCTACATGCTGCTTACCAGAGATGTGCCTAACTAAGACTTAAAGATGCAGACAAGGTAGAAAGTAGAAGCATTGAAATAAATATACACCACCCAAAAGAAAACTGTGGTTGTTAAAGATAGCACACAAGATGGACTTTAGGGGAAAAATATATGTATATCTATATACATATAGATACATATCCATACGTATATCGTATATGTACATATGTATATACATATCTATATGCATATCTATAGACAAAAGTTCTTCCAGGAAGACCTAATTCTCAACCTGTACCCACCAAATAAAAAAGCTTCAAAAATGCATAAGCAAAACTGATGGAACTCCAAGGATAAACAAATCTCCCATAAATCAAGATTTTAAAAAACATTCTTTTAGTATTTGATACAAATAGGTACAAAAAATTCAGAAAGGATATAGAAAATTTGAATGACATAAATTAAAAAGCAATTACCAAGTTTGATGTAATAGGCATACATGAATATTGTTTCAGATAGTTGGAAGTTCTTTACACTCACATATAAAACAATTACAGGGGCATCTGGGTGGCTCAGTTGGTTAAGCGTCCAATCTTGGTTTTGGCCCAGGTTGTGATCTCACAGTTTGTGAGTTCTAGCTCCACGTCGGGCTCTGCGCGGTCCAGTGTGGAGCCTGCTTGGGATTCTGTCCCTCCCTCTCTCTCTGCCCCTCCCACATGCTCTCTAAATAAATAAACTTAGACACAAAACAATGATAAAAACTGACTGTGCCAGGTATCATGTTAATTTCACTGAATTTAAAAAAAGTATTCATACAACACATCTCTGACCACAAAGCAAACTGTTTAGAAATAAATATTAGAAAAATAGCTAATAGAAACACATAACTTGGAAATGAAAAACTTTTTTTTTTTTTTTTTTTTATCATTCTGAATTGTTCTATTTTGTTCTTTTCACTCTAAGAATGTAGTCTTATTCGGGGAATGACAGCTGGTCAATTTATTCGTAAGATATTTATCCATACTTATCTAGAGTTTTCAGAGGCTACTGGACCAGTCAGCTATTCTAAACTTTTATGTTAAATATGGACATTTCCCCAATACTACTCTTAAGTGATATCTCATTTACCTTCTTCCTTAAGAAATGCACAGGCTTGTTTTAAATACTTGAAACGTCTGTAATACACTATAGAGTTTGCTTAGAGGCACTCTGTTAATGCTCTGGTGTGGCCAGAGGAACAGCAAGCATTATTAAATATGAATGCAATCCTTACCAACACAAATTGAACCTTTTTTTCTCAATAAAAAAGCTAGCCCAGAAAAGTGTCTCATCCCATAAAGATTTATCATTTCCAAATCACAGTGAAGGGAAGTAAGTGATTTCCCAATTTTGTTTTCTATTCTGTGTCTCAGAGATGCCTCACTAAAAACCGGTATCTGACAGAGTAACATTTGCAGAACGTAATATTGTAGTGACACTGCTCACATTGATTGTTAGACATATTAAACTCTGCGTATTAAATGGTTACACCCTGTTTATATAGAACATTGGTCCAATAACAAAAATAGAGAACGGCAGCTGGAAATTTATCTCATTCAGTGTTCAGAGATAAAAGAGTGAACTATTCATTCCATTATGTTCTATAGGTAAGTCCTTTTTTCATACGGAAATCTGCTGGCAATTAAATGATGATATTTTTCCCAGCTACTACTGTATGAAGAAAATGCCAAAGGCCATCGTGTACAGCACACTGCGATGTAAGGACTCTTCCGTTTACCAATTCTGGCGCACTTCCAAAATATACCCAACAATCCAGTTTTATTTCTGTCTAGGAGGCCGGGTGCCAAGGATAGGATATAAACACAGGTATATATAAGCAGCAAGATTACAGTCAACAGACTCTGGAAACCGAAAATGGTAGACATAGTGAGGCCAGTGAAGCCCCAGCCACATCTGAAAAACATTTCTAAATAACCAATTACTCAAGGAAAAATCATGATGGAAATTAGAAAATGGAACTGAATGCAACTGAAAATATGTATTAAAATATGTGAAACAGAGCTAAAACGATCTTTAGAAAAAGCTTATTTACATAAAAGAAGAGCTGAAGACCAATAAGTAACTAACTTGGGAAATGAACAATTGAATAAACTCTAATAAAAGGCAGGAAGTAAGCAAAAATTTAAATGTTTGTTTATTTTGAGAGCAAGTTCCACACCGTTTATTTTGGAGCAGGCTCCACGCTCTCAGCACAGAGCCGGACCCAGGGGTCAAACTCACGAACCATGAGATCATGACCCGAGCTGAAATCAAGAATCGGATGCTTAACCGGTTGACTGAGGCACCGAGGTGCCTCAAGAAGCCAAAATGTAAAAGAATCAACAAGGCCAATGTGAAGACTAATACAATTCCTGCCAGATTGATCAAAAAATAAATAAGGTAAAGACATAAGTGTTACTCAAAATTTAGTGCAGCTATAACTACAAATGTAGAATATACTAAAAATTTAAGAATATTATGAACAATTTCTGACAGTAACATTAAGCATTTTGGTAAAATAGACAAAGTACTAGATAAAAAGACACCCAACTAAGCAAACTTAAAAAGTTATGAAGAACCTGAACAATCCTAATAAATGCATTAATGCTGCAGTTCCCAAACTTCACATCAAACTGTCCCAGGGTCATGAAGAATATTTACATGTTCCTAAGGGCAACTGTGATACTTGACATCCGTCATGCGCCCTGCAAACTACTTGCTTACGATTCACAGCCTCAGAACTGTAGCAGCCTTCATTCCTTTCGGTCCTGTCCTGTCTTTGTAGAGCTGAGGTTTTTGGTGGTGACTGGGATAAAAAGGACCACTAACCTCAATGCGGAGTAAGACAGAACCGTGGGGGTGACAGTGTCCAATCTAATTCCAAGGTTTACGAGGTTATGTGATGCTCAGAACGACACATATCCCATTAATAAGTATCCGTATTTGAGAATTAGTCAAAAGGGGGGGCGCCTGGGTGGCTGTGTTGGTTGAGCATTCGACTCTTCATTTTGGCTCATGTCATGATCTCATAGTTCATGGGATTAAGCCATGCGTCGGGCTCTGTGAGGACAGCACGGAGCCTGCTTGGGATTCTCTCTCTCCTTCTCTCTCAAAGTAAATAAACAATTTTTAAAAAGGGGGAGGGCACATGGGTGGCTCAGTCAGTTAAGCGTCCGACTCTTAATTTCAGCTCAGATCTTGATCTTGCGGTTCTTGAGTTCCAGCCCCACGTCGGGCTCCGTGCTGTCAGTGTGGAGCCTGCTTGGGATTCCCTCTCTCCCTGTCTGCCCCTCCCCAACTCGCATGCTCTCTCTCAAAAAGATAAACTTTAAAATAAAAAATAAAATTAAAATTAAAAAATTCTTTAAAAAAAAAAAAAGACGATCATCTTATGATAATGATTTACTGGTAAACTTATATATCCATAGAGTAAAAAATTAGAAAGATATACCAAAATTATAACCACAGTTATCTCTGGTTCTGGGCCTATGGGTAATCTTTTCTTTGTGCTATTCTACGTGTGCAAAGCTACGTGTAGCTTTTGTGTATTGAGCATATAATTTTTGAAATGTTATTTTTTTTTAACTGGGTTAACCTACATATGTAAGTATAGCCCTGAGTCATGCTACCCAATGTATTCGCTAGCTTCCTAGCAGAACTTCACAGTCTTTTCTCATGTCTGGCACACGTGCTATTTACACTTGACATACAGAAGTCTCAGCTTTGTGTTAAATATAAAACACAGCAAAACTTCCCATATCATAACCAGTAACTGCTGGGTTTCTGTCTTATCCCTATTCTAACCATACCTTTGTATTATCTAAAATTCTTTTAAGTTTATTTATTTTGAGCGAGAGAGATGGAGACAGAGACAGAGAACATGCACAAGTGGGGGAGGAACAAAGAGAGACAGAGAATTCCAAGCAGGGTCCTCATTGTCAGTGTAGGGCACAACGCGGGGCTCAAACTAACGAACCGCAAGATCATGACCTGAGCTGAAATCTTGAGTCAGATGCTGAACCAACAGACACCCAGGTGCCCCTGTATTATCTAAAATTCTATTTCTGGTTTCACTTCATCCTTCACTCCCTCTCCTTTTGCCAGGGGGATTTTACAGAAAACTCCTAAAACAGGGCCTGGTGCATACAGCAAGCATTCAATAAATATTTGTTCCTCTCAATATCATTCTTTGTCTTGAACATGTTAACCTTAATTCCAACTCTTAGCACCGAAGAGTTTCCTTTTCACCCAAGTTTGCTTGATTTCAATTTACTCCATATAACATGTCAAGGACCAATGGAAACAGACAAGGGAGACATACTTCCTTCCTCCTGTCTACTGCCTCTAATTTCTTTCTAGCCCCACTCAGTTCTACCTTACTCTTCTCAAGATTATACTATCTAATGGATTATTTTACCAAATAAAGTACAGATGAAAATGACATGTGCTAAGGTGATAATTAAGTTGGTCAAATTAAATATTTTCAAACATAAACCAAATACAGTATCTGATGTAACTACATTCATTATAAGAACAAAATCATGTTTATATTCTCAACTGTAAAAATTATAAAAATTTAAAATGTAATGTTGGTTAAATACATGGAACTCAATAAACAACATCACCTACATGATATTATTGCTCTTGTGCGCTCTTCTGATGTTTTCACACCAGCGATATTTACAAATATCATAAACCAGTAACTCTTCTGGGAAAAAGTAGCTCCAACGCCGAATTCCTAAAATGCAAATAATGTTTCTGAAGCTATTATAACTCCAGCATATTACAGTGAATAAGGAATAAGATTATCTTTACCTCCTTGAATGCCATTTTTATTCACCAAAGAAAGAACAAATTGATCAATTTCAGGGTAGGGCGAACAATGAAAACCCTCAATGTTTTCTGCTGCAACAGAGAGAAAAATTCATTATAATTAAAGTGGCTAAAAGCTGAAGAGTTAAATTTTAAGTTGTTCTTTAGTACAATTACACGTTTCGGAAACTCTCCAGGTCCCTCCCCCCGCCCCCCCATTTCTCCATTTGTCTTTTAGTCAGTCACGGGTTCTGGCTTATCCTACAAGTAAGTAATATTCAAACCTCTAAATTAAGTCCAATGTTAACTAATTTTCACAAGAAGCACCTATAATCATTCTGATTGCTTTCTTCATTCTTATAAAGAGAAAAGCAACCCCTTACACCCCGGAGCTGGCCTACTCCTATCAGCTCGGCCTTGGTGTTGTGACAAACAGGCTGGGCACACACGGCTCAGCCCTGTATTTTCCTGCTGATGAGTAACCATTTCACAGAATTTCAACATCACATAAGGTCACTCTGTGGCCAAGATGATTCAAGACAAAAATAAGAGCACTCTACAATCACAAACAAAACATGAACTATTTCCAAACCACAAAAATGACTAAACGCCGCCCATCTTATTCATAACGGGGGCTGCTTTGCCAATTCTAGCTTTAGTCCCACTGTAGTCTGCCTTCCTTCTAGATAAACTTTATGAAGATAGTCAATCGCAGAATTGTCTCCGACAGTACCCAGCTGAAAACAAATCCACGCTGCCTTGGACATTCCTCAAAACACCCAACTCAAGCCTGAATCCTAGAAGTCGTTTCTAACACCCTTTTACTGAGCTGCCCCCACAGATCCCGGTGGTACGTGTTTTCCACACATAACACACACCTGGTTCACTGCAGGTGTGCTCTCGCGGGACCTTCAGCCGTAGGGCTCTGACAGTTTGGTTATATCTTGTATCTAAGAATCTACTGGGATAATTTACAATCATTTACTTAAAATCTCACTTCATCTTTAAACACAGAATTATCTACTTTTCTTAAAATAAAGCCTATATTGGGGCGCCGGGGTGGGTCAGTCAGTTGAGTGTCTGACTCTTGATGTTGGCTCAGGTCATGATCCCAGGGTTGTGGAATCAAGCCCTGAGTCAGGCTCTGCTCTGAGAGTGAAGGCTGATTACAGACT
This sequence comes from Lynx rufus, assembly GCF_022079265.1. NCBI lineage: Eukaryota > Metazoa > Chordata > Mammalia > Carnivora > Felidae > Lynx > Lynx rufus. The sequence goes on from NW_025814845.1 coordinate 187,144,562, forward strand.
TTCTCCCTTTCTCCCTCTGCCCCTCTCCCCCACTGTGTTCTCTGTCTCTAAATAAATAAATAGGGGCACCTGGGTGGCTCAGTCGGTTAAGCGACGGACTCTCAGGTGTTCACTCTCTCTCACCCTCCCATTCTCAAAATAAATAACACTTTTTTTTTAAAAAGTGTGCAAATAAACAATGCCTATATTTCACTTACAAAAATAATATACATAATTGGAGAAACTTTGGAAAATATATTAAAGCAGAAATGAGAGAAATAAACTCCAAATCAGTATCTAGAAATAACTGTTAAACAAGAAGAAAATAAGCATAAGAAAATGTTATCCATGTTTTTAATGAAGCTGTAATCATACCTCCCAATTTCAGAGTCTACTTTTTCTCTTATAAATGGACATTTCCCATGTTATATTGGTTTTTATAAATTTTATAAATTGGTTATAGAGTATGTTATAGGATATAACCAATGCCATTTTGTTTTACATTTAGATTTGTTTCCAGTTTTTCACTGCTATAAATAATGATAATCCAAAATGCACTTACAAAATTGTTTACGGGAGAATATACGAAATCCTAGAAAAAAACCTCTATGTTTTTCAATATAAAAATGAAGGACATGCGTGAAAACCATGCAGCCATTAAAAGAACAGGGAAATGCAAGGGAAATCTCCACGGGGTTCCATGGAAACTGATGGTGGCTACCCATCTTTGGTTGTGGACAGAAGGGAAGAGGACTTTTAGGTTTTTCTTTTTTTTCTTTTTCTTTTTGAGACAGTGTGAGCAGAGGAGGGGCAGTGAGAGGGAGACACAGAACCTGAAGCAGGCTCCAGGCTCTGAGCTGTCAGCACAGAGCCTGACATGGGACTCAAGGTCACAGACTGTGAGATCATGACCTGAGCTGAGGTCATATGCTTAACCGACTGAGCCACCCAGGCCCCCCTAGGTTTTTCTTTTAATAATGGTTTATTTCTACCAACAATCTACTCTATTTTCCCATTTCCTGCCCCCCAAACCATCATATGATGAAAATTAGTGAATACACTAAAAATTATCTTTTCTTGGGGAGCCTGGGTGGCTCAGTCAAACATCCAACTTCTGCCCAGGTCATGATCTCGCAGTTCATGAATTCAAGCCCCACGTCAGGCTCTGTGCTGACAGCTTAGAAACTGGAGCCTGCTTCAGATTCTGTGTCTCCCTCTCTCTATTCCTCCCCTGCTCACGCTTTCTCAAAAAATAAACATTAAAATTAAAAAATAATAATAATAAAAATTAAAAAAATAAAAAATATAATTATCTTTTCTTTACACTTTTTCCCTTTTGGATAGAAACTAAGTTGTTTTAAAGGATCAGTAGATACTGAGGCACCTGTGTGGCTCAGTTGGTTGTCTGATTCTTGGTTTCATCTCAGGATATGATCTCATGGCTCATGAGTTCAAGCCCCTCGTTGGTGCAGAGCTTGCTGGGATTCTCTCTCTCCCCCTCTCTCTGCCCCTCCCCTAATAGCTCTCTCTCTAAATAAATAAAGTCTAAAAAAAATAATAAATGATCAGTAGATATGAATACTGAGGATTTAAAATCTTCAAGGCAAAACAGACTTTGTATCCTTAAATTTTCATAGGAAATTGTTCTCCTAAAATTACCTTTAGTGTTGGTGCTAAAACATTCAATTCGTTTTTCTTTATTTTGAGATGTGTCACATGTCAGAATTCGTAAAGTGTCTGAGAATCTGAAGAAAATAGGTGAAAGAAACAGTTAACATTATGTAAGAATTAAAGAGACATGGCTACGGAAAGGAGACTGAATTTCAAATAGTTCCACATTAAAATCCTTTGTTCAACAGCTAATTGTTCTAGGACAATCAAGCCACATTTGCCTACAAAAACACCAATCCTATCCATATAGAAAAGAGTAGTTTGGTGATCACTTAAAATACTTTCTTTGGGCTGCCTGGGTGGCTCAGTCAATTGAGCATCTGACTCTTAACTCTTGATTTTGGCTCAGTTCATGATCCAGGTCGTGGGATCAAGCCTTGCATCAGGCTCTGCGCTGAGCAACTGAGCGTGGAACCTGCTTGGGATTCTCGCTCTCTTCCTCTGCCCCTCTCCACCTCCCTCTCTCTCTCTCTAAAATAAATTTTTAAAAATTAAAATACTTTCTTCAACCACAGAGTGAACCAGAGGACTCTGGGACTGCTGAAGCTATAGAATGAAGTACAATTCTATTCTCCAAACATACAGAGCCTTTGACATTTTTGTTACAATGATTTGAAAAGTGTGAATAAGTCTAAAAATAATTTGAAAAGTGTGAAAAAAAAGGAGGCATGAGAGCAAAGGAAAAAATGAATTAAAGTTAACTGAAAGACAGACTCTTGGCCATAAAGAATTTAGCCTTTATTTCAGGAAGAGAAATACTTATTTACTTGGCTACACAAAAGAAAATTAAGGAAACCCCATTGAGTAGAAGAACTCTCCACTTGTATGAAATTAATACTGAAACTACAAAAGAAATAGGATTTGGTAATCAGGAGATGACTTCAGGCTGTATTAGAGGCCACTCCTGTGCCAACCACAGTGATACAATTCTTACACTTACCACTGTACTTCCAGAATCTCAGGAACAGCTGCTAACAACTAACACTTAACCCAGCAGACATCGCGTGCCAGGCCCAGCTATAATTTTGTGTGTACCTCTTCCCTCATTTAATCTTCACAACTCCCTAAGATAGGTGTTAATATTATTTCCATTTTAAAGGTAAGGAAACTAAGACCCTGACATTACTTCTGACAAATGTAACTCAGTTGGTTAAGCATCCGACTTCAGCTCAGGTCAGGATCTCACAGCTTGTGAGTTCGAGCCCCGCGTGGGGCTCTGGGCGGTCAGCTCCAAGCCTGGAGCCTGCTTCGAATTCTGGGTCTCCCTCTTTCTCTGCCCCCCTCCAGTTTGTGTGCTGTCTCTCTCTCAAGAACACAGAAACATTAAAACAAATTTTAAGTTTTCATTACAACTAACTGTTGCAAATTACTAACTTGGAAGATATTCATGATATAATGTCGAGTGGATAAAACAACAGATATAACCACATAAATAATGATCTCAACTATTTTTTGAATGAAGGACGTATATAAGTATGTATGAACATGCATATATGAAAAGTAGATATTAACAGTAACTCTATTTGCAAATGGAACAGGTTTAATTTTCTTCTTTATAAAAATACGTTACCCTAGAATTTTGAGAACTTCCTTTTCCTTAAGTTAGAATGAATTTACCCAACTCACATTATAGTACTATCCAATGCTGTTCACTGCTTAATAAGCATTCACGAATATGCAACAGTTTGATGTTGGTACTATATACTATCTACCTGACATTGCTGACCAAAGAAGACAGGAAACATTGATTTTCTTCAGATACAGTCTCCGAATGTTTAGGAAAAAACTTGTTATCTTCAGCAATCTCCAAAGCCACGTGCTTCCCTATCTTCGATGATTTATACAGCCGAAAGTTTCTATTTCTTGTATAAACTCCTATGTCAAAAGTTAACAAGAATAATTACGAACGCACGTTTTCAGCCATTTGGTTTTATAGTCAGCAAACATTAGATTCCTTTTGTATGGCGTTCTTAGGGAAACCAGTGCTTCCGGTCCAACATGGCAACGTTGGAAGAGCCTGAACTCACCTTCTCGGGTGAACACCCCAAATCTGTAGCTATATATGGAACAATCTCCTCTGAAAGACAGCCTAAAAGCTGGCCAACTGACTCCTTCCGCGTGGAGGATGAGTCGGACAGCCCGTCAAGGCAGGTAGGAGAGGCTGAGACAACCTCACCACAAGCCCCACGCCCACCATTGGGAGGGAATTCAAACCCGGAGCTTCTCCCTGAAAGGCGGAGGAGTCATACCTCACACACCTCACAGCCCAACGTTTAAGACCTGAGCCTAGGAGATGAGCCCCAGGAACATATGGCTTTGAAGACCAGCCGGGCTGGGGCCTAGGAGACCTGCGGGCCATGGCGAACTGGGGAAGAAAGACTCCTTCAGGGCCTGCGTGCAGACTCACTCACCCCAGGGCCGAGTGCAGAAGCCGCTCTCCGAAAAGCACCCAGGGTTTATGTGAAAGGGGCTCATTTCCAAACTTTCAGGCGTTGGACTGAGAGATCTTCTTCAGAGATGGAGGTGGCCGGTGCCATCTTCTCTGCTTTGCTAAATCCGGCGGGCGCCATCTTTTCTCCTTTCTCCCCCCCTTTCCAGCGAGTGCCATCTTTGCAAGCCCCTCTGCCCCCCTCCAGCCGGGGGACACAATCTTTGGCTCCCCGCCTGCCGTGCTCCAGGCCACCAGTATCTGCTGGAGGAAAGCGTCTACTCGCATCTGGTGCCGCAGTTTTACATCCGCCAAACCGTGTGTCAGGTAACCCCCTTGATCACCTGGCCTTAAAGGCCCGGGAGGCTTGCGTTCCTGGGTCCACAGGACTCTAACAACTGGAGGCACGGTTCTCGGTAGACCACCACTCCCAGGCCATGGCACTGAGAGCAGACTGAAACCCACCCCCAGTTTCTGACAGGCCGATTTCGTGTGCCCGAGGGGCAGCTTCTGCTGTGGCACACTCCCAGGGGCCTACAGAAGGGCTCTCAGGGAATGGAGTCCAGGGGACCCAATTTTTGCACTCTCCCTCTGCCTCACTCCAGCTCACTGGTATCTTCCAGAAAGGAGCTTATGCCCTTTGCTTGGTGCCCTGATTTTCACAGTTGCAGCCTGGGGACTCCTCTCTGTCACCTGGCTCTGCTGGCCGGTGGGACTTACCCTCACAGGTCCTACAGAACTGTCACCAATGGAGAAAGGGTTCTTAAACAGCGGGCGTCCCTAGGGCACAGTGAGGCAACAGACCCAGGAGCTCAGTCAGCTCAGTCCCTCTGTACAAGAGCCTGCCAGCTTCTCCTCACAGGAGCCTAACTGAACACACATCCAGGGGCTAATTGGAAACCTTTCCTGAGACCTTGGAGGGTGGGCACCATTCTCCTCCTGTCTTTTGCTGTGTCTCACAGCACCAGCATCTCTCAGAGGGGAGCTTCTGTATGTGTCTGGTGCCCCAGTTTTGATTGACCTCTGGTACCCTGCTTTTCGTGGCCGCCTCCCAGGGCCTAACCCTCGATCACCCGGCCCTGGGGGTCATGGGACTGTAACGGTCAGGGAGACAGTTCTGAGATGGCGACCACCACCGGCGCACCGCAAAGACAGCGGATTGAAACACCCCCAGCCTTTCTGGGAGAGACGCCTAACTGCTTGTCCCGGAGCTTCAGCCTGAGGGGCAGTCTTCAAGTTTGGCATACATCTAGAAGCTTCAGAGCTGCTCACAAGGAACGCAGCCAGAGGCGCTATCTGTGTACTCTCCTTCTACCTCACAATCGCTCCCCAGGATCTCTCAGAAAGAAGGTCACATGCTCAACAAGTCCTGATTTTTACAACTGCCACCGTGGGCACCTCCATATGACCTGGCTGTGCTGGTCAGCGGGACTTACGCTTGTAGTCCAATACAACTGCACATGCTCTCCATTCCTTAAAAGCTGCTGCCATGGGGCATCTGGGTGGCTCAGTAGGTTAAGCATCTGACTCTTGGTTTCAGCTCAGGTCATGGTCTCACGGTTCATGAGTTCCAGCTCCATGTCAGGCTCCAAGCCACCAGTGTGGATTCTCTCTGTCTCCCTCTCTCTGCCCCTACCCTACTCAAGCATTCTCTCTCAAAATAAATAAATAACCATTAAAAAAAAAAAAAAGCAAGCAAGCAAGCTGTTGCCTGAGGGTCTGGCTTCCAATCAGCCTGAATCTAGGTGTTAAATGAGATCCTCCCCTTTGGGACATTAACTGGTCCTGGAATACCCCAAAGTACTGGGAGCTATTAAAAATAAAATAGGCTGCTTGGAAAATTACAAAAGTTTGAGAAACAACCAAGAGCTAGGACAGGGTTGAAGGATAGATTTCATCTCCTTCTCAGGCCAACTCTTCAAGACTACTAGGGACGCTAGTTCACCTAATGCAGGGAAACAGAGTCAAGCAAAATGAAGAACAAAGGACCAAGTTCCAAACAAAAAAGCAATTTAAAACTCTTTAAAAACCTTTATGAAATGGAGATAAGGAATTTATCTGATAAAGAATTCAAACTAAAGGTCATAAAGATGTTCACCAAATTCGGGAGAAGAATGGATAACACAGTGAGAACGTCAACAAAAAGAATAATATAAGAAAGTACCCAACAGAAGTCACAGGGCTGAAAATGCAAAAGCTGATGTGGAAAATACACTGTAGGGGTTCAACAGCTAACTAGATGAAGCAGGATCAATGAATTCAAAGACAGGATGGAGGAATTCACCCGGCAGAGCAGCAAAAAGAGAAAAGAATGAAATAAAGTGAAGACAGCTTAAGAGGCTTAGAAGACAACACCAAGCAGGCCAACATTCACATTAAATGAATCCCAGAAGGAGAAAGGGCCAGAAAACTATTTTAAGAAATAGTAACTGAAAACTGCAATAACCTGGGTAAGGAAAGACCTACAGATCCAGGAAGGACAGCGAGTTCTAAATGAAATAAATGCAGAGACCCCACACCAAGACACATTATAAAATGTCAGAAGTTAAAAAAAAAAAATGAGAGAGAGAACCTTAAAGGCAACAAGAAAAAACAAACAAACAAAAAGAAGAAAAACCTTGTTACATACAAGGAAAACCCCATGTGACTATGAGCACATTTTTCAGCAGAAATGCTACAGGCCAGAAGAACATATTCAAAGTGCACGTGATGCTCACGGGTTGGAAGAATAAATATTGTTAAAATGTCAATACTACCCAAAGCTATCTACACATTCAATGCAATCCCAATCAAAATTGCACCAGCATCCTTCTTGAAGCTAGAACAAGCAATCCTAAAATTCATATGGAACCACAAAAGGCCCTGAATAGCCAAAGTAATTTTGAAGAAGAAGACCAAAGCAGGAGGCATCACAATCCCAGACTTTAGCCTCTACTACAAAGCTGTAATCATCAAGACAGCATGGTATTGGCATAAAAACAGACACATAGACCAATGGAATAGAATAGAAACCCCAGAACTAGACCCACAAATGTATGGCCAACTCATCTTTGACAAAGCAGGAAAGAATATCCAATGGAAAAAAGACAGTCTCTTTAACAAATGGTGCTGGGAGAACTGGACAGCAACATGCAGAAGGTTGAAACTAGACCACTTTCTCACACCATTCACAAAAATTAACTCAAAATGGATAAAGGACCTGAATGTGAGACAGGAAACCATCAAAACACTAGAGGAGAAAGCAGAAAAAGACCTCTCTGACCTGAGCCGCAGCAATTTCTTACTTGACACATCCCCAAAGGCAAGGGAATTAAAAGCAAAAATGAACTATTGGGACCTCATGAAGATAAAAAGCTTCTGCACAGCAAAGGAAACAACAAAAGTAAAAGGCAACCAACAGAATGGGAAAAGATATTTGCAAATGACCTATCAGACAAAGGGCTAGTATCCAAAATCTATAAAGAGCGCACCAAACTCCACACCCGAAAAACAAATAATCCAGTGAAGAAATGGGTAGAAAACATGAACAGACACTTCTCTAAAGAAGACATCCAGATGGCCAACAGGCACATGAAAAGATGCTCAACACTGCTCCTCATCAGGGAAATACAAATCAAAACCACACTCAGATATCACCTCACTCCAGTCAGAGTGGCCAAAATGAACAAATCAGGAGACTATAGATGCTGGTGAGGATGTGGAGAAACAGGAACCCTCTTGCACTGCTGGTGGGAATGCAAACTGGTGCAGCCACTCTGGAAAACAGTGTGGAGGTTCCTCAGAAAATTAAAAATAGACCTACCCTATGACCCAGCAATAGCACTGCTAGGAATTTACCCAAGGGATACAGGAGTGCTGATGCAGAGGGGCACTTGTACCCCAATGTTTATAGCAGCACTCTCAACAATAGCCAAATTGTGGGAAAACCCTAAATGTCCATCAACTGATGAATGGATAAAGAAATTGTGTTTTATATACACAACAGAGTTCTACGTGGCAAAGAGAAAGAATGAAATCTGGCCCTTTGTAGCAACGTGGATGGAACTGGAGAGTGTGATGCTAAGTGAAATAAGCCATACAGAGCAAGACAGATACCATATGTTTTCACTCTTATGTGGATCCTGAGAAACTTAACAGAAACCCATGGGGGAGGGGAAGGAAAAAAGAAAAAAGAAAACAAAGAGGTTAGAGTGGAAGAGAGAGTCAAAGCATAAGAGACTCTTAAAAACTGAGAACAAACTGAGGGTTGATGGGGGGTGGGAGGGAAGGGAGGGTAGGTGATGGGCATTGAAGAGGGCATCTTTTGGGATGAGCACTGGGTGTTGTATGGAAACTAATTTGGCAATAAATTTCATATAATATAAAAAAAAGTGCACGTGACATGCAAAACATAAAACATGGGAGGCAAGAGTAAAAGTGTTCAGCTTTGGGGGCGCCTGGGTGGCGCAGTCGATTAAGCGTCCGACTTCAGCCAGGTCACGATCTCGCGGTCCGTGAGTTCGAGCCCCGCGTCAGGCTCTGGGCTGATGGCTCGGAGCCTGGAGCCTGTTTCCGATTCTGTGTCTCCCTCTCTCTCTGCCCCTCCCCCGTTCATGCTCTGTCTCTCTCTGTCCCAAAAATAAATAAACGTTGAAAAAAAAAAAAAAAATCTTTAAAAATAAAAAAAAGTGTTCAGCTTTGGAATGCATTCACACGTGGGGCGCCTGGATGGCTCAGTCAGTGAAGCGGTCAACTCTTGATTTCAGCTCAGGTCATGATCTCACAGTTTGTGGGATGGAGCCCCAGTACAGCCCTGTACTGATAATGTAGAGCCTGCTTAGGATTCTCCCTTTCCCTCTCTCTCTGCCCCTCCTCCACTCACACACACACACACACACACACACGCTCTCTCTCCCTCAAAATAAATAAATAAAACTAAAAAAAAAAAAAAAAGAATGGGTTCCCACTTAAGTTGTTATAAATTTGAAATAGATTATTATAAATATAAGCTGTTATATGTAATCCTCACGGTAACCACAAAACAAACACCTCTAGCAGATACACAAAAGCTAACGAGAAAGGAAGCATACTACTAAAAATGTCATCAAACCACAAAGGAAGAAAGCAAGAGAAGTAGAAAGAAAAAGAACTAAAAAACAGCCAGAAAATAATGAGCAAAATGGCTATAAGTACGTACCTATCGATAATTACTTTAAATGGATGAAATTTACCAATCAAAAGAGTATCTGAAAGGACAAAAGAAAACAACGGCCATCTATACGGTCCCTATAAGAGACTCATTTCAGACATACGGACACAGACTGAAAGTGAAGGAATGGATGGAAAAAGATGTGGCATGCAAATGGAAGCCAAAAGCTGGGATAGCCATACTTATGTCAGACAAAACACAAAGACTTCAATACAAAGACTGCATAAGAGACAAAGAAAGGCATTACGTAACGATAAAAGGGTCAATACAAAAAGAGGATAGAACATTTACAAATATTTAGGCACCAATGCAGAAGCACCTAAAAAATATAAATCAAAGGTTAACAGACCTAAAGGGAGAAATAGAAATATAACAGCAGGGGACTTTAGTACCCCACTTATATCCATGGATAGATCATCCCGACAGAAAATCACTAATAAGAAAACATCAACCTTCAATGACATGTTAGACCAGATGGGAATAACAATATATATAGAACATTCCATTCAAAAGCAACAGAATACATTCTTCTCAAGTACATAGGGAACATTCTCCAGGACAGATCACATGATAGGCTACAAAATAAGTCCTAATAAATTTAAGATTGAAATCACATTGAGCATCTTTTTTGATCACAATACTGTGAAATTAGAAATCAATTATAAGAAGAAAATTGGAAAATTTACAAACATATGGAGGGTAAGCAACATGTTACTGAAAAAGAAGAAATCAAAAGACCTTGAGCCAAATTAAAAAAAAAATAAAACAAATCTAAACCTATGAGATGCAGCAAAAAGCAATTCTGAGAGAGAAGTTTACAATGACAAATACCTACATCAAGAAAAAAGAAAAATCTCAAACACCTTTATTTCTCAAGAAACTAGGAAAGGAACAGCAAATAAACCCAAAGTTAGTAGAAGAAAGGAAATAATAAAGATCAAAGCAGAACTAAATGAAATGGAGACTTTAAAAAACAACAGGAAAAAAAAAATCAATGAAAGCAAGAGGTGGTTGTTTTAAAAGATAAATGAAATGGACAAACCTTTAGCTAGACTCACCAAGGAAAAAAAGAGGACTAAAACAAGATCAGAAATGAAAGAGGACACATTACAAGTGATACTGCAGAAATACAAAGGATCATAACAAACTACTGTGAGAAATTACACTCCAACAAATTGGGAAACCTGGGAGAAATGCACAACTTCCCAGAAACATAACCTTCCAGGGCGCCTGTGTGGCTCAGTCGGTTAAGTGTCCAACTTTGGGTCAGGTCATGATCTCAGCTTCTGGGTTTGAGCCCCGCGTCAGGCTCTGTGCTGACAGCTTAGAGTCTGGAGCCTGCGTCAGATCCTGTGTCTCTTTGTCTCTCTGCCCTTCCCCAGCTCATGCTCGTGCTCGCTCTCTCTCTCAAAAATAAACATTAAAAAAATAAAACCTTAAAAAAATATATAACCTTCCAAGGATGAATCATGAATCAAAAATAGCCTGATGACTAGTAAGGAGAGTGAATCAGTAAACAAAAACCTCCCAACAAACAAAAGCCCAGGAATAGACAGATTTAAAGGTAAATTCTACCAAACATTTAAAGAATAATATGTTCCCTTTCTCAAATTATTCCCAAAAATAGACACTTCAAACTCACTTTACACAGCCAGCATTACCATGACACCAAAAATAAACAGGGGCACAAGAAAGAAAATTACAGGTCAATATCCCTGATGAACACAGATATAAAAGTCATCAAGAAAATAACTAAATCAATAAGAAAACAAAGTAACAGCAAACCAAATTCAACAATACAGGTATCTCCCCACTTTCTGAAAGTTCACATTACAACACTTTGCTTTTATGAAAGACCTATATGACTACCTGTTTTCACTACCTGTAAGATTCCAAAGAGGATTTCCACTCTTATGGAAAAAGCTATTATCATACTAATGTAGGTCTTTCATAAAAGCAGAGTGGCTTCATAAAAACCAAATGATCACCTTGCTCTTTCCGCCACCTTGGAACCTGTGGAGTCTGGCTGGGAACAGGACTCCTAAAAAGACAAATACGTCTAGAAGGCTGTGATCCAAGGCCGTTTTTGCTGTCTGTAAGCGAGGTCTCTGGAGCCGGAGGGTCTCTGGAACACAGCTCTTCTTAAAAGTGAAGGTGTTTATGCTCTAGATGAAATGAATTCTATCTAGGCTTTGTGTACAAAGCAAAGAACAACACGATGACTCCTGGTGGCAAACTGAACAAAACCAGAGTAATCTGGAGAAAAGTAACTCATGCTCATGGACACACACGGCGGCATATGGCTCGTGGCAAATTCCAAAGCAACCTTCCTGCTAAAGCCATTGGCCACAGAATACATGTGATGCTCTACCCCTCAAGGATTTAAACTTACTGAAAAGTAAATAGGTAAAGGTGTAGATTTCTCTTGTAAAACAAACAAGCAAAACAAACAAACAAAAAAAAATGACAATCTCAATACAGAAAAAGCATCTGACAAAATTCAACATCACTTATGATAAAATACTCAAAGTATTTTATACCTATGATAAAAAACTCTCAACAGAATGGGTATACAGGAAACGTACTTCAACATAATAAAGTCTATTTATGACACACCCATAGTTAACATCCCACTCAGTGGTGAAAAGCTGAAAGCTTTTCCTCTAAAATCAGGAATAAGAACACCCACTCTCATCACTTTTACCAACATGGTATTAGATGTCCTAGCCAGAGCAAGTAGGCAAGAAAAGGAATAAAAGGCACCCAAATTGGAAAGGAAGAAGTGAAACTGTCACTATTTGCAGATGTGTATGTATAGAAACATATTATGTAGAATATTCCAAAGACTCCACCAAAAAAATTGTTACAACTATTATCAGTCAAGTTGCAGGACACAAAATCAACTGTATAGCAATCTGCTGCATTTCTGTACAACCACTAACAAACTATCGGGAAAAGAAATTGAGAAACAATCCCATTATAAAAAGAAAAAAAAGAAACAATCCCATTTATAATTGCATTGGAAAGAGTAAAATACCCAGGAATAAATGTAACCAAGGAGGCGAAAGACTTGTACTCTGAAAAGTATTAAACACTCATGAAAGCAGTTGAAGATGACACAAAGAAATGGAAAGATATTCCAGGCTCACAGACTGGAAGAATACTGTGAAGATGTCCATAATACCTGGGGCAATTTACGATTTGGTGCCGACCCTATCAAAATTTCAGTGACACTTTTCACAGACCTGAACACAGAATTCTAAAATTTGAATGGAACTACAAAAGATCCCGAATGGCCAAAGCAACGCAGGCAGAGAACAAACCTGGAGGCACCATGTTTCCTGATTTCAAAGTATATCACACTGCCATACTTACCAAAACAGTATGATATCAGCAATAAAAACAGGCACGTAAATCAATGGAACACAACAGAAAGCAAGAAAATAAAGCCATGTATGTATATGTTCATTTAATTTACAGCAAAGGAGCCAAGAATATACAACAGAGAAAGAACAGTCTCTCCAATGAAATGAGATGGGCAACTGGAAAGCCACATGCAAAATAATAAAACTGTACTACTTTCTCACACATATCCATAAATTAATTTGAAATGAATTACAGACTTGAATATAAGACCTGAAACCACAAAAGTCTTAGAAAACCGGTGGTTTTGGATCTTGGCAACGGTGTGGTTTGTTTTTATTTGTTTTTGTTTTTTATTTTAGAGAGAAACAGAGAACTCGAGCAGGAGAGAGGGGCAGAGGAGGAGAGAGAGAAAGAGAGGGGGAGAGAGAGAAAGAGCGAGAGAATGTATCTTTTTTTTTTTTTTTTGACTATTGAACTAAATAAGGCTTTATTTGATATTTTCCTCCCTAATTATTTTTTTTATATGAAGTTTATTGACAAATTGGTTTCCATACAACACCCAGTGCTCATCCCAAAAGGTGCCCTCCTCAATACCCATCACCCACCCGCCCCTCCCTCCCACCCCCCATCAACCCTCAGTTTGTTCTCAGTTTTTAACAGTCTCTTATGCTTTGGCTCTCTCCCACTCTAACGTCCTTTTTTTTTTTTTTTTTTTTCTTTCCCGAGAGAATGTATCTTAAGCAGGCTGTATGCTCAGCACAGAGCCCAGCGTGGGACTCAATCCCACAACCCTGGGATCATGACCTGAGCCAAAATCAAGAATCGGACGTTCAACTGACCGAGCCACCCACCCAGGCACCCCAGAGATGGTGTTTTAAATTTGACACCAACAGCAAAGGCAACAAAAGCAAAAATAAATAAGCAGGACTACATCAAAGTAAAAAGTTTCTGCAGAGAAAGAAAACCAGCAACGAAAGTAAGGTTACATGCTGAATGGGAAAAAATACTTGCAAATTATAGATCTGATTAGATGTTACTAGCCAAGATATATAAAGAACTCCTACAACTCAAGAGAAAAAGGAAACCTAATTAAAAAGTGGGCAGACCGGCTTCTCGAAAAGAAAATAGAGAAGACCCAAATAGATAAAATCACAAATGAAAATGGATTTATTACAACCAGTCCCTCAGAAATACAAGCAATTATCAGGGAATACTATGAAAAATTATATGCCAACAAACTGGACAACCTGGAAGAAATGGATAAATTCCTAAACACCCACACACTACCAAAACTCAAATGAGAAGAAACAGAAAATTTGAACAGACCCATAACTAGTGAAGAAATTGAAACAGTTATCAAGAATCTCCCAACAAGTAAGAGTCCTGGACCAGATGGCTTCCCTGAGGAATTCTACCAGACATTTAAAGCAGAGTTAATACCTATCCTTCTCAAGCTGTTCCAAAAAGTAGAAATGGAAGGAAAACTTCCGGACTCATTCTATAAAGCCAGCATTACTTTGATTCCCAAACCAGAGACCCAGCAAAAAGAGAGAACTACAGGCCAATATCCCTGATGAATATGAATGCAAAAATTCTCAACAGGATACTAGCAAATCTAATTCAACAGCATATAAAAAGAATTATTCACCATGATCAAGTGGGATTCATTCCCAGGCTGCAAGGCTGGTTCAGTATTCACAAATCAATGTAATACATCACATTAACAAAAGAAAAGAACCATATGATCCTGTCAATAGATGCAGAAAAAGCATTTGACAAAATACAGCATCCTTTCTTAATAAAAACCCTCAAGAAAGTCAGGATAGAAGGAACATACTTAAACACCATAAAAGCAATTTATGAAAAGCCCACAGCTAATATCATCCTCAATGGGGAAAAACAGAGGGCTTTCTTCCTGAGATCAGGAACATGACAGGGATGTCCTGTCACCACTGTTGTTTAAGATAGTGTTGGAAGTCCTAGAATCAGCAATCAGACAACAAAATGAAATAAAAGACATCAAAATTGGCAAAGATGAAGTTAAACTTTCACTTTTTGCAGACAACATGATATGCTACATGGAAAACCCGACAGACCACAAAAGGTCGGCTAAAACTGATACATGAATTCAGCAAAGTCAAAATCAATGTACAGGTACAGGGCACAAAATCAATGTACAGAAATCGGTTGCATTTTTATACGCCAATAATGAAGCAACAGAAAGAGAAATAAAGAAACTGATCCCATTCGCAACTGCACAAAGAACCATAAAATACCCAGGAATAAACCTAACCAAAGATGTAAAAGATCTGTATGCTGAAAACTATAGAAAGCTTATGAAGGAAACTGAAGAAGACACAAAGAAATGGAAAAACATTCCATGCTCGTGGATTGGAAGAATAAATATTGTTAGGATGTCAATACTACCCAAAGCAATCTACACATTCAATGCGATCACAATCAAATGCAAGGGAATTAAAAGCAAAAATGAAGATATTTGCAAATGACATATCAGATAAAGGGCTAGTATCCAAAATCTATAAGGAACTCACCAAACTCTACACCTGAAAAATAAATAATCCTGTGAAGAAATGGGAAGAAGACATGAATAGACACTTTTCCAAAGAAGACATCCAGATGGCCAACAGACACATGAAAAGATGCTCAACGTCACTCCTCATCAGGGAAATACAAATCAAAACCACACTGAGATACCACCTCATGCCCTTCAGAGTGGCTAAAATGAACAAATCAGGAGACTATAGATGCTGGCGAGGATGTGGAGAAACGGGAACCCTCTTGCACTGCTCGTGGGAATGCAAACTGGTGCAGCCACTCTGGAAAATAGTGTGGAGGTTCCTCAAAAAAACTACCCTATGACCCAGCAATAGCACTGCTAGGAATTTACCCAAGGGATACAGGAGTGCTGATGCATAGGGGCACATGTACTCCAATGTTTACAGCAGCACTTTCAACAATAGCCAAATTATGGAAAGGGCCTAAATGTCCATCAACTGACAACTGGATAAAGATGTGACTTATATATACAATGGAATACTACTTGGCAATGGAAAAAATGAAATCTGGCCACGTGCAGCAACGTGGATGGAACTGGAGGGTATTATGCTAAGTGAAATAAGTCAGTCAGAGAAGGACAGATTCATGTTTTTACTCATATGTGGATCTTGAGAAATTTAACAGAAGACCATGGGGGAAGGGAAGGGGAAAAAAAAAGTTACAGAGAGGGAGGGAGGCAAACCATAAGAGACTCTTAAAAACTGAGAATAAACTGGGGGTTGATGGGGGATGGGGGAGAGGGAAAGTGGGTGATGGGCATTGAGGAGGGCACCCATTGGGATGAGCACTGGGTGTTGTATGGAAGCCAATTTGACAATAAATTATATTTTAAATAATTAAAAAATTAAATAAATAATAAAATAAAGTGGGCAGAATTTGAATCCACGTTTCTCCATAAAAAGACACACAGATGGCCACATAAACAGATGTGCAACATCACTAATATCAGGGAAATGCAAATCAAAACCACAATGAGATATCGCCTCACACCTGTCAAAATGGCTAGTCTCAAAAAGACAAGAAATAACAAGTGTTGGTGAGGCTGTGGAGAAAAGGGAACCTTCATGCACTGTTGGTGGGAATGTAAATTGGTGCAGCCACTGTGGGAAACAGTATGGAAGTTCCTCAAAACATTAAAAATAGAACTGCCGTATGATCCAGTAATTCCACTTCTGGGTATTTATCTGAAGAAAATCAAAACTAATTCAAAAAGATATGTGGTCACCATGTTCACTGCAGCATTATCTACAATAGCCAAGATATGGAAACAATCTGCATGTCTATGAAACGGAATATTATTTAACCATTAAAAAAATAATAAAAATCCTGCCATTTGCAACAACATAGATGGACCTTAAAGGCATTATGCTAAGTGAAATAAGTCAGACAGGGAAGGACAAATACCATATTGCTTATATACAGAATCTAAAAAGTTAGAAAAAAAAAAGCTAATAAATACAGAGAACAGACTGATGGTTGCTTGAAGTGGGGGGGTAGGGGTGGGCCAATGGATAAAGGGAGTCTAAAGACACAAACTTCAGTTATAAATAAGTCATGGGGATGTAATGTACAGCAGGGCAAATATAGTGAGTAACACTATATTGCATATTTGAAAGTTGCTAAGAGAGTACATCTTAGAAATTCCCATCATATGAAAAACAACTCTATTGTATGTATGGTGATGGAGGTTAATGAGAGTTATTGTGGTAATCAATTTGCAATATGTGCAAATATCAGATTATGTTATACACCTGAAACTAATTAAATGTGGTATGTCAGTTACACCTCAATTTAAAAAATGAGGGTGAAAAAAAAATCACCTTCATGTAAACAAAAATAAAAATGAGAATAAGAATTATTTTCTACCAGCTGTCAACAAAATAAAATCAATGTATAAATTAAAATAGAGTAGAGTTGGCCTGGAAGAATGCCACATCCAGAAACAGAAATCGAATTCTGTTCAATTTGTGGGTAACCCTCCTATTGTAAATAGATAGAAAACCTGGGGAAATCCATTAGGAAAAAAAGTTTGAGACTACTGAAGACCTGCTAAGGCAGTGAGGTTTTCTAGTGCCAAAATCTCAAAGAAGGGAGACATCCAAAAATCAAGCAGTGCTCTCTCTCCGCTATGGAAGGCTACAATGAGAAGACAGGGATCTGTACACCAGGAACAGGACCTTCACCAGAAGCCACCCACACTGGTACCCCAATCTTGCTACTGTGAGAAATAAATGTTTGTTGTTTAAGCAAAAAAAAAAAAAAAAAAAATCAAATATCTAGAATAAATCCAAGATGTACAAGTTCTCTATTCAGAAAATTATAAAACACGGAGAGAAATTAGAGAACGTCGATGTTAGTGGAATGACAAACCACACTCATGAATCGGAACACTAAATATTGTAAAAATGTCAATGTTGATCAATAGACTCAATGCAAACTAAATCAAAATTCTAGCTGTGTGTGTGTGTGTGTGTGTGTGTGTGTGTGAGAGAGAGAGAGAGAGAGAGAGAGCGCGCGCGCGCACGCGCGTAACCTGATAGAGTGATTTTAAAATTTAAATGGAAGTGTAAACAGTCAAGAACAGCCAAGAAATTTCAAAGAACAAAGATGGTGGACTTACTCTACTGGACAGCAAGACTTTTTAAGAAGGCACATTAAGGGGCACCTGGGTGGTTCAGTCAGTTGAGCATCCATCTGACTTTTGATTTTGGCTCACGTCATGATCCCAGGGTTGTGAGATCGAGCTCCACCTCAGGCTCTGCGCTGAGCATGCAGCCTGCTTAAGATTCTCTCCTCCTCTCCTCCACTAGCATACGCTCTCTAATAAAAAAAATTTTTTTAATTAAAAAAATAAATAAAAAAGCAACATTAAGATAGTAGTGGTACTGGCACAAAAACAGATCAATACAACAATAGAGCAGAACGTAATCCAGAAAAAGACCAGACATAGATAGACACTTGACTTATGACAAAGATGTCCTTTTAGGTAAAGGACAGTTATTTCAACAAATAGTGTTGAGACAAACAGATGTTCATACAGGAAGAAAAAACACAATCTTGACTCCTCCTCACACGATAAGCAAAAATCCATTCCAAGTGAATTGTAGATCTAAGTATAAAAGGTAAAAATATAAGTTTTCTAGAAGGTAACTAGGAGCATATCTTCATAAGTGGAGATAGCAAAAGATTTAACAAGATACAAGAAGCATTAAGAGGAAAACATTTGATAAATCAGACTACCACTATTTAGAGGTACTTTTGTTCATCAAAGACACCAATAAGAGAGTGAAAAGGCAAGCCATAAGTACTAGGATTCCAATAATAAAAATTTCAGGGGTGCCTGGGCGGCTCAGTCAGTTAGGCATCCGACTCTTGATTTTGGCTCAGGTCATGATCTCACCGTTCGTGAGTTCGAGCCCCCACTCACAGGATTCTTTCCCTGCCCCTCTCTCTCTGCCCCTCCCCTATCGAGCGTGTTCTCGCCCTCAAAATAAATAAGCACTTTTTAAAAAGTTCGGAAATAGGCAAAACTAATCTACAGTGTTAGAGGATGGATTACTGGTTACCTGTGGGGAGGAGGAAGGGTACTTCCTAGAAGAAACCTAGAGGAGGTTCTGGAATCCCAGTAACCTTCTATTTCTTGCCTAGGGTGGTGTGGTGACAAGGGTATGTTCATTTTGTGATAATCCATTGACCTGGGCACTCACCAATCACTCGTGGCTCTGAATGTTACACTTCAATAAAAAAGTTTCCTCAAAAACTTACTATTAAATCTCTGACCTTTCAAAAGATGCCTTAAGGAATGTCCTCTTTGCTGCATCAATAATTCTAGGCAGAGGCCTGAAATATTTCTTTCAAGCAGATCACAGAAATTTCCTTGCTAGTTCAGGAAACTAACTTTTAAGGCTGTCACAAACTGGGGTATTCTGTTTGTGTCTTTTACTGGGGTAGAGGTGGAGCACAGAGATCAGCTATGCCGCACCCCCACCCCCGCCCCGAGTCACTTCCTGTCGGCAGTCTCCCTATTTTACTGCATGCTAGCATGACCTGGAGAGAACAGTCTGCTAACGAGACAAAACTTGTCATTTGGAAGAATGCCCCTCTACTCCTAACTCATGCTTGTTCACACCCGAACCAGGGCATTGCCCTTATCTGACTGTGTTTCCAAATCTGGGCGCTCGGCTGTCAGGGTAGCCAGAGAGATATGGAAGGCATCAAGACACTGCCCCCCCTCTTGGCCTGGCTGCCTTGATAATCCTGCCTACAAGTTAAACCTAACTTCCCTCAGCCCGTGGACACCGCAGCTCTCTCGGTTGCTCTGACACGCAACGCATAAATGTGCTCTTCACGGCTTTCAAATCGCAAGCGGAGGCCACAATAGAAAAATGAGGCTTGGGTGGCTCAGTCACGGAAGTGTCCGACTTGGGCTCAGGTCATGATCTCCCAGCTGGTGGGTTTGGGCCCCCCGTCGGGCTCCGTGCTGACAGCTCAGAGCCTGGAGCCTGCTTCGGATTCTGTGTCTCCCTTTCTCTTGGCCCCTCCCCTGCTTGCACTCCGTCTCTGTCTCTCAAAAATATATCAACATTAAATTTTTTTTTTTTTTTTCAAATGAGGCTTTCACCAGACTGGAGCTGGCTGAATGGGTCCCGATTGGCCTACGTGTTACCTAAACAGACTGCAGTCTCGCCCCGGGCTTCATACACCTTCAGGTTCACCGACCCGAAGCAAGTAGGGTAGGAGAGAGCACAGTTAAAGCAGCTGCTAGTTGGACCACAGTGAGGCGGCTGAAGAAATGGCCGCTGCCATGAACGGCAAAGCTCTTCAGTGGAGAAAACAACCGCCTTGTTTTGCCACATAAAAGTACCATTTTTATATTATGTCTGTGTTTAACTTTTCTTTTTTTTTTAAGTTTATTTGCTTATTTTTTTTTTCAACGTTTATTTATTTTTGGGACAGAGAGAGACAGAGCATGAACGGGGGAGGGGCAGAGAGAGAGGGAGACACAGAATCGGAAACAGGCTCCAGGCTCTGAGCCATCAGCCCAGAGCCCAACGCGGGGCTCGAACTCACGGACCGCGAGATCGTGACCTGGCTGAAGTCGGACGCTCAACCGACTGCGCCACCCAGGCGCCCCTATTTGCTTATTTTGAGAGAGACCGAGACGGCAGCGCAAGTAGGGGAGGGACAGAGAGAGAGAGAGGGAGACACAGAATCCCAAGCAGATTCCCCACTGGCAGCGTGGAGCCCGATGCAGGGCTCGAACCCGCGAAACTGCGAGATCATGACCAGAGTCAAAACCAACAGTCAGACGCTTAACTGACTGAGCCACCCAGGCGCTCTAACGTTTATCTCATCTTACGAAACTTCTCACCGGTGCTGGAGAGTGCTGGGGCAACTGTCCCCTATTAAGACTCTCCTGACACAAGTCTCTAGACATTTTAGAAGTAGCGGCAGCCACAACCATTTTCTTTTTGGAACTCAGGCCGGTCCGGGGCTTTTGTCCCACGGGGCCTCTCTACGATCTCTGAATGGAAGCCAGGCAGAGTTCCAGCACCTTAGCTCGCTGATCACAGTCTGCTGGTGATTCTACGGTCACCATGGAGCAGTGGCAGTAGCAAGAATCCCAAGCAGAGTGACACGTGGGCACCGACTGGTCTCTCAGAGGAGTACAAAGGGACAGTCCAACGGACAGCTGCCAGCTTTACTTACCCAGGTCTACAAAAAGTTGCTTTTCTCCTGTGTTATTCCTCACAACTAAAAATGAAAGATCAGGACTGCTTTGCTTAGCTGACCCCAGCCTCTCCAGTTCCTCTGAATTCAACGTCCAGCTCTCTCCTCCATCCTGATCTGGGGACATTTTGCCAAAGGAAATTCCTTGTTTAATTGGGGTTTCAGAAAAATGGGAAAACCCATGGCCCGTTTTCTCTGAAATACTATCGTCTTCACTGGCAATTAAGTGAAAAGCAGGCTGCAATATTTTTCTCACAAAATTACCTAAAAAAAAAAAAAAAAGTATTATGATTAATCTAATTCTGCTTTTCCACAAAGTATAAGATCTAGGCACAAATCTCCACATGACACTTTTATACAGTAAGGCTTTTTTTTTACTTCTGGTTTTAAAACTGAGTTGTTATTACCAACTGTAACGTGCTTCTCTTGTTACTTCCTTCCTCTTTATGCAATCTTTATACTTTTTCGATTCCCACCGACAGGGTAGCGTGGGGTCACTTACAATAAACAGATCATCTTAGGAGGGAAGGTCAGTTTGAGAAGATGTGTTGACGTTGCTAGCATGAGCCTGAGCTTAACGTACTGTCACCGAGAAAGCACCACTTTTTTTAAAAACTTTTTTTTAATGTTTATTCAGTCTCTGAGCTGTCAGCGCAGAGCCCAACCCCACCAACCCCCACTCAAACCCACCAACCATGAGATCCTGATCTGAGCCAAAGTCGGACGCTTAACTGACTGAGCCACCCAGGTGTCCCAGCATCACTTTTACTAATACAAATTGAGAAGAACTTATCTTGACCGTCGACGGATTAAAGAATGGAAGGAAGGTTTTTATGCATAAACGATGCTGCCAAGATAATGCCCAGAAATACCACAAGAACCTCTGCCGCACTCTCCTTGAGTCAGGATGTCAGCAAACTTCTCTGGAGCTCACGCTCTCTCCTTTACCTGTCATGATATGCCCTAAGAATCGTGACATTTGCAGCCATCGGTTCCAAAGTCGTTGCTCCTCCGGCTTCTCCCTATAACTGGTCACTGGACGGGCTGTGGCATCATAAGTAAAGTCCAGATCGAAAGCAATTAAATACATATATTTCAATACTTACTCTAAGGGCTCTATTTTTTTAAGTTTTTTTTTTTTTTTTTTTTTTTTTTTTTTTGAGAGAGAGAGAGAGAAGGAAGGAGGGAGAGAAAGAATATCCCAAGAAGGCTCTGTGCTATCAGTGCAGAGCCCAACGTGGGGCTTGATCCAACAAACCAGGAGAGCATGACCTGAGCGGAAATCAACAGTCGGATGCTTAACCGACTGAGCCACCCAGGTGCCACAAAGAGCTCTAACCATTTGCGGTCCTATCTCTACCTAGAAAAGATGATATGGCAAATCTAGAACTTCTTTAACTCTTGTATGTTATTTATACCATAAAAATCAAGCAAATAACTTGGTTAAGGTGTTTCATGTATATGAATACTGGAGAAAGGCAGTGTTTTAAGAAAAATAATTTCTAATATTGGTATTGTCTGGGTCTGTCACTTTATTTACCCTGAAATCATGTAACACACATGCTCTGACTTCAAAATTCTCTTTCTCCAAATTAATGATTTACTCTCTACTCAATGAAACAAATCCAGTATCTCATAAAACGCTATACATCAAAATGAAAGCAAAAGCATCTGATCCTTGCAATGATATACTGATGTGATTATCTCTGGAATGAGGCAAATAAGGGTAAACACCGAGTAAAAAGAAATCACGATGTATCAAAAAACAACAATGCAGTACAAACATAAAGTTAATGTTCCTGGAAATGTGAGATAACATCTACTTGACGCAAGGCATGGTTCTAGAACGACTTGCAAAGGGAGCGCTAAGCAGGCCAGGTAGGCCTTTAAAAACCTTTGGCAGGGAGCTAACGTGGCCAGGATACAAGGACAGTATCACCAGCATGAATTCCAACACAGGCTTCCAGCAACTACTCTGCTTTCTACTTCCCTTCCCCAATCTTATCACCCTCGCCCTCATCATTACTATGGGGACAGGAATTTTACTGGCTGGGAATAACTCAAAAGAATGTGTCGATCATAGGAATTTCGGGTCCTATGGCAAGCTGGCAGAGGTGTAGTTTAGGCAGATCAAATTTACACATTTTGCAAACATTCTGTGCTCTTTTACACTCACTCTAATTCCACTTTACGAAAGGCTAACGATAGGAACTAGAAATGTCACCAAAACATCCATGGAGGGATGGGAAATGAAGGGCAAATTTTGGACTAATTTCTTCATCCTTGCATCTCTGGTTCTGGCAGTTCATAATTTTAGAGAAAAGGATCTTCAGACCCCCTCTGCCCCCCAAGGTACCTCCACACTTTTGTGTATGCTGTTCTGACAGTAAAGCACTTTTTACTTAGTTTACGCCACAGAATCAGGTTTAAAGCCAGCTTGAAGGCAATCTGCTTTCAGAAGACATCTGTAGCAGCGACTGCTAATTACCTGACAAATTTCTACTCTCCCTTCTTCCCTAGCAACCAATCTCCACTTTGAGCCTTGTGGCTGGGAGCCATGGAGCAGACTATGAGGAGTCCATAGAATCAAGGAAATATCTTGCTGAAGGCTCTGCCCCCACACCCTGACCGTAGAGCCCACTGAATAGTTTTTCATTCGGCAAATACTTATCAAATGCCTACTTCTGTTTTATTGCTGCGGCTGCTACTACTAGATTACAAATATTGATAAAGATATGATTATGTACGAGCTCTGGAAATAAACAGCGAATAAGAAACAGTCCTTGGGGCGCCAGGTGGTTCAGTAGGTTAAATGTCCAACTCTTGGTTTCTGCTCAGGTCATGACCTCACAGTTCGTGAGTTCAAGCCCCACATCGGACCCCAAGCTGACAGCTGGAGCCTGCTTGGGATTCTCTCTCCCTCTGCCCCTCCCCCACTTGTGTGCATGCGTGTACGCTGTGTCTCTCTCTCTCAAAATAAATTTAAAAAAAGAAAAAGAAAAAGAAAAAACAAGCAGTCCCTGCCCTAAGGAAACATTCAGTGAAACATAAAGACGACAGAAAATTACATGAGGAAGTGGTGAAATGTGATAAGCACTGGGCTCTCTACAACCCAGAGTCTCAGCGTTTGAGATGTGACAGGCATGGCTTCTCATCTGATGATATCAACACTGGGTCTTAAGAGACCACATAATTGGAGTATGTCATTCCAGACAGCAGCATCAAAATGTGCAAAGGCACAGGGACTTGAGAAAACGTGGCCCCCGCAGGAGCTAAGTAAAGGTCAGAGTGAGAAGGGCTGTTCTGTGCCGGTCTCAGCACTTCATCAACAACAAATGTTGTGCTTGGACAGGGCTTGGGGTTCTTGTTACGACTGCAAGACGCCTTTCGGTAACAACTCTCAAGAAACTTTGAAAAAAAATAAAGGTCTATTACTTTCAAGATCTGAAAATTGCCCACGACACCTGGGGCCACACGGCAAGGTGGAGAAAGTATGCACAGGCAAGGGGTTTCTGCTTTTACTGGGCTTGGGGGCAGAGGCCTAGGGTTTCCCAGGCTCACACCTTGTTAGTGAATATAAAGTATAAGAGCAGGGGCACCTGGGTGGCTCAATCAGTTAAATGTCCAACCTTCGATTTCGGCTCAGTTCTTGATCTCAGGGTTTGTGGGATCAAGCCCCATGTCAGGCTCCATACTGACAGCGCGGAGCCTGCTTAAGAATTCTCTCTCTCCTTCTCTCTCTGCACCTCCCCTGCTCACACATGCTCTCTCTCAAATAAATAAACATTTTTTTTTCAACGTTTATTTATTTTTGGGACACAGAGAGACAGAGCATGAACGGGGGAGGGGCAGAGAGAGAGGGAGACACAGCATCAGAAACCAGGCTCCAGGCTCTGAGCCATCAGCCCAGAGCCCGACGCGGGGCTCGAACTCACGGACCGCGAGATCGTGACCTGGCTGAAGTCGGACGCTTAACCGACTGCGCCACCCAGGCGCCCCAATAAACATTTTTTTTAATGTAAAAAATAAAAGCAGAAATTTAAAGCAAGGAAGAGAAAACTAGTGGCCCAAAATGTCAGTTAATGAAATCAACCAAGATTTCTGAATCAAAAGCGTCTCAGTCTGGGGAGTGCTATTGAGATAGCGGTCTTTGAAATGGATGCCTCTTTGAAATGGGAGCCTCAGGAATCAAAGCTTAAGTCAGGCAGTTGCATTACAACAAAACCAAACACTGTCAGGGTTTACGCTACAAGGGTCACGTGGTATGAGAGGAGGCTAGAGCACAGTGGGGCTCTGTGTAAAGGAAGACATCTAGAAGTCATCCTGATGGCATCGAGCAATCCTTGAAGGGTCTGAAGCATCCAAGTGGTAGAATCAGCTCACTCCAGCTCGCTAAGTAAGTATGCTGAGAGAAAACGAGCTCAAAGATGACGCCAACATTTTCACTCAGGTAGTTGGGTAGATGGTAGATACTACTCACTGGTACATGTATCACAGGAGAAAGGGCAAATTTAGGAGAAAAATGAGGAGTCCGGTTTAGGGATGATGGGTGTGACATATCTACAAGGGAATGTTTAATAGGCAGCTGGCTTTATAGGGTCTGGCATCAAAGAGGACAATCTTGGCCGAAGATGAAGACTTAAGAGTCATCAACATATAGATGGTCATCAAAGCCATGACAGTAGATGATCGCCAAGGTTACGGACAGAGTGAACAGAGGGACAAGGAGAGATTCTACAATTATTAATACCTGAGGGCTGAAAGAGATGGAATGTCCAACTATGCAACGGAAAACGGGGAGATAATAGGAGCCCCTCATACATAGCAAACAAGGTCACCATGACCTAGCTTTGATCTAATCTGAGTTAGGTTCCTGACTTCTACGCCAGTCCTCGAGTGACTATGTTCATGCCTTTTATTCTAGGTGCCCCTAAACTATCAGACACCTGTAGTTCTGAAACAGATTACCTATTACCTGAACTTCAGTTAATCATCTGCCATTTAGACCTCGAAATACTAGCTCTATTGCTGCTTTGATAAACACTCAGGACTGGGGCTTCTATTCAGACCTTGGTTTTCAGTGTTTCCCCCTGCCTAATTTGTTCCTCTACAGACTGACTTCATTTTATACCTGGGCCTGTGTCTCTAAACATCCAGTCCCAGACACACACCCCCCTTGCACTCTCAGGCTTCCATACGTAGACACCTTCCCAATCTTGAGGGTCCGCCTGGAGGAGCAACCAATAAAAAAGCCTCTTCGGACGTGGCCTGGAGCCCCAGCCTCGTCCTCGTGTACCGAAAACGAAGACTAAGGCAAGGCTGAAGTGAAGGACAGATACAGATCTGAAGCATCACGGATAAGACCTGAATTAGGCCTCCAATGCATTACCCAGAAAAGTTCTGAAAGGACTCCTGTTGTAGCAGAAACCAGTCCCAGGCAACGGACGGCCATCCCAAAATGTCTAGCAAGAGGCACTAATGCCAAGGATATCCTGAGGAGGTTAATGTGTCTAAAATGTGTCTAGAACAGGAAGGTAGGTCTAGAACTAAAGGAGATCCTGAAGATGTGAAAAGCCACATTTCGTTATTCAGGATAGGTTAAGAACCCTAAAACCTGGCAAGTATTTACAAAACTTTAAGAGGTAAAGGAAAATATGAAATTTTAATAGAATTCCTTGACTTTTTAAAAAATGGTATACTTACCAACATGAATGTTATCTTTAAATGCCACATCATGGAGCTGAAATATTAGATGGCGGCTAAATTTTTCCTCGGTGCTAGAATCCAAGTTGAAAACATCTTCGGCTGAACAGTTAACCCTATATAGTTCTTGAAGTGCCTTACAAACATGCTAAAAATACAAGTAAAATAATTCATATTTCAAATTGTTTTAAAATTTTTCCATGAGCAAAGTTCAAATACCGTGGTACAACTCAAACTCATCTTTTTTATTTTATTATCTGTATACTTACTGTGTAATAATTTCATCAAATTACTGATGTATAGAAATATACATAGTATTTAAATTATGACACACTTATGTTCAAAGAATCATAGGCTCTCAGGAGTAAAGACCTCATAAAACTCGAACAATTTACCTTATATATTAATATCCTCTAAAATCACAGTAAAAATATTTCTTTTTAAGCATCTCTTTAAATATCATCTATGAGTTTAAAGTCACTAATTCTATTTTTTTATAGTTTTAGTTTTCAGGAAGTTCCTCACACATATTGAGCCCAAATCTACATCCACGGACATAGCCCTCTGGGGCTAGATGCTGATATTTAAAAAAAATTTTTTTTTAAATTTTTATTTGTGAGAGAGAGAGAGAAAGAGCGCGCACACACAGGGGAGGGGCAGAGAGAAAGGGAGACAAAAATTCCAAGCAGGCTGCAGGCTCTGAGCTGTCAGCACATGTCCCAATGCGGGGCTCAAACCTACAAACCATGAGATCATGACCTGAGCCAAAGTTGGATGCTTCACCGACTGAGCCACCCAGATGCCCCCAGATGCTGCTCATATTGAAGGCAGTTAAGCATTATAAGAAGGCAGCAAGCAGGATAGGCGCACAAGATTTGGAATCGGAAAGATCTAGGTTTGAGTACTGGCTTTGCCACTTACCAGCTCTGTGACTTTGGTCAAACCCAAACCTTACATTCCTAGTGCAAAATAGGATAATAATCAGACCTAACTTTGGGGATTGTTGTAAGGAGTAAATGACAAAATGAAAGTAAAGAATTAGCACAGTGCCTGGCATATATACCTGCTTAAAAGCAGCTACAAAATGAGTCACTTCTCCTGAAACCTCAGCCTCCTCATTTGCAAAATGAAGTTACTAAGAACTACCATGCATGGTTATCCTGACATTAGCAAAATGCTTGT
Source organism: Lynx rufus (assembly GCF_022079265.1). Classification (NCBI taxonomy): domain Eukaryota; kingdom Metazoa; phylum Chordata; class Mammalia; order Carnivora; family Felidae; genus Lynx; species Lynx rufus. The sequence continues at coordinate 187,172,386 of NW_025814845.1, forward strand.
AAACTGGCAAGCACTTAGACACCTAATAGTTATACAATAAGTTTTATTTATTAATATTATTTGAGCATTATTACAGCTACCCCCCTCCCACCCTCTTTGATAGTATTCTTCAATATTCTCACTTTCTTAGAGACTTCCTCAGTTTCCTATTTACATCAATTCCCCCTTCATATTCTGTCTCCATTTGTAGTACTTACACAGCTACAATTTTAACTTGTGTGATTACTTTGACTTCAGTTTCCTCTGTTACAGAGGCTATCCCTCACTATCTGTTCTCTCCTCCTTCTGTAGAAATAGAACGCTCATTACCTAGATACAAGGCCATCAGAATAAAGACTACATTTCCCAGACTCCCTTGCAGTAAGGTGTGTGGCCACATGACTCAGTTCAGGCCAATGGGATGTGAACAGCGGGAAGGTACCTGACTTCTAAGTTATACTCTTGCAGGCAAGGGGCATGCCCATCCCTTCACCCTTTTCTACTGGTTAGAAAGCAGACAGTGGTAGTAAGCCATCTGGACAAGGTAAAATAGGCAACATCTCAGGAAACAGCAAAAGCAGTAAGCCTAGTCTTTAACAATGGAGCCATATCCAGATACTCCATGAGAGAAATAGATTTCTATCTTGTCTAAGCCACATTAAGTTTTGTATTATGGCAACTAAACCTATCCTAATTTGCTATCCTCCATTAGACTATAAATTCTAAGAAGGCAGAAACCATGTCCTATGGGCTAAACCACTGTATTCCTAGTGCCTGGACACACTGACTCTCAGCAGAGGCTGAAAAGATTTTGATAAGTGAATAAAATCTAGTTACGTACCTTGGAGCTGTACAGAATAAATGGAATGACTCCATGGGTCAAACAACAATAGAGTAGTCCTAATCATCAAAGTTAACTTTCCTAAGTTAAACTTTAAATAAATATTTATTTAAATATTAAAATTACAAAATCCACAAATTAAAAATATATGACTATTTGAACAATGTTACCTGTCAGCATAGTTTTATAAAATGCATTAGCACCAGGGCTCATACCATTTGGCAAAAGGGGCTTACTAAAATTTTTCAGTTAAGTCATGGACTCAAAGGGTGGTAGGTTATCACTAATTATCATTAGCCAGTTATTTCTTAACCACCTGTTAAGACAGGATCTAATCTAATTTATGCCTCTTCACACGGAGATTCAAGAGGAAAAGTACTTACTGGAATACACAGTTATTATACAAAGTAACCAATAAATGAAATTAATCTCAGTGTAAATATGAATGAAGGTCATATTATCTAAAATAATCCTACTAACTTTTCTACCAAACAGTAAACGTGTTAAATAAAAAGGCTATATAATTCTAAGCTCACATTTCTACAAATTTTTCCAACTTTTGCTGATGTAGAAGATTAGTTATTTAAGACTAAGTTGGATAAAATTATATAAAGAATTAGGAGGAGGGACGCCTGGGTGGCTCAGTTGGTTGGGAGTTCAACTTCGGCTCAGGTCATGATCTCGCGGTCTGTGAGTTCAAGGTCCACATCAGCTCAGTGCTGACAGCTCAGAGCCTGGGGCCTGCTTTAGACTCTGTGTCTCCCTCTCTCTCAGCCCCTCCCCCACTCACACTCTGTTTCTCTCTCTCTCAAGCATAAACATTAAAAAATAATATGTAAATAAATATTTTAAAAAATTAGGAGGAAAAAATTTTAAATACCTACACCATTTCTGCCACACCAGTGTTTATTAATCTATGTTACAAACAGGATTTGCACTAGTGTTGGTTCAATTCGGGGTATTTCTGGTTTATAATACAATGTGCTACTTCTTAATGGTATGCCGTATTAAAGTGCCAGTAAAAATCTCTGAATCTTAATTCCTTCTTAGCTATACAATAGCTGTGTAATAAATCTTACCTGAGAATTTAAAAGTGTATCATACATCAGGGAGAAATCAGTATCTATGAGTTATTTTAAAATAAAATTAAATTCAAAATACTTATGCATGTTATAATTTACCAAATACAATGAAATAAAACTTTGGAATCTGTTTTTAAGGGTCTAATGGTTATTTTAAGAAAAGTATCCTTCTTGTTTGGTTTCTTTGGGGGAAGGGGGACTAATGTACATTTCTTCTGCATCAAAGCTAGGAGAGAAGGATGATGGAGTAGGAGGATCCTGAGTTCACTCCTTCCACAGACACACCAAGGCTGCAATTAAATACAGAACAGGTCCTCTGAGAGCAGCCTGATGACCTAGAAGAACAGAGCTAAAGATATAAAGGAAAAGCCACATAAATAAGGGTAGGAGGGGCAAAGACCAGGTTGGCTCAGGAACCAAGCCCTAAACACGGTGACCAACAGGAGGAAGAGACATCACGAGGCACAGGTCTTCCCTGAGTAGCCATGGGTTCAAGGCCCACACCGAGCAGCCCTGCCTGCCCTGGAGATGTGCACCAGGAAGACCAGCCACCAGAAAAGGACTTCGAAAAGGAGCAGAACTCCAGGAGAGCTGGAGAGCTGGAGAGCTGGAGGGTTAGGAAACCAAGACTCGACTGTTTTGGTTTTTTTAATGTTTATTTACAGAGAGAAAGATAGTGCTCACGCGAGCAGGGAGGGGCAATGAGAGAGGGAGAGAGAGAATCCCAAGCAGGCTCCAAACCATCAGCACAGAGCTCAAGGTGGGGCTCAAACTCACCAACCATGAGCTCGAGACCTGAGCTGAAATCAAGAGCCGGTCACTTAACCAACTGAGCCACCAGGTGCCCCAAGACTCTACTCTTAAAGGGCTTGTGAGCAATCTTACTCCAAGACACAGCACAAAGATAACAGATTTAAAAAGCACTTGGTCCAGGGGCACCTGGGTGGCTCGTTGGTTAAGCCTCTGACTTCAGGTCAGGTCATGACCTCGTGGTCTGTGAGTTCTAGCCCCACCTAGGGCTCTGACAGCTCACAGCCTAGAGCCTGGAGCCTGCTTTGGATTCTGTGTCTCCCCCTCTCTCTCTCTACCCCTCCCGACTTGTGTGCATGCTCGCTCTCTCTCTCTCTCTCTCTCTCAAAAACAAACACTAAAAAAAAAAAAAAGCACTTGGTCCACACAGGAGGAGATGTATTAATCTTAGTGTGTGTATCAGAGGAGAAGAGGAACTTTCTCTGGGAATGGAAGCACTAGTAAGCATCATTTTTCTTGTTCCCTGGCAGATACAATTTCCAAACACTCTCTCTCCACCTTGCTAGTACCACTCATTGAGCCCCAGCATCACCCTGTGGACTCAGCCCGTCCAACCTGCCCACCCCATCAGGTGCTCCTCCAAAGTGGCTTCCCACATGCTATACCCAGCAGGTAAGCCCAGGCCGGGACTGAAAACCCTGTAAAGCAACTCCTACCCAAGGAGAAGGGGGAAGGGTCAACCCCACCTACCAGCACATGCACAGCAGTCACAGCCAAGCCCTAGAGCCAGCTACAACAGAGGCTAACTCCACCCACAAGCACGTCCCCAGCAGCTGTAGCCACACCACTGGGTCCGTTGATCCTCCCACCCGCCCTGCCCACCAGTGCCCCTGACAGGAGTCAGGGCCCTGTCACGACAGAAGGGCACATACAACCCACACACGGGACACCCCTGGAGCACCCGGTTCTAGTGAGCAGGAGAGATTTCGCTTCTGGGGCCAGTAGGATGCCTTCTACATAAGGATACTACCTTCAAGACCAGGAAACAGAGCAGACTACCAAATACATAGAAATAAACACAGAAAAAATGAGAAAGAACATGTTCCAAATAGGGGGAAAAAAAAAAAACAACCTCAAAGAAAGCATCAAACAAAAGAAAGATAAACAATCTACCTGATAAAGACTTCCAAGTGATGGTCATAAGGACTTATAGAACCAAAAGACCACATATAAATAAATCGATCTTAAGAAAAAAGAACAAAGCTGGAGGTATCACACTGCCAGATTTCATACTATACTACAAAGCTACAGTAATCGGGGCGCCTGGGTGGCGCAGTCGGTTAAGCGTCCGACTTCAGCCAGGTCACGATCTCGCGGTCCGTGAGTTCGAGCCCCGCGTCGGGCTCTGGGCTGACGGCTCAGAGCCTGGAGCCTGTTTCCGATTCTGTGTCTCCCTCTCTCTCTGCCCCTCGCCCGTTCATGCTCTGTCTCTCTCTGTCCCAAAAATAAATAAACGTTGAAAAAAAAAAAATTTTTAAAAAAAAAGCTACAGTAATCAAAGTAGTATGATACTGGCACAAAAGTACACACATAAATCAATGAAACAGAACACAGAGCACAGAAATAAACCCACAATTAAATGATCATTCTACAACAAAGAAGGAAAGAATATACAATGGATAAAAGACACTATGTTCAATAAATAGTGCTGGGAAAACTGAAGAGCTAGCTAAACACAAAAGAATTCACTTTCTTTCATCGTATACAAAAATAAACTCAAAATGGATTAAAGAACTAAATGTAATGCCTGAAACCAAAAAACTCCTTAAAGAAACTATAGGCAGTAAACTCTAGGATATTTGAGCATTAGTTTTTGGATCTGTTTCCTCAGGTTAAGGGTAACAAAAGCAAAATTAAACAACAAGGACTACATCAAACCAAAAAGTTTTTGCACAGAGAAGGAAACAATCAACAAAACAAAAAGACAATCTCCTGAATGGGAGAAGATATTTATAAATGATGTATCGAATAAGAAATTAATAGCCAAAATGTCTAAAGAACCCCTAACAACTCAACACCAAAAAACAAAACTCTGATTTTAAAAACGTGCAGAGGACTTGAGTGACATTTTTCCAAAGGAGATGTCCAGATGGCCAACAGACACATTAAAAAATGCTCAACATCACTCATCAGGGAAATGCAAATCAAAACCACAGTAAGATATTACCTCACACAAGTCAGAATGGCTAGTATCAAAAAGACAAGAAATAAAAAGCATTGGCAAGGATGTAGAGAAAAGGGAACTCTTTTGCACTGTTGATGGTAACGTAAACTGGTGCAGCCTCTCTGGAAAACAGTATGAGATTTTCCAAAAAGTAAAAAATAGAACTACCGTACGATCCACCAATTCCATTCCTGGGGATTTACCCAAAGAAAACAAAAACACTGATTTAAAAAGATGTACACACTCCTATATTTACTGCACCATTATTTACAATAGCCAAGATATGGAAGACATTTAAGTGTCCGCTGATAGATGAATGAATAAAGAAGATGTAATCATAAAGAATATGATTACTCAGCCATGAAAAACAATAAAATTTTGCCATTTGCCAGCACATGTGTTATGCTAAGTGAAATAGGTCAGACAGGGAAAGTCAAATTCCACGTGGTTTCGCTTACCTGTGGAATCTAAAAACCAAGACAAACAAAACTAACCAAAATAGACTCATAGGAATAGTCATTAATATTATAATAACTTTATATGGTGACTAGACTCATCCTGATGGATCCTATATAATGTATATAGATGTCAAGTCACTGTGTTATACCCCTGAAACCAATATTAGATGTCAACTATACTTCATAATAAATAAACAAACAAACCTAAGTAAGGTTGGGGGGGGGGGAGGCAAAGCCAAAAGAAAGCTAACATATGATTTTTTTTAAAAAATATTTGTGGGGTGGGGCACCTGGGGGGTTCAGTCGGTTAAGCATCCAACTTTGGCTCAGGTCATGATCTCACAGTTCATGAGTTTGAGCCTCTCGCATGGGGCTCCGTGAGGCTCCATTGGGCTCTGCACTAATAGTACAGAGCATGTTTGGGATTCTTGCTCTCCCCTCTCTCTCTGCCCCTCCCCTGCTCATGTTTTTTTTCCTCTCTCAAAATAAATACACACTTTTAAAAAAAAGTATTTGCATACATTTTTCACAAAAAATTTTAAAAACATATAGTGATTCAACATAATTGGGCAGATATTCTCTACCAAAAACATTTTGAGATATATTTTTTCTAATTTTAAGTTTTATCTATTTATTTGGGGAGAGAGAGAGAAAAAATACAAGTGGGGGAGGGGCAGAGAGAGGAAGAGAGAGAGAATCCCAAGCAGACTCTGCACTGTCAGCACAGAGCCCAAAATGGAGCTCGAACCTATGAAATGTGAGATCATGACCTGAGCCCAAGTTGGATACTTACCTGACTAAGCCACCTGGGCACCCTTGAGATATATTTAAAGTTATAAAAGGTGTCATCTACAATTAACATCTAAAAGAAAAAAATTAATCAACAAATGTTAATGCCTACTTTGGGCCCAAATAAAAACCAATATAAGTTTAATATAACTTAATGTAATAAAATATTAAAAGTTTTTATAAACATACATAATAGTATTCAGTTGAACAAGCCCATATTATCCCTTTTGTTAGTAACTTCCTGGTTGACACTGCTAAATCAAAAACATACTAGAATTAGTCTTTTCTCCTTTAAAAACAATGTTAACTGAATTACTAGACCATGTTTTTCCAATACTATAAGACCTAGAATAAGAATTAAGTCTTTCTAGACCTTAGTTTTCAAATTTATGATGGCACAATAATTTCCAAAATCCTTGTGAGCAAAAAAATTATGATACCTTTTTTAATTTTTTTTTAATGCTTATTTATTTTTGAGACAGAGGGAGACAGAGTGCTAGTGGGGGGAGAAGCAGAGAGAGAGAGCGAGACAGAATCTGAAAAAGGCTCCAGGCTTCGAGCTGTCAGCATAAAGCCTGATGCGGGGCTCAAACCCATGAACCGTGAGATCACGACCTGAGCCAAAGTCAGACGCTTAACCGACTGAGCCACCCAAGTGCCCCTTATTTTTTTAATTTGAGAGAGAGAGAGAGAGAGAAGCAAGCAGAGGAGAGGGGCAAAGGGAGAGAGAGAGAATCTCAAGCAGCCCAGCATGGAGCCAGATGTGGGGCTCGATCCCATGACCCTGGGATCATGACCTGAGCCAAAATCAAGATGGACACTCAACCAACTGAGCCGCCCAGGTACCCCTGTGATACAAATTTTTTTATTTTTTATTTTTTAAGTTATATTTATTTTGAGAGAGAGAGAGAGAGAACCAGCAGGGGAGGGGCAGAGAAAGAAAGAGAGACACAGAGAAACAGAGAGACAGAGAGAGAAAGAGACTATCCCAAGCAGGCTCCAGGCTGTCAGCACAGAGCCTGACTTGAGGCTCAATCTGACGAACCATAAGATCATGACCTTAGCCAAGATCAAAGTCATATGCTTAACTGGCTGAGTCACCCAGGTGCCCCTATGACACAATTTTTAATCAAAGTTTTCTTGAAATTCATCTTACTACCTGATTTTTATAGTAAAAATGACTTTGCCTTTTTACCAGAGTCAGCTATTTATAATATAAAGAGAATTAACATATAATTTAAAAAGTGTCCAAACTGCCATCTTTCTCAAGGCTATTTTTTATAGATGTGCTAATATCACAAAACATATAGACTAGAACTGAACCTTTGGTCTCTTTGGAACTTTACTCAGAAAAGTCACATTAAGAAATGAAGGTCAAAAGGAAGAGGAAAAAAAAAAAGGAGCTGAAACACAGAAGCCAAATATTACATAGGTTGGATGCACTTAATGAATGAATAAATGAATGAAGAGATATACAGATATAAGAAGAAAAACCCAAGTTTTTAATGTACCTCGATGAGTAACGCAACCATCTTTTTCCCATCAGCTTCAGGATTCGCATGTTTGTTAAATTCCAAATCAAAATAAAGCTTGCACACAGCGTTTTCAGGAATGACTTCATAGCAGTGTAAGAGATTTTTTCTAATTGAATAATGCGAGATTATTAGGTTTACATCTTATACCTTTTAAATCATAATACCTGCTTTTATATTTCAAGATACTGTATTAACTGTGATTTAATGACATATAACTATGGCACAGTGAAGGCACGACAAAGTAAACAACTGCTCACGGTAGGTTTATGGATCATATTATTAAGAGCTCCCATCACACAACATGTAATAATTGTATTCGTAACATTATTTAACTTGAAAATATTTTCAAGTGCTGATAATTTTCACATTGTATGACAATTCTTTGCTTTTTGGTGACATGATAAAGCAAATCCTGTCTAAGAAAAGGACTTTCTCAAACTGGAATCCCAAGATCACATATATTCTTGGGGTTCGATAAATTTTTTGAGAATTTTTAAGATTTGTATTTTCATTAGGAAAACAGTCTTTTCAAAATTGGCTAAAAACATATTCTAAATCACCTGACTTCAACGAGCTTTCAATGCTCCCACGTGGATCAGGAGATAGGACTTTAACACGGGTTAGTAAGAACAGATACTGACTTGATAAATAAATGATTACTTGTGCTAAGTGAAGTTCAGATGGCATCCTATGTAAGTAAGAGGTTTGTAATTTCAACACAGAAAAGTGATGGGGGGATTGGGTCATCATGTGACACAGATTATTTAGGAATTCAAAACACACACACACACACACACACACACACACACACACACACACACACACACGGTTGGTTACACAGTACTCTTCTCCCAACACCTGGTGAGATCATTCAGTGTTGCCATGACAAGGAAGGCTCCAGAATTCAATTCTACCAGTAAAGGACTATTGTGTGATTGAGAACTGTAACAGTTAATTCAGCCAGAATCAATTTCACAAACATAACTAGATGAAGGAAATGTAACTTTAACATGCTGTGCTTTACAGACTTACCGGGATTTATAGTAAAACCAAAGTTGAGTGTAGGTTGTTACCAGGTAAATACGTTGTCCATCACCCACTTTGTATTCCAAAGCAAATACATGAACATCCTTCATAGAAATCAAAAATAATATTCAAAAAATTAATAGAGTACAAATCCAAAAACCCACTGTAGCTACTCAATGCTTATGAAGAATTTTGTCAAATTTTGAAAAACTGGAATTTGAACATCATTCTCTATTACTAAAAATAAGAAAAATAGTCAGTACATCTACACCGATCAAAATCTTTGCTTTAAATGTAAATGGACCAAATCCTCCAGTCAAACGACAAAGGGTAACTGACTGAATGGATAAAAAACACAAGACCCATCTATATGCTGCCTACCAGAGACTCACTTCAGACTGAAAGACACATAAACTGAAAAAGGGATAGAAAAAGATATTCCATACAAATGGAAATGGAAAAAAAAAGCTGGAGTGGCAATACTTCTAACAAACAAAATAGATTTAAGACAAACACTACAACAAGAAACAAAGAAGGTCATAACATGATGATAAAGGGATCAGTCTAACAAGAGGATACGGCAATTGTAAACGTCTATGCACCCAACATAAGAGTACCTAAATATATTAAGTACTAACAAAGAGGGAGAAAATGACAGTAATACAATAATAGTAGCACACTTTAACACCCCATTTACATCAATGGATAGATCATCCAGACAAAAAAAATCAATAAAGTAACTTTGGCTTTGAATGACACACTAAACCATATGGATTTAATAAATATATACAGAACATTTCATCCCCAAACGGCAGAAAACACATTCTTTCCAAGTGCACATGGAACATTCCAGGATATGTCAGGCCACCAAACAAGTCTCAATAAATTTAAAAGGACTGAAATCATATCAAGCATCTTTTCCAACAATAACAATATGAAACCAGAAATCAATATGAGAAAAAAACTGGAAATAAATGTGCTAGTAAAAAAACCAATGGGCCAATGGAGAAATCAAAGGGAAATCCAAAAATACCTGGACACACGAGAAAATGGAAAGACAATGGCTCCAAATTTACAGGAGACACAGGAAAAGTTCTATTAGAGGCAAGTTTATAGCAATACAGGCCTACTTCAAGAAACAAGAAAAATCTCAAAGAAGCAATCTAAACTTACACCTAAAGGAACAAAACAAGAATAAAAAAAAGCCCAAAATTAGAAGGAAGAAAATAATAAAAATCAGAGTGGAAACAAAGACTAAAAGACAATAGAAAATATCAATGGAATTAAGAACTGGTTCTTTGAAAAGATAAACAAAATTGATATAACCAGACTCATCAAGAATAAGAAAGACAACTCAAAAATAAAATCAGAAATAAAAGAGGGGCGCCTGGGTGGCTCAGTCAGTTAAGCGTCCGACTTCCGCTCAGGTCATGATCTCACGGCTTGTGAGTTCAAGCCCCACGTCGGGCTCTGTGCTGACGGCTCAGAGCCTGGAGCCTCTTCAGATTCTGTGTCTTTCTCTCTCTCTCTGTCCCTCCCCTGCTAATACTCTGTCTCTCTCAAAAATAAATAAACATTAAAAAAAATAAAAAAAAGAGAAGTTACAACTGACACCACAAAAACACAAAAGATTAAAGGGACTACTACATCTTTTGATTAGGTCTGGGTCTTTTAAGAAGCCTGTTCTGGACCATGAACTTCATACTGGCTTATCAGCCCACCCACTAGGTGAGGCAGGATGATTAGAGTGGGCTGGAGATAGGTATTTCATTAGGTATTTTATTATTTAGTTTAGCTCTGATAAAACCCTGACAGCTTAAACCATGGTTAAATAGTGTCTCCTCAGTGTAGACCATGTTAAAAAGAACAGACTGCTTTGACGTATTTCTAATTGGTTCCTCTTTTCTTCTCCCTGCTGGAAGCATGAGGAGATTTTTCTCTGGTGTTCATTGTGAGAAATTGATAGAGCTCCCCAGGGGGAGAATTTCATAAAAGTGTGGGGCCATTTCTGCTTCTCCCTCTTCCTCTCCCCAACCCCCAATGACCGGTCTTCTTAGAGATTTTCTCTCTCAGACTTGTCCATCCTGAGACTCCAGCAAGTTATCAGTTACAGTCCAGGTTTCCCTAACTTGACACTAGTTCCCAGAGAACAGAGGTTACTGCTCATGGGTCTTTTCTCCAGGAGGCTATGATTCTCTGTTTTTGTCTGTCAATCTTTCCAATTTGGGGGAGCAGTGGCTTACCTGTGTTCTCACTTCTCTTACAGATCTAAGAAAAGTTGTTGATTTTTCAGTTTGTTCAGCTTTTTATACTACTTAGGTAAAAAATTAGTGTTGTTGGGACACAGTGGCAACTTTTAAGCCTCCTATATGGATTGGAAATTGAAAGTCTACATATTTCTTTAAAAAAAATTTTTTTTTTAACGTTTATTTATTTTTGAGACAGAGCATGATCGGGGGAGGGGCAGAGAGAGAGGGAGACACAGAATCAGAAGCAGGCTCCAGGCTCTGAGCCATCAGCCCAGAGCCTGACGCGGGGCTCGAACTCACGGACCGTGAGATCGTGACCTGAGCTGAAGTCGGACGCTTAACCGACTGAGCCACCCAGGTGCCCCTACATATTTCTTTTAAAATACGTATCTCTGTGTTTTTAGGATGTGAATTTGGCACTGTTTTTTTCATAAATTTTTAGATTAAAAAAATAAAAATAAAAAGTGGAAAAAAAATAAAGGGACTACTACAAGAAAGTATATGCCAACAAATTGGACAACTTAGAAGAAATGGACAAATCCATAGTAACATAAAGTTTTCCAAGACTAAATCAGAAATAGAAAATGGATTACTAGTAATGAAATTCAATTGGTAATCAAAAACTCCCCAAAAAACAAAAGTCTAGGGCCAGATGGCTTCACAGGTGAATTTTACCAAACATCTTTTACTCATTTTTTAAAAAGTTTAAATATTTATTTTGAGAGAGACAGAGAGCAAGTGAGCACAAGCAGAAGAGGAGCAGTGAAAGGGAGAGAGAGAATCCCAAGCAGGCTCTGCACTGTCAGCACGAACTTGATGTGGGGCTTGAATCCACAAACCCCAATATCATGACCTGAGCCAAAACCAAGGGTCAGGCGCTCAACTGACTGAGTCCTCCAGGTGCTCCTCACCAAACATCTTTTAAAGAAGAGTTAATAACTATGCTTCTCAAACTATTCCAAAATATATAAGAGGAAGGAATTCTTTTTTTTTTTTAAAGGAATACTTCTGAATTTGTTCTGAAAGAACAGCATTACCCTCAAACTAAACCAAAGACACTAAAAAAAAAAAAAAAAAAAGTAGACTATTATCCCTGATGAGCACAGATGTAAAAAGCTTCAACAAAATATTAGCAAATCTAACACAATACATTAAAAGGATCATTCACCAGGGCGCCTGGGTGGCTCAGTCATTGAGCGTCCAACTTCAGCTCAGGTCATGGTCTCGCAGTTCGCGGGTTCAAGCCCTGTGTCCGGCTCTGTGCTAACAAACAGGTCAGAGCCTGGAGCCTGCTTCAGATTCTGTATCTCTCTCTCCCCCTCCCCTGCTCATGCTCTGCCTCTCTCTGTCTCTCAAAAATAAATGAATGTTAAAAAAAAATTTTTTTAATAAAAAAAAATTTAAAAAAAAAGATCATTCACCATGATTAAGTGGGGTTTATTCCAGGGATGCAAGGATGGATCAATACCCACAAATCAATCAACATAATACAACACTTTAAAAAGCATTTGACCGGGGCGCCTGGGTGGCGCAGTCGGTTAAGCGTCCGACTTCAGCCAGGTCACGATCTCGCGGTCTGTGGGTTCGAGCCCCGCGTCGGGCTCTGGGCTAATGGCTCAGAGCCTGGAGCCTGTTTCCGATTCTGTGTCTCCCTCTCTCTCTGCCCCTCCCCCGTTCATGCTCTGTCTCTCTCTGTCCCAAAAATAAATAAAAAACGTTGGAAAAAAAAAAAATAAAAAGCATTTGACCAAATTCCGTATCATAACACTATCAACAAAATGAGTATTGAGGGAACATCTCAACATAATAAAAACCATATATGACAGACCCATAGCCAGCATCATCCTCAACAATGAAAAGTTGAAAGCTTTCCCTTTAAGATCAAGAAAAGATAAAGATGCCCACTTTCCCCACTTTTGTTCAACACAGTACTAGAAGTCCTAACCACAGCAATCAGACAAGAAAAAGGAGGGGAAAAAAGGCATCCAAACTGGTAAGGAAGAAGTAAAACTGTCACTATTTGCAGAGGACATGATACTACATATAGAAAACCCTAAAGACTCCACCAAAAAATAATTACAATAAATGAATTCAATAGAATTGCGAGATACAAAATTAACATAGAGAAATCAAGTGTACTTTTAAATACTAATAGTGAGCTATCAGAAAGAAATTAAGAAAATAATCTCATTTACAGTTGCATCAAAAGGAATAAAACACCTAGGAATAAATTTAATCAACGAAGTGAAAGACCTGCACTCTGAAAACCATGAGACACTGATTAAAGAACTGAAGACAACAAAAATGGAAAGATATACAATGCTCATGGATCTGAAGAAGTAATACTGTTATAATGTCCATATTATCCAAAGCAATCTACAGATCGAATGCAATCCCTACCAAAATACCAATAATATCTTTCACAAAACTAGCACAAATAGTCCTAAAATTTGTAGGGAACCAAAGAAGATCACAAATAGCCAAAGCAGTCTTCAGCAAGAAGAACTAAGCTGGAAGTATTCCAACCCCAGATTTCAAAGTAGATTACAATTCTATAGATATCAAAATAGTATGGCACTGGCACAAAAGTACACACACAAATCAATGGAACAGGATAGAGAGCCCAGAAACAAATCCATAATTATAAGGTCAATTAATCTATAACAAAGGAGGCAAGAATATGCAATGAGGAAAAGACAGTCTCCTCAATAAATGGTGCTGAGAAAACTGGATAGCTAATGCAAACAAATGAAACTGGGCCACTTTTTCGCACCATACACAAAAATAAACTCAAAACAGATTAAAGACCTAAATATAAGACCTAAAACTATAAACCTCCTTAAAGAAAATACAGGCAGTAAACTCTTGGACATCAGCCTTAGCAATATTTTTCTGGATCTATCTCCCCAGGCAGTGGAAACAAAAGCAAAAATAAACAATTGGGACTACACCAAACTAAAAAGCTTTTGCACAGCAAAAGATACCATCAACAAAATGCAAAAGCAACCTCCTGAATGGGAGAAGATATTTACAAATGATATATCTGATAAGGGGTTAATATCCAAACTAACATAAAGAACTCTTACAACTCAACACCAAAAAAAAATCTGACTTTAAAAATGTGCAGAGCACTTGAATAGACATTTTTCCAAAGAAGACCTATAGATGGACAACAGACACATGAAGAAATGCTCACCATCACTAATCATCCCGGAAATGCAAATCAAAACCACACTGAGATACCACCTTGCCCCCATCAGAATGGCTAGTATCAAAAAGACCAGAAATAACAATGTTTGTAAGGATTTGGAGAAAAGGGAACACTCATGCAGCACTGTTGGTGGGAACGTAAGTTGGTGCAGCCGCTATGGAAAACAGAATGGAGGTTCCTCAAAAAAATTAAAATAGAAATACCATACAATCCAGTAATTCGGTATTTACCTGAAGAAAATGAAAGCACTAATTCAGAAGAATATGTGTACCCATATTTATTTATAACAGCCAAGATATGGAACACACCAAGTGTCCACTGACAGATGAATGGATAAAGAAGATACAGTATATGTACTCAAAGGAATATTACTCAGCCCTAAAAAAAAAAAAAAGAATGAAGTCTTGCTGTTCACAACATGGATGGACCTAGAGGGTATTATGCTAAGTGAAATAAGTTAGAGAAAAACAAAGATCATATGATTTCATTTATATGTGGAATCTAAAAACAAAACGAACCTAAAACAGACTCATAAATACAGAGAATAAACCGGTGGTTGCCAAAGTGGGGCAGGGAGGAGATGGAGAGACAAGAGAAATAGGGGAAGGGGATTAAAAAGTACAATCTTCCACTTATAAAATAAGTAAGTCATGGTGATGAAAAGGACAGCATAGGGAATATAGTCAATAATATTGGAGTGACTTCGGTGATAGATGGTAACTAGACTTATTGTGGTAAGCATTTTGTAATGTATAGAACTGTCAAATCACTATGTTGTTCACCTGAAACTAATATACTTACTATGTCAACTATATTTGAAACAAAAAAATTTTTAAGTGTCATTACAAATTTTTCAAACCAATTGGCACCACATAGGTCATTGCTCTTCATTCTTAATATAAAGTAAATGGCCAATAATTCATAGGGATATGTTTTGCAAACAGTGTGATATTTAGATCACGATTCTTTTGTAGATCATGCGGGCTGGAATGAACACAAACAACGATTTTTAGTTTGTTTTTAGAAATCTAAAGTTACAGTAGCCCCAGAAATAAAGGCAGGAGATGAGAAAATTACCTCTTTACAGCTTTTAACAAAATTAAAGGCTTCAGTTTGCCGATGGAATAGTTTCCAAATGGAAGGTGGTTCTTCTGGCTTGGACAATCTCGGTCTGTATACTGAGGACAATGGTTTCCTCTCATAACAAGCTGCTCGTTCTTCAATTTGCTTCAGTTTTGCTTCCCATTTTCTCTCCATTGGTTCAGAAGTTACGGGAAACTAAATCCTATCCTGTGTAAGATTTCTACCAATTAGTACTAAAACAAACAAGGACATCAATTTCTTTGTTTAGAATATATATACATATTTTTTGGTAAAACTTCAAAACCCATTTCCTAATGGCTATTTCCTTATCCTATTTATTTACTTATTTATTTTACACGAAGTTTTAATGTGAAATGAGAACATGGCTAGTTGTCAGATATCTTTCAATCTTGGTTCTTCTAACAGTGCTATGATTTTAGAAGTTCCCTGAGCCTTAACTGCAAAATGGGGATCAATGTCATCCTGAATACTTTATGTAATTATCAGGATACATGCGATAAGACCTAAGAAAACGTTTTGTAAATTACAAAGTCACAGGTAAATACAAGTGGTTTTTGTATCATTATCGTTTTCACTAGAACCACTTTAATGCATCAAGCACTATTGACCTTGCCCAAGTCGTCCTACTACTTTGGCCATGACTCTTGTGCTACTACTTCTCAGGGCAGAGTTCATTTCCAGACACCACTGTGCAACTCTTAGTTCCCTTTCCTTCTATGTTTCTATCCATTTCTTTTCTTTTCACCCAACACAGCCGTTAGTTGGGAGGACAATACCGTGTATAAATGGGAACTGCAATATTAGCTACTTTGGTTTAGGATGTCTATGTTCATCATAAGCACGACTGAAGACGGGAATAAATAAATTTTAATCTATGTCTGTTAATGACTGCAATTTTGTGATCAATGTGAAATGATGGTCTTTTAACACTTGTTTATTAATCTAATCATGTATGTTTTTGTTTGCATACGTTTCCATTTTAACCAGGTGAGGGGGCCAGGCAATACTTTTTCAACTTTTGATTATGTTTTACTTAGAAAAAAAAAAAAAAGGATGAGTTTTTAGAAAGGGAAAAAAGCTTGTATCGTAGGTAGATAATGGCCACAAAATTTTTGCCATTCCTCCCATCAACAGCTGCTGTCTGAGCCCACTCCCACACTGACTCTGTGTTTGGTCATGTGACTTGCTTTGGTCACATCAACAATGTGAATCTCAATGTGTCAATGTCACATCAACAAATGGGAAGCAAACTAGTGGCGTTAAGTGCTTTTGCACTGGATTTGGCTATGCTGTAGTCCCACCCTGGGACTGTCATGCCAGAACTCTAGCCTCATAGAGGATAAAAAGCCATCCGGAGAAGAACCCAAGTTACCCCAGGTAACAGCCAACATCAACTATCAGATATATTGAGTTAAGCTATTTTGGATCAGGCACCCACCAGAATTCAATGTGTAAGTAAGCCTGAGTGAGTTCAGGTGAGATCTGCAAAGCAGCTGTTCAACCCACAGAACTGGAAGAAAATATTACTTTTTGTTTAAGCCTAGAAGTTTTGGCGTGATGTTTTACACAGAAATAGAAAACCGATGTAGTCTCCCTCTTCATCAATATCTATGTCATAATTTACTGATATATAAAACACATACATTCATTTTATAAACCAAAATAACAACATAAACTACAGCATTTGAGGGGAAAATTCCTATTTACCTTTCGCGATGCCTTTCCAGTACTTGTGCTTATCATGTTGATAAATATTCTCTTGAATTTTAGGAGAAAACCTTCCAACAACACAAACTCACTGGCAAATGATACATTCCCGGGAAGGAAAAATAGGTTCATCCTAAAAGACTGAGATGGTAGAACGTCATGACTGTTAAATTTCACATTTGACTCCAACCACAACAGACCTAAGATTGCTCTCTCAAAGTTACACCTGATCCAGATGAAAATTATAAATTACAACCCAAGAGGGGCACCTGGGTGGCTTAGTCGGTTAAGCATCCAACTTCAGCTCAGGTCGTGATCTCCCAGTTGATGGGTTTGAGCCCCACACATCCAGCTCTTATGCTGACAGCTCAGAGCCTGGAGTCTGCTTCTGATTCTGCATCTCCCTCTCCCTCTCTGCCCCTCCCCTGCTGGCACATGCACTCTCTGTCTCTCTCTCTCAAAAATAAATAAACATTAAAAAATTTTTAATAAATAAATAAATTATAACCAACGTAATTCCAAAGATATCAACATAAATTTCATTACAGGTATGCCACGGAAAGGAATACAATTTCACTGGATTGAAGAGACAGGATAATTTTTGACGAAATGGCTTTTTCAATACGAAGTGATACGGGGGCTCCATAATGCTAGATTCTGAGTACAAAGTTTATTTTAATTTGTTTCACATACAGATAAAAATCCTCAACATTTAGACAACCTAAGTGAGAAACTGATTCTCTTCTATAAAGTATAACTTTTAATAAAGCCCACTGATGACTTAATAAAGACAAGAAACACAGAATGCATTTAGATAGGATCTGTAGCTCTAGGATCTAACCAGTAACTGACAAAGAATAACCATGTACATGTTCACACTTAGTGACACTGACATCAGGAAAATTTTTGATTTTGTAAAAATTGCTGGCATGACCATGAGAGTATGGTTTGACAACTCACTGAACTGAGGAAACCATAGTGCCAACAGAGAACAAAGAGAAATTCAATATGTTACTCCCTCATGTTGTTTGCACAGTTCAAAAATTTTAACAGCTGGGTTCAGGGTTAGAAGACAACTGGGGGCCTCACTGTAGGAGCAGGAGGATTAAATGACAAAAGCAAAGGAAATGGAGAACAGGAAGGCATCTGGCATTCTGGTTTTGGACTATCATTTTCCTCATCTCTACCCTCTACGAGAAGAAACAGGTCACCAATTTTGAAATGCTTTTTTTTTTAATGTTTATTTTTGAGAGAGACAGAGCGTGAGTGGGGAAGGGGCAGAGAGAGAGAGGGAGACACAGAATCTGAAACAGGGTCCAGCCTCTGAGCTGTCAGCATAGAGCCCGTGCGGGGTTCAAACTCCAAAACAGCAAGATCATGACCTAGGCTGAAGTTGGACACTTAACCCACTGAGCCACCCAAGTGCCCCTCGAAATGCTTTTAATTCCTGGTGGGGAAGGATTGTGGTCTTTTACATAATTGTGCAGCAAAAACCTCTTTTCACACAGGACCATAACTATTTTTGGTAACAGTTTCCAAGTTCCAAAGAAAAATATTTGCTGTATTTTAAAATACTAGGCTTAAGAGCTCTATTATTTATTTCTTCACACTGTGCCGCAATGTTCTTTCTTCTTTCTCCTCCTCTTCTTTTTTTAAAATAAGCTCTATGCCCGATGTGGGGCTTGAACTCATGACCTCAGGATCAAGAGTCACAAGCTCTACCAACGGAGTCAGCCAGCCAGGCACCCCCGACAGTGCTATTTAATTTTTTTTTAATGTTTATTTATTTCTGAGAGAGAGAGAGAGAGAGAGAGAGAGAGCGAGCATGAGCAGGGGAGGGGCAGAGAGAGAGGGAGGCACAGAATCCAAAGCAGGCTCCAGGCTCTGAGCTGTCAGAACAGAGCAGGATGTGGGGCTCGAACTCATGGACTGCGAGATCATGACCTGAGCCAAGGTCGGCCGCTTAACTGACTAAGCCACCCAGGCGCCACATCCCACAATGCTTTTTTCTTAACATTGCAATTAACCATGTTCAATACTGATTTTACAACTAAAGGTGGTCAGGCTAGAAAAAAGTCTGGCTGAGTCATTTTTGAGGAACCGTAATGGAAGAAGAGGCAGAGGAAAGGGGGCAGAGAAAGGGCATAGGCAGCCAACCTCAATAGCCCTGGTTTACGCCCAGACTTGCCCAGCTAGCACACTTGGTGGCTGGAGTCCCAGGAGCAGCTGGAATACAGATTCCCAGCCTCTAGGGAGAGCTAAAGCCTTGCCATGGATCTCCCTGGTGCGCTTCTAGCTTCTTTCTTCTTTTGTCTAATCACAAGTCAGCTTCTCCCTGTGCCCTGAGAACAGATTCACCAGTATTTTGTGTTTCCCGGCATGTATGTTCCAGTTCCAGTGTTTAGTAATGTTCTGGTATTTGGCAATATTTTCTTAATAAAATCCCCTTGCTGGCCTCCTGGAACACATTATACTACTTCTCCCGCTACTAGAATATTCATGATCAAGTATGAGATTAAAATTCATTTACAGTAATATTGTTATAGAAGATTATATCCCAGATGAGTAACACCTGAAGAAATTAACTACACTAATTGAATGTTCTCCCCACCCCCCACTCCGGTCACTTTGCCCCTCTATGCTTAAACAAAAGTTAAGTCATATTAAAATTTCCCTAAGGGCATCTGGTTGGCTCAGTCGATTAAGCATCAGACTTCGGTTCAGGTCATGATCTCGAGTCGGTGCATTCCAGCCCTACGTTGGGCTCCAAGCTGATAGCTCAGAGTCTGGAGCCTGTTTTGGATTCTGTGTCTCCCTCTCTCTCTACCCAAGCCCACTCACACTCTGTCTTTCTGTCTCAAAAATAAACATTAAAAAAAAAATCAAATTTCCCAAAAATGTCTGGTAAGGGATAACAAAACATACAGTGATATATTATTCTTCTCCAGCTTCCCCTTTCTACCACCCCCAGTGAATCATCCATCCAAACAGCCTAACTCTGCCAGACTAATCACCTTTAAAACCAGATTCAGAACTTTCCATAGGGCCACTCATTAATGGTTCAGAGCATCACTCAGTTCACACTTTGATTCACCTCAAGAAGTCCCAACTCTCTCCAGAATCTGGACCAGATTCTAAACCGCTTTACAGTCTCTAGAATCACTTAATCATTTTATTTCTTACCACCAAATGCATAAGGACCACTTCCTGTCCCTGGCCAATTACAAGCACCCTCTGGCGTAGATTCCTCTCACCTGGAATGCCTCACTTGCTTTTCCCAAACTCTTCCTCTTCAAGGCCCAGATCAAATTCTGCCACCTCTGAGACAACTCTGTCAAAACAAATTACTGGACTCAGAAGACAGTTCCTCTAGCCAACTGTTCTACTATAATTAAAGTTTCACTAGACAAATTAGCATAATTTACAGGAAAACAAAATCTGCTGTTGCTTTAACTCAAGCATCATTTTGGTAAGAAATGCCTGGGCACAGGAAGGGGCGTGGGCATCTCAGGGTAACAGGACTGATTAACAGTACCAGTTCCTTCCTTAGAAGTAGGAGCTGGACCACCGGTAGGATTTGGAGGGGGTCGTATTCTTCAGTTGCACTGCAGCAGAGAAAGGACTGCCAAACACTGGTCCTCTCTCAATTTGGGAAGGATAAAGAAAGGATCTGAGTTTAACCCCGGTAACTCTTTTAGCAAGAGCAAATGATTTAACTGTCTTCAACACCTGTAGCGACTGTAATTGGAATTCCTACCTCTTGGAGTTGTAGAGAGGATACAATGAGCGCACTGCGAAAATGTATTAAGCACTCAACAAAGGGGTGCCATATATACAAGACGATGCATATTTATGTACAAACCCCAGCCCCCGGATTTATACCTGAATGGGCAAAAATGTTGGGGAGCAGGCTAGTTCTTAACGTGGATAAGATAAGATAAGAACTTGAAATTTGGTGAATTTCGTGCTCAATTGTGTTGATATATTCTCCTGCGAAAACGATATGTTGTTTGCATCAGGGTCTGAACGGAGATTGTGAACGAAAACGGGCGGGGAAATCAGAGCAGGGAAGGATTCGGATTTAGAGACAGTAAGCGGAGGGGGTGAGCTAAGAAAAGCGAAGTACAGATTTACCAGCGCGGGTCGCGGCCTGCTCCCTTTCCTCCCGGAGGTCTGACGGGGCCCGCCTTTGACTCCCTTCTCTCTGCTCCTTGGGCCTCGTGAGGCCTTCACGTCTCCGTCCTTTTACTTTCAGAAACCCGCGCCACCGGCGGAAACCCGTGGGCCCGCAGCAGCAGGCGGGGTCCTTCTTCAAACCCCGCGCGAGGGCCAGGCCAGAGCGTGAGGGGGCGTGCCGGCAGGAGGGCGCCGGGCCAATGAGAGAGCGGCATAGGTGCGGAGGGGCCGGAGAAAGGAGAGCACCAGGCCTATGAGAAAGGGGCCTGGGGCGGTGGGGACGAGAGCGTGCCGGGGTTGGAGGGACGTGTCAGCGCTGAGACTGGCTGAGCCGAGGGGGCGGGCCCGGGGCGGGGCTAGCGGGGGCGGAGCCTGCTCTGGAACTCACCCTTAATGGGCAGCTGGCGGAGGGCTAGAGAAACGGAGCCTGTGCGGAGAGGAGCAAGTCGGTGGCCGTTGTGTGGAGACTGTGTGTGCGGTGAGTGCTGCCATCGCCCCTTCCTGCCGCGGCCCCGTCAGCCCTAGGCCCGCTCCCTCCATCCTCTAAAGCCCGGCGCCCGCCGGGCCTGCAGCTGCTCCGGGGGGAGTGGAAGAGTTGGGCAGGGTCTGTGCGGCGGATCCTTTGTTATGGCACCACATGGGTGTGAGACCGTGCACCGAAGCCCGCTTGGCGACAGAGCCGAGCAGGGGTGGGGGAGACCGGGCCGAGGAGCGGAGATCTGGCTGGAGGGGCCGAGCCCGGAGGACGGGAGAATGGACAGGCCGGGCCGGAGCATCGAAGCCGGATTGCAGGAGACTAGACCCCGGGCCTGGGGACGAGTGGGGGGAGGGGGCGCCGAACCCGGCAGTAGGAGGAGGAGCCGAGAGCCGAAGGCAGCGGGATGCCTGGGAAGGTAGGGCGGCCTTGGGCTAAGATTTGGATCGGGAAGAGAGGAGCGGACGCTCGGCGCCCAGAAACCGTGCCCCTGGGGGGGCCGAAGGCGGGCTTGGTGGTGCCGAGAGGCGCGGCCCTCGGGGCCGATCCTCCCGTTACTGGACGACCGTTTGGTCTTTGCTGCCTGTTCCGTCTCGGGCCTAGATTTTCTCCGGTAGACTGTGTGACTCAGTTTTCCAGAGACGTAACTTCAAGCATTGAATTCCAATTCCTTTTCAGACCTGAGGGCTTCCATAAGTCCTTGCAGCTCTTCCCTGTGGTTAAATATCCATTGCCAAAGTCCCCTAGCAGCTGCTTTGAAACCCCCTCAGGCCATGCTGAAAATTGCGCCCTTCTCACACTTGTCACTCTTGATTTGAGTGGTCTGTTCTCAAGCCATGCAGAAGCTTCCTCTCTCCCTGTACTCAGTAAAGGGCATCCAAGCCAAGAAACCAGGAACCAGCCTTCTCAGCTACCGCGCCCTGTTCTTTCCTCAGTTAGCCATCAAGCCTCTGGACCTCCTGAATATCCGCCACATCTGTCCACTTCTCTGCATTCCTGAGAGCCACCCCAGGCTCTCACGTGGCTACAACAGCCTCATTGGTCTCCGTACTTCCAGACCCCTTCCCCCTTTCTAGTCCATTCTTCACAGCACAGGCTGAGTGATCTTTACAAAATAGAATTCCAGAAGGCTTATCCTTTGCCCATAGGACAAACCCAGTGCCTTAACGAGGCTAACAAAGCCAAGCACGGGTTGGGTCCTTGGTCTCCTCCCCTGCCTTATCTTTCATTATAGCACCATTTCACTTTCTGCACTACCAGGCTGATTTTAATACCTATTCTCTGCCTGGAACACTCTGCATTCGCTCTCTCCCTTCTTTACGTCACATTTCCTTGTGGAACTTCGACTTAGGTTTCTGTTCTCATTAAGTACTTCAAGGTTTAAGTCTTCTCATCGTGTGTTCCTTTTGCATCCTGCATTTCCTAAGAAGGAAATGGCATATCCTTTGCAATTGCTAGTTTACTATCTCCCCTACTAGTTAGTAAGCAAATTCCATGAAGTACTGTGTTTATCTTGTTGTTCCTTATTGTCTTTCCCCATGTCTAGGGCCTGGCACATGTTAATGCCCAGACTACAGTATTATGGTTTTTTTAAATAATTAAGCCCTATTTAGAAAAAGTAAACCTATTTTAGGATTACTTGGCAAATTATAATTAAAAGATGTGGATTAGAAAGGAACTGCAGAACTGAAATATGGAGACGCTGTAACAACGTGAAGATGCAAGATAGTAACAGGTGCTGAGCAAAGTGATTAGACCAGCCTGTATCAAAATGTGCTCAGCCACTTTGAATGTGTTAGAGTTACATGATCTCCAAGCTTAAATCATCCCTATCACACCTGATGTTTGAGCTTTGGTTTTGCTTTGCTTTTTTGCAAAAGAAGGCTTTGAAAGTTAGAATGTGTTTTAATAAATGAACAATTTGTTAAAGTGTGGTGATAAAACCTCACAATACAAAGGAAATGAAACATGGTACCTATTTAAATCAGATTTGCTTTTGCTCTCCTTAAAAAAAAAAAAAAAGGCCTTTCTTCCTGCCATTTTAAGAGACTAACGTGTTGTCTGATATAGACATTTATAATATTTCTTTACTGTTTGCTTTCAAGCCTAATTTAACACAACCTACAGCTTCATCCTCCTTCAATGCTAAAAAGCAGTCTTTCACATATGCTTTCAGAACAGTTTTGGTGCCTAGTATTAGATCTTTAAACTCTGCCTCAAAGGTAGGAAGCACTGGTGTTTGGGCCCCCAAAAAGATGTGGGAATTCTTCAACTGTTAGATGATGTTCTGTACACATTTAGTAAATATAAATGTAATGGAGGGGAATAGGCACTCTGTTGTCAGAAGACCCGAGGCCAAGTCCCAAGGGCATCACTTACTAGCTCTTTCGTAGATTAGGCATAAATTATATACACACCTCATAGGGTTGTTGTAAGGATGAAATGGATGTCTGTTGACGGTGCTTTCTAACTATGTAATGTTATTTCTCTGCCTATTTTGGTTTTGCCTGCAAATTGCTTATAGAGATTCTGAGTTCGAGTAAGATAAAGTTAGGTGATCCCTACTGAGCACTGTCTGGCATCTGGCTTGTGGAGGCACCTCTGAATTCCCCGGGGGGTACAGGCGAGTCCCACACAGGGATGGGACCCACGGCTCTGCCGTCACTGCAACCACTCAGATTGGCCGCAGTACTCTGCACGCAGTTGTTCAGGTAATTATTATAGCACAAATGGCAAATGAGTAAATACTGCTCACTCTGACTTTTCCCAGTTTCAAAGCTTCTCTCCCTGGGAGGATTTTTTAAGTCAGGTTATTGTAAACACGAATCTGCATGTAGAGAGGAGTGGTTCTGAGTGGGCAGGAAAAAGTCTTGTAGGTTAGCTGTACTTTTTATGAAAGGCATTCAGGATCCTTCATTCTACATTTATTTTATACACAATTTGGCTTTGAATAGGAGGGGAGCAATTCCAGCCTGTCTTCCTGGGCCTGTGGCCCTTCCAGAAGAAAGGAAAGAATGGTTTCATTTGATTCTATGGCACCACTGAACTTAGTCTAGTTTACTCTGTATTTAATTCTACTTGCTGCTCAGTGGGTTTTCACCTCAATTACAAAATAAATATTAAAAGAATGACTACTCGGTCCAATGACAACATCCAATTCAGTGAGTCTTACAATTCCCCAAAGAAACTCAGAGACTAGATGGGAAACAGTTTCCATAAAACCCCCAGTACATTAGAGCTGAAGTCTTTTCTTATTCAAACTATTTGAAAAGTACGTTTTTCTGTTTCACTTACTAAATTTGGATACATGACTGCTTTTCAGACTTTGTCCTCTGTAATCGGTTATAAATACAACCCTGATGTTTTTCAAGTTCTTTGGCAAAAGCATAGTCTTCCCAGAAGTCCTAATGGGAAGGCTTCACCTTTACTTTAGAGGCATACAGAAAATATGTCTTAATAACATACTGAATGCTTAACATGAAAGCAGTTATGTGACTTTTAGAAGTAAATTACCCAGTGGCATCAGAAACACCATAACTGTCATCCTTATTTTCTTCATTAATTAGAGTAAGGGCACTTTATACTATTTCTGTGTCTCTGCTATCAGTTTCTGTCATGTTATTTATGCTCTTTGCTGCTTCTTAATTAGAGCTTCTAGGTTATGGATTTTAGTTTCCTGTCTTAAAATTATGAATAGTGTCCTATAGGGTAGTAAGTCACGTACAAGAGAGGGAGTCCTGGCTCTGCCACTTAAGTTACTTAACTGCTCTGAGCCTCAGTCAGCTGAACTGTAAAATGGGGATCTTAACGTCTCAGACCATCGTTGGAAGAACTAATCAGAAATACAGTGTGTTGTTTTGTTTTTTTTTAGATAGATTCATGGAGTTGATTCATAAGTGAGCAGTATTCATTCTGATGTCTCATTTTGAGATTTCAAACCCTTTGAGACCAGGCTTTATCCCTTACCTCAGTTTCCTTGTAGGGTAGCCCCCAGGAACAACCTACTGATGGGGGACAGGTTAGCTGAGTAGGAATCTAGCAAACTGTTTATACTATTTTAAAATCTTATTCGGAAATCTCTGCTGTAGACACACTTTCAAACTATTCATTTTTAATAACAGAGTTTTGTGGGCTTTTACATAACACTTCATAACTTCATATAGAAATTGCAATTTTAGAAATTAATTTCCATTCTGCACCTTAACTGTAGATGACTTTCTCTGCTTTACTGGATTATTGCAATACATGATGGTCCCTTTAGTTGGCTAACCACAATATAAATAGGAAAACATTACAACTCTTCACTTGTTTAGGAAAACACAGTGTGAAATGTTTAAATATCTGTTTCAGAGTGACAGCAAATTTATACTGAAAACCTGTTTTTAAACTTGAAGATCTGTTTGTATCTTCAGTGGCAAATGCTAAAAGAGTCTAGGAACTTGAGAAGTGACCCTAAGACCCACATTCAAGTTGCCATCTAATGCCAATTGGTCCACTTAAATTTTCTCTAGGACCTAATATATATTCAGAACTCTACTTTGTGAGCACCAGCATCCTGAACTGGTGGAAAAAAATAACATACATCAGTACAGCAGAAACAATTAGTATTAAGTTCATTGCTGCACTGAGATATATTTTTTAAATCCTTCTTATCTTCCCACTTACGTTTTGTCAAAGGAAAACGTTCTAAGAACATAGACTTCTGTTATCGTTTAGAGCATTAGATGTTTCCCTTGAGGGATCATTTTTTTTCCTTCAAGATGAGATCACCATCCTCAGAATAATTTATATTCAGCCAAGCATTAGCTAATGGAGGTGAGGTAATGCTAAATGTGACACATTAGTAAGTTCTGCGAGAATCACAGCGCTGATCCCAAGAGTGTGGATTTGCTACTTTCACGTGGAAAAAGCAGATGGTGACAAGGAGAGAACAAATGTGCACGAATCTGAGGCAGTGAGGATTTTATTTACCATTATATAAATTTACGATACTATATGAAGGTCAACTGATACTGTCACAATGTATAGTATTCAGATTCTGGTAACAAAAGCCATGAAGCATGTTACAGTATTTTTTCCTGAGAAATCCTTATCAAATACTATAATCCTACTCTAAAGAATTCATATTTTTCCTTTCAGCCACCAACTGCCTTTACTGCAACGAGATCGTACATCTCATGCCTAATATCAGATATTAATAAATTACAATTATTTGTATTAAGCTTGATCTGCATGAAACTGTAACTTTTAAGAATGATTTGGTCGGAGAAAGTTCAGTAGAGGCACCCGGGTGGCTCGGTTGAGCATCTGACTCGATTTTGGCTCAGGTCATGATCCCAGGGTCGTGATCAAGTTTCACATCAGGCTCCGCACTGGGTGTAGAGCCTGCTTGGGATTCTCTCTCACCCTCTGCCCCTCTCCCGCACCTGCGTACTCTCGCTCTCCAAAAACATTAAGTTAAATTAAAAAGAAAGTTCAGTGAAAAGGAAGTAACTACATAAAAGTAGTTTACTTTAGTAAACTTTAGTTTACTTTAGTATTTCAGTCTAAGAATCACTGCACTGTTGGCCAAAGTGTTTGACAGGATCTCTTAAGGGCTTCAGTCCCATGCGGGAACCTACCAGCATTTAGGGGTTCCTGAGCACATACTGTACATTTGGAAAACCCATTCACAGGGCCAATTTGAGACAAACCCTGGGGGCCAGAAAGGACACTGGCAGGAGCTCAGGGTTCAGCTTAAGAAATTTCTTTTTTCTTTTTTTTAATGTTTTTATTTATTTTTGAGACAGAGAGAGACAGAGCATGAGCAGGGGAAGGGTAGAGAGAGAGGGAGACACAGAATCTGAAGCGGGCTCCAGGCTCTGAGCTGTCCGCACAGAGCCCGACACGGGGCTTGAACTCACGGAGTGTGAGATCATGACCTGAGCTAAAGTCAGATGCTCTACCGACTGAGCCACCCAGGCGCCCCAAGAAATTTCTATTTTTATTAAGTCTTCCTTCCCACTGTGTTTTCAGTCCAGATTTACTACAGGCTGGCCATAAAGTCTTGAAACATACATAATACTATTTTCGTATGGATTGTAATACAACAATAAATCGTTATATATTTGCCTGTGTTTTCAGAATTGTTAGCCACTCTGTAACTATTCTCTCAATTCATCAAATTAACCACAACTTTGTTTTTTAGCAAAAAATTATGGATGGATAGTTATTTTGAGTTCTAGTCTGCCCACTTAGAATTGGCCTGCATGGGGCAATTTGGTCTCTAGATTTAGGGTTCAAGGACATTTGAGGTTTCCTGTACCTGATACATTTTTTTTTTCAATGTGTGAAAGAGAAAGAGAAAGAAAAAGAGGGAGACTAGAACATGGCACAGAGCAGTTAAGGAAGGATTGCTACTTTCATAGTAGAAATGATCTTTGTTACTATTTAAAATAATAGTTACTTTAAAAATAATACATGGCACAAAAACAGACACTCAGATCAATGGAACAGAATAGAGAACCCAGAAATGGACCCACAAACGTATGGCCAACTAATCTTTGACAAAGTAGGAAAGAATATCCAATAGAATAAAGATAGTGTCTTCAAGTGGTGCTGAGAAAACTGGACAGCAACATGCAGAAAAATGAACCTGGACCACTTTCTTACACCATACACAAAAATAACTCAGGGAACAACAGATGTTGGCGAAGATACAGAGAAAGAGGATCTCTTGCGCCGATGGTGGGAACGCAAGCTGGTGCAGCCACTCTGGAAACCAGTATGGAGGGTCCTCAAAAAATTAAAAATAGAACTACCCTCTGACCCAGTAATTGCACTACTGGGTATTTATCCAAAGGATACAGGTGTGCTGTTTCAAAGGGGCACGTGCACCCTAATGTTTATAGCAGCACTATTGACAATAGCCAAAGTATGGAAAGAGCTCAAATGTCCATCGATGGATGAATGGATAAAGAAGATGTGGTATATATATACAATGGAGTATGACTCGGCAGTCAAAAAGAATGAAATCTTGCCATTTGCAACTATGTGGATGGAACTGGAGGGTATTATACTAAACGAAATTAGTCAGAAAAAGACAAAAATCATATGACTTCACTCATATGAGGGCTTTAAGGGACAAAACAGATGAACATAAGGGAAGGGAGACAAAAATAATATAAAAACAGGCAGGGGGACAAAACATAAGAGACTCATAAATATGGAGACTCATAAATATGGAGAACCCTCTAGAGGGTTGCTAGAGGGGTTGTGGGAGGGGGGATGGGCTAAATGGGTAAGGGGCATTAAGGAATCTACCCCTGAAATCACTGTTGCACTGTATTATAACTAACTTGGAAGTAAATTTAAAAAATAAACATACACCATTTTAAAAAAAAAAAGGGCACTTGCTGTGATGAGCACTGGATGTTGTATGTAAGTGATGAATCACTGGGGCGCCTGGGTGGCTTGATCAGTTAAGCGTCCGACTTCGGCTCAGGTCATGATCTCACAGTCTGTGAGTTCAAGCCCCGTGTCGGGCTCTGTGCTGACAGCTCAGAGCCTGGAGCCTGTTTCAGATTCTGTGTCTCCCTCTCTCTCTGCCCCCCCCCCCCCCGTTCATGCTCTGTCTCTCTCTGTCTCAAAAATAAATAAACGTTAAAAAAAAAAATTAAAAGAAAAAGTGATGAATCACTGAATTCTACTCCTGAAACCAATATTGCACTGTATGTTAATTAACTAAAATTTAAGTTAAAGATTTACAAGATAAATTAATATAAATAAATATAATAAAATTTTTAAAATAAAAATAAATAAATAAATAAATAAATAAATAAATAAATAAATAAGAACAGTACAGGGGCCCCTGAGTGGCTCAGTCGGTTAAGCATCCAACTTTGGCTCAGGTCATGATCTCATGGTTCATGGGTTCAAGCCCTACATCGGGCTCTGTGCTTACAGCTCAGAGCCTGAAGCCTGCTTTGGATTCTCTCTCTCTCTCTCTCTCTCTCTCTCTCTCTCTGCCCCTCCCCCACTTATGCTCTGTCTCTTTCAAAAATAAAATAATTAAAAAAAAATTTTTTAAACAATACAGATATCATAGAAAAAATAGAAAATTAAAATTTTAAGGAATGAATAAGTTGCCAATAATCCCATCCCCCAGAGATAGCCACAGTTAACAGGTTAATATGTAAAGATGCTAGATAATTACTTTGGGTCTTTTTCTTGTGTTTGCTTTGATGGAGATTATTTTATACAGCCTTAAAAGCATTTTTTTAATGTTTTATTTATTTTTGAGAGAGAAAGCATGAGTGGCGGAGGGGCAGAGAGAGAGAGACAGAGACAGAGAGAGAGAGAGAGAGAGAGAGGGAGGGACAGAGGATCCTAAGCGGGCCCTGTGCTGACAGCAGCAAGCCCGACACAAGTCTCAAACTCAACTGTGAGATCACAACCTGAGCCACAGTTGGACACTCAACCAACTGAGCCACCCAGGCACCCCTGTAACCTGTATCTACTTAGCCTTACATTATAAGCATTTGATATATAATTGATAAGTACTTTTTTGTACTGTTTATATATTTTGATTAAGAGAGGGCTGGGGAGAGACAGGTAGAGAGAATGGGAGAGAAAATCCCAAGCAGGCTCCACACTCAGTGCAGAGCCTGATGCAGGGCTTGATCCCATGACTGCGAGTAATGACCTGAGCCACCCACGTGCCCCCTGCTAAGTTGTTTAAAAAACTTTTATAACAGGGCTGAGTGTAGCCTGCTTAAGAGTCTTTCTCTCCCTTGCCCCTCTCCCATGTGCACTTTCTCTCCAAAATTTAAAAAAAAACAACATTGTTTTAAGTTTTATAGCTCTATTAGCCAGTGTATGGATATACCACAACTTAACTATTCTCAGTTCTCGATATTCTCAATATTTTGTTGAAAAATGCGTATCCTTCCCTCCCCACCCCCACCAACCCCTGGGGCTATTTTTTTAGGCTGCATTCTTAGAAGTATGATTTTACCAGGCCAAACTTCAAAGCATTTATTGAGGGGGGGAGGACATATCAAGATGTTCTCAAGAGATGATCCCAGTTGACGTCCCTTCCAGTAGTGTATGAGAATGCCTGTCTCACACACCTCTTCTCATATTGTGCGTGATTGGTTTTAGGTATGACTTGGTTCAAATACGTGGGTAAGCCCGCACAAAAATACAGCTAGGACATTTTGGGATTCTTGTCTCATGGCTGATCTAAATATAGAGGAAATAGGAGCAATCCCAGGGAAGTACCTAATCCTCCCTCTATCACACTCACCATCTCTTTACACGGGGTGTCCTCCTTCCCATCATGGCAGATGAACCCTCTCCTGTTCTTAGCTGAGACTGACACCTCCCCACACGTGAGCTACATCCACAAACCCTTTCATCCCTTCAGGAACTTTCTCTCCTCTTGCCCTATTAATTTCTCACTTTACACAGATCAGTCTCACCAACATGAAAGCATGCCTTCTATAACCTGTCTTTAAAACCAAACAACTTAAGAAATCTCCAGCTACTATCCCATTTCTCCCTCCAGCTACTATCCCATTTCTCCTTTCCCCTTCACTGCAAAACTGTTTACTCACTTTTGTTATCTTTACTCATTTTCGTTCTCCCATTTTCTCCCCAACCCTCTGCGGCAACATGGATCCTTTTAAACTATGATTTTTGAAAAGTATAAAATGTCGCTGTTGGGTAAATGCAAAATAAATGTGTCAGATATTTTAAAGCATTTTTTTAATGTTTATTTATTTTGAGAGAGAGAGAGAGAGAGCATACACGTGCAATTTGGAGAGATGCAGAAAGAGAAAGGAGAGAGAATCCGAAGGAGGCCCAGATGCAGGAATCGATTCCATGACTGTGAGATTATGACCTGAGCCAAAATCAAGAGTCAGATGCTTAACCGACTAAGCCACCCAGGTGCACCAGATATTTTAATTAATAATAGAACCAGTAAGATATTAAGACCAGTTCAAAGGAGAATTGGAAGAACAAACATAGACAATTAGGTATAATGAAATGAATTTGCTAATAGAAGCAAAACTGGTTAATATCCTATAGGGTGGTAATACATCATTTGAAAGGGTCCTCTTTTCTACAGGTTCAAAACCAACTGCATCATTAAAAGACACGTTCATTTTTGTTGCTATAGACAAGAATCATTTGCATGACCATCCATTTTCCATGACTTATCTTCCTACAGAGTTGTAAAATAACCTACACAGTACAAGGTCAGTCAAAAGACACCCTATAAAGTCAAGATTCCTCTTGACAATGGCCAGCACCACACTGAAATGATATACAGTAATTTCTTTTGCCCATTTCCAAGTGTTAGAGAATTTTTCCTGACATTCCTCTGATACTGCCCCTGCTGCAGTCACCTTAGTCTCCTACTGGCTCTCTAAATACCAGAGTGCCCCAGTGTATCTCCAGCACTGATCTCTCCCTGATTCCAGACTCTTAACTGCCTACATCCACTGTTCAACTCTAGTCTAAGCCATCATCATCCCTTTCTAGAACTATTCTTTAAGGCTTTCCATTGGCCTATGTGTTTGTGCTCCAGTCTTCTGCAGTTAATTCTCCACTCAGCAGTGACAGTGATCTTTTGAAAGCATTCCTTCCCTCCTCTGCTTAAAAACACACCAATGGTTTCTCCTTGCAACCAGAATAAAACCCAAGCTGCTCTCAGCTCCTGAGGGCCCCATGTGATCTCACCTTTCCTACTCCCATTTCTCTTCCCTTCCCTCCCCTCCCTTCCCCTCCCTTGACCATGCACTAAGTGAAATTAGTCTTCTTTCTGTACCATGAATACACCAAACTTTTTCAGAGACATTGTACTCGGGGGTCCTTCTCTGGCAAGGATAGCCTCAATGTCATTTGGATCTCGATATAAATGTCACTTCGGAGATGGCTTCTCCAACCACCTTAGCTAAAGTAGCTCATACTCCCAGTCTCTCTAGTACTTTACCCTATTTTATTTTCTCCAGAGTTCCAATTAGTGTCAGAAATCTTACTATCAATCTGTAACTATTCTTCCTTTCTAGGATGAAACTTTCTTGAAGGTAAGAACTTTGC
Organism: Lynx rufus; assembly: GCF_022079265.1. NCBI lineage: Eukaryota > Metazoa > Chordata > Mammalia > Carnivora > Felidae > Lynx > Lynx rufus. Next base: position 187,205,077 of record NW_025814845.1, read on the forward strand.
CTTGTCTTCTACTCTGTCCTAGTACTTACAATGGTACCTAGCACAAAGCATGTGCTCACTAAATATTTGCTTACTTACTAAAAGAGGGTTCATCACTATCCTCCCGTGATTTTGTAGAAAGCCTGTAGGAAACAAGATGGTAGAGAAGCAAAAAGTCTTTGTTAGAAATGCAAAATGAAGACTGGCTTTGAGAGAAGGTGAAATGCTACCCTCCTCTGTGGTTGAATTGAAATGGTGGCACTTCCTTTCCTCCATATTCTTGTCTCCATCTTTCCCCACCACAGGGGCATATAATATTTAGGGAGAAGGCAGGAAGGAACTTAACTTTGGAGAACAAAAGAAGTCTCCTTAGCTCTTAGGAGGCCTTGAAAGGGGCGGGCTTTGGTAGGGATTTTCAGTTTGGGAAGATGAAAAAGTAGGTTCTAGAGATGGATGGTGTGATGGTTATGCAATAATGTAACTATACGTAATGTCACTGAATTGTACACTTAAAATAGTTAAGATGGCAAATTTATGTATGTTTTATCACAATTTTTTAAATTTAAAAGTGGGAAGGGAGGCTAAGGCTTTCTATATAAGCTCTGTGGTTGAGTAGGTCCTGTTGATGGGCTGGTATATTCTTTTAAGATTCCTGATTTTAGCATACGAGTTAGGTTAAAATTGTATCTTGGTTAGAATTTCTGAGATAGCCAGGGCTTCCAGAGGCTGGAGAAAGTTGAGAAATTTTGGCCTTGTTTTTTCTCTCTTCTTTATTTAAGGAGGCAGATTGCCATGGGAAGTACCTTTACTTCTGGAAGGCTAGAGAAGACATGGGAGAACTCCAGAAGACAAGTAGTAAGGACCTGGCTTCCTCGGAGGCCTCAGAGCAGAGTGGGAAGGAAGGGGCCTCAGTCACTTAGCTCTGTGACTGTGGACCAAGTCATTTAATCGCTAAAAGTGGAGTTTTCTGACTTGTAAGAGTGTCGGGAAGAGAAAAGGTCACATGCCCAGCACAAGTGTCTGCTGTATAATAAGTGCTTTGATTGTTAAAGACTTGCGCACTGCATAAGGTAGGCTAGAATTGTCTGATGGAAGCATGAAAGCAGAAACTTCCAGTTCTTACTTCCTGGTTTCCCAGGCCATCCACCCCACCACCCTAAACGAGAAGTCGGGATTCTCAAGCCCAGTTTCAGAATAAAGATTATATGGAGGTTTGGGACTTCTTGGTGCTGTATCTCTCAAGAATCTAAAGCATCATAGAATAGTATGATGTGAGGTATACCGTTGTGATGGGGACTTTCTGGGTTTTGTGTTGATGGTGTTGAGTTAGAAAACTGAGTTCTTATCCATGAATGACCTGCTCTGTTGCAGTAAGTTGCAACTGGTACCTTGGTCGGGTGGGAGTGTACAAATGTAAAAATTGATCAAGCCGCATGCTTCTTCCCTGTATACTGTGTGGACTTCATAGCTCGCTTAAAAAAGAAAGAAAGAGACCAAGAAATGGGCTCCGTTACACATACTTTTAGAAGGGATCATTGTTTTCAGGTTTGACTCACAGAAACATTTAACAGAGGAGGTGAAGCTGGGGAGGGGGGTAACGCTAATGTGAAAATGTCCATATAAAGCATTAATTTGGAGAAACCATCATTGGAATAATTAAGAGGAGGCAGTGATCTTATAAGGACAGATTTTGATTACTTTCTATCTTTATATTCTAGTTAGAAGTACCCATGGAGAACAGTGAAAACTCAGTGGATGCAAAATCCATTAAAAATTCCGAAACGTGAGTATTTCTAATACTATCTTTATAATCAGAGAAAGGCACGTGTATGTGACACAGCGAACTTTGAGAAGCAAGGAAACAGAAAGGCCTTTCAAACCAGAGACACCCAGCCAGCTCCCTACTTCAGCAGCTGTGTGGCTCCACACATGTCTACTTAGCGTCCTTGAATCTTGTCGTTAAAATCAAACTTGCATCTAACTATGGGGAGGATGGGGGGAAAGACGAGGTACAGTGCCTGACCCACAGTCAGAGACCCCAACCTGGAAGTGGGACGCCACAGGAAGGGCAGAACTTGCAGATCTGGATGGTTCTGTGCTTCCCTAAATCCTTCTGCAGGATGAGAGCTTCTGTGTTTGGGGGAGATTTTTGGCGTTGTGTTTATCTCTGAGTGACAAGACTAAAATGAAATGACAATTCCGAGTCTAGGGAAGAATTGCCTGGTTTTAGATGATCTTGTACCCTTTGTTTTTCTGTCTTCCTTTTTGCAATATTTTACACATTAATGTTTCCCATAACCAGATGTTGGAGAAAGAAAAAAAATAAAACTCAAAACACTATTAATTTAATTCATGTCATTATCCATTTGCAATCTCTTGGAGAACTTGAATTCTAAAATTTCTTTCTGAGACCTGATACTACTATTTTGGACCACCCAGGGAAGTAGTAGTTTTAGTACTAAATAAGAGTATTACAGAACTATTAACAGGTTACCAATAAAGATTTAGCAGTGTCTGTTTCACTAAGGAGATTTCCTAGAAACTAAGCTTTTGAAATGCACTCTCCTTTTAGAGGGTTTGGGGATTTTTTTTTTTTTTTTAATAATTTTTTTTTTAACGTTTATTTATTTTTGAGACAGAGAGAGACAGAGCATGAACGGGGGAGGGGCAGAGAGAGAGAGGGAGACACAGAATGAGAAGCAGGCTCCAGGCTCTGAGCCATCAGCCCAGAGCCCGACGCGGGGCTCGAACTCACGGACCGCAAGATTGTGACCTGAGCTGAAGTCGGACGCTTAACCGACTGAGCCACCCAGGCGCCCCTTTAAAAACCTTTTTAAATGATACATGCATTTTCCTACCTTTTCATATCATATAGAAAATAATTTTTTTACCGTTTTTATTCATTTTTGAGAGACAGAGAACATTAGCAGGGGAGGGGCAGAGAAAGAGGGAGACACAGAATCCGAAGTAGACTCCAGACTGAGCTGTCAGCAACAGAGCCCGACGCGGGGCTCAAACTCATGAACTGTGAGATCATGACCTGAGCCGAAGTCAGGACGCTTAACCAACTGAGCCACCCAGGTGCCCCTAGAATATAATTTAATAGCAAATTGCATGGGAGCCCAAAACAGATTTAGGTCGTTTTTGTCCTGTGCTAAGTTATCCTCACGTCCCTTGGTTTTTTGAGTCTCTGCTCTTTATCAGGCAGCCCCCTCCCCCCCGCCCCCCGGCTCCCCCAGCTCCCCCAGCCTGGCTATCCTACTGCCTCCTAGGAGGCAGCAGGAGGTGGAGAATTACTGTTCTGGGATCCATTATCTATATGGTCTCCAACAAGTCAGTCTGCTTTCAGAGTGTTGATTTTCTCACCTGTAAAATGTGGGGATCTTCACCTCTAGCTAAATATAATAGTTCCTTTCTGACCTTGACTGCTTTCATGTACTATTTTCATCTTTTTCCAACAATGTTTTTAGAATTGCATGTAATTGCATGTAATGAAATACTCTCCGGTTAAAGGCATGAGTACATGCACTTTAGGTATTGAGGTTTGGCTGTTCCTAGACCTGGTATTTACTGATTCTTGGGCTAGATCAGAGTTTGGGCTTCCAGTCTATTTTGGTCAAGTATTATTGGAATGTAGCCACACACTTTGACTTACATATTGTCCTGGGCTATGTTCACCAGCAGAACGGAGGAGCTACAAAAAACACTGTATGACCTGCAGGCCTCAAATACTTGATATTTGGCCCTTTTGGAAAAAAATAAAAGTTTATTGACCCTGATCTAGGATTAACAGAGGTTTAGCGACTTTCAGACAAGTATTTTCCAGTTATTTACAACAGTGATTTTCTGTATTAACTATTAATTTGTTTAACTCATGGCATTTAAGGAACAATTTAGGAATTGTGGTAAATATTGTGCTTCAAGTCATATATGCATTTTGTTGCTTTCCTAGCATTTCAGGGTAATTTTTAAGACGTTGCTCTTACCTTGAAAGGTAAAATATCTCATAACATTACAAGAAATTTAAAATGTTTAAAGCATAAAATGTATGTGATGAAATTCTAAAAAATTTAGAGGAAAAGCAAACGTGGAGATTAAAAGCCTGGACTCTGAAGTCCAACAGGTGCTCTTGGCCTCGGTCCTGACACGTTATCTGCATAACCATCTGCACATTACTTAGCCTCACAACAGTCACTTCCTCATCTGTAAAATGGTTTCTTGTGAAATTTAAATCAGGAAAGGCCCGCACCACACAGCCTAACATTCACCCAACAAATGTGAACTGTTCGTCTGTGTTATAAAAGTTGTATTGATGTGAACAGCAGCATTGGCCTTTCTATCTTTGTAAACTGTTTGATTTCCGAGCAGAAAGATCTTCCATGGAAGCAAATCAATGGACTCTGGAATATACATGGACAACAGTTACAAAATGGATTACCCTGAAATGGGTTTATGTATAATAATTAATAATAAGAACTTTCATGAAAGTACTGGTATGTATCACAACCCAACTTTTAGTCCTTTTCAAATATTGCACTATTTACATTTGGTATAATTTTAAAAATAGAACTGATGCTATTAGTAAACGATAACACAGAATAACCACAAAGTAAGGATGGAGCGGGACCCTTCATGTCCTGCAATACATTATGAACTCTCCATCTTCTATCCACCATCATAATCTCTCCCTCTTCCTATAGCAGGCCTCCTATCTGTGTGTTGGCTTTTCTGCCCTCGTTTCTTTATCCCCCTGTTCCCTCTTTAAGGCTAATGGAAGGATTCAACAAATAATAGGTAGTAGTATTTTTTCATTCCAGGAATTGTACAGGGCACCTGGTAGGTATTCTCTTGTTTAATTTGCATAACAACCCAGAAAAGCAACCACGGTTAGGTGCTGAAAGGTTAAAATTCTTGTACAGAGTCACACAGATAATTTAATAGCAGAGCTGGGACTTGGCCTTGGTGTGCCCGACCACGCCCCCAGCCTGAGCTCTCAATCCACCTCCTGGACTCCTTCACCTGTTTGTATCTTCACTTGCTCTATTGACTTTTTCCTTTCCCCCTACAAAAATGACAGAGCCCCATTTGAAAGAGACCTTTCTTTTACCCTGCTTCCTCTTAAGCTTTGATCTCATTTTTGTCTCCTCTAAATTTTGAAAACATGTACTTCAAGCTTGCTGTTTTCACTTCTTTCCATCCCTCTTGAATCTGTTTCCTCCACTACCTCTCCACTGAAACTGTTCTCTTAGGTTCACCATGGCCTGATCACCAAATCTCCTTCCCAGCCTCTATGCTGAGTGCCACTTGAATCTACTAATACATTGCAGACTTTATTTTTAGAGAATATAAAAAATAAAATCCCCTACAATCCTAAAAAGCTAATTAATATCTTGATGTATTATTTGATATTTTCTCCTGACCGTTTCTCTTAAAGCTTAATTGTATTCATAATATGCAAGCAATATTGTATCCTTATTCCTCTTAACGTAACATAAACATTTTTCGTGTTCCTATATAATCTTCAGATTTTTTTCTTTTAATGATCATATAGTATTCCATTTGCTCCATTTGTATAATTTACGATCTGAATGGGCTATTTTTCCACTTCTTATTTTTTAAATTGATGCTGTGATCATTCTTTGAATTGGCATATCGATCACATTAGAATTGATTTTTAACTAAAGAAATTAGAAGCAGCAGATCTAATTTAGGAAGCTGTCTACCAGAGTGGTGGTGAAAATGGCCAAAAGAAGCCAGGTGGCACTGGAAAGATAAGTGGGCCTTGGTGTTAGATTAGTTATGAAGAATGAGGACACGGTGAATGGGGATGGGTGTCTAAATCTGAATGGCAGCATTTGTATTGCTTTCGGCTGTAAGTTGAGATGCCGCCTTGAACCATCGGACATTCTGTCTCACGTTGCCAGTTATGATGCCCACCTCCTGTAGGATTTTACATTGTTGAATATGTTCTTTAACAACCATAAGAACAAACAACAAACCAGTAGTCTGGCTTTAGAGCAGACTTTAGAGCATTAGAGTGAGCTCTTTTTCTGCTTTGAAATTTGAAGGTCAGGGCCTTGCAGTGATCTCTTGACAGTATCATACTTTCGGTTCTACTATTAAATAGCTCACAGGGGTGCCTGGGTGGCTCAGTCAGTTGAGTGTCTGACTCTTGGTTTAAGCTCAGGTCATGCTCTCATGGTTTGTGGGTTTGAGCCCCGTGTCGGACTCTGTGTTGACAGCTCAGAGCCTGAAGCCTGCTTCGGATTCTGTGTCTCCCTCTCTCTCTCTCTCTCTGCCCCACCCCCTCCCCTGCTCACGCTCTGTCATGCTCTCTCTCTCAAAAAAACATTTAAAAAATTTTTTAAATGGCTCACAACCTAGGACCAGAATTCACTCACCTTGTCACATAGCTGCATGGTACCCTCAGCCTCTCCAAAGTGAAAACTTTGCTAGACTTATTTTAATTTTATAAAAATTACATATGGCCATAATAGAAATTTCAGAAACTACAGATTAACAAAAGAAAAACCATTAAAATCACTTATAGTCACACTACACAGAGATATTCTATCAACAATATTTTGGAGGTATAGACATTGAGTCTTTTTTTTTCTATTCATACATGTTAATAATTTATTCAATTCTAAGGTGTGTCCTCCCCAACATTTTAGTATTTTTAAATCTGGGTGCACTGTGCAATCAATCTGTACATTGATGTGGAGGGTACTGTAAAGGAGTGATGAAAGCCCAGGACCCCCAGGTACAGGCCTAACGCGAGCTTTGTCACTTTCAACAAGTACCTGAACCTCTCTGTGCTCCTGTCCCACATCTGTACAAAAGAAGCTGGTCATAATCATGGTCTCGTGGTGTTTGGAAAGGGTTGGAGGAAATTACTCCTGGCAGGATGCCTGGTGAAAAATATTAATGTGGTAGTGGGTTTGTGGGGTTTTTTTCTGAAAAAATATTATTAAAGTAGTAACGTATCTTAAAATTGCTGGGAACTTAAAAAAATCCAGTTCCTCTGAGTGTATGACATGTGTATATGGTTATATATATATATATATCATATTTTTCCTAAACAAAAGTAGTATCCTATATTGTTTTATAGGTTTTTTTTATACAATGACCATTTCCCATGGTAAAATTTTGCCTACAGAAATGGCAACACAGTATTCCATTATATAAATGAATCATTATTTAACCAAAGTTCTCCCATTAAGCATTTCAGTTGTGTTTTTTACTAAACAGCTGTGAAAGATCTCCTTATGACCATAACACTGATACAGCTTGTATTATGAAGTGTCTTATATGCCAAGAAACTAAAGAGACTTAGTGTTACTGACGATCAGAGTAACTGAATTTTCTTAACAGCTGAAAAGAAGAATTTATTGCGCTGAATAATTCATTCAGAGCCATTACTCTTTTTTTCTTTTTAATGCAATTTAAGTAATCCTTTCTGTTTTCCAGGAATGCCGTCTCGGTCTGGTACAGATGTGGATGCGGCGAACCTCCGAGAAACATTCACAAACTTGAAATACGAAGTCAGGAATAAAAACGATCTTACACGCGAACAAATTGTGGCATTGCTGGACAGTGGTAAGAAATAATGAAGAGTGACCTGCCTCGACGTCCAACTTTATATGACGGTAGCTGTAACTACAACCGTAAAGCGTGAGAACGGTGGCGTCGTACTGTTTATAAGCCTACATTGTATATAAATGACATAAGAGTAGTCGTGCCCCCCCCGAAATGGTCTGAGCTGTGCTGTCTGGCACAGGTGGGGCTTCAGTGACCTCTCGGTTCCGTCTTCAAGTCCTTCATCTTTCTCCTGTGCGGTTTCCTAGGAGATGAGTGAGTGAAGTTGTGTTGGGTTTTCTTTGCTTATTTTCCTTACTTATAAACTTTTTTCCAGTTTCTAGAGAAGATCATAGCAAAAGGAGCAGTTTTATTTGCGTGCTTCTAAGCCACGGTGATGAAGGAATCATTTATGGAACAAACGGACCTGTTGACCTGAAAAAATTAACAGGTTTCTTCAGAGGGGATTATTGTAGAAGTCTAACCGGCAAACCCAAACTCTTCATTATTCAGGTAATCTTTCACTGAATAACCTGGTGACGGAGGATTAATCAGGGATTAAGTTACTCGTTTGTGGATTAGCCGATGGATTATTTTTTTCTCCCAGATGCTACTGAACTAATGTTAACTTTTTTATTCATTTAAACTACCACTTACGAGATCTAGAATAAATGTTCATTTTAGACTTCTATCAAAAATATTCTTCATAGTTAACATCCATTTTTACACAGCCTTTACATTTCTTAGGAATCAGTTATGTGTGTAGGGGTACCTGGGTGGCTCAGTCACTTGAGTGCCAACTTCAGCTCAGGTCATGATTTCAAGTTGAGTTCAAGCCGTACATCAGGCTCTATGCTGGCAGCTTACAGCCTGGAGCTTGCTTCAGATGCTGTGTCTCCCTCTCTCTCCCCTTCCCCTGCTTGCACTCTGTCTCTCTCTCTCTCTCTCTCTCTCTCTCTCTCTCAAAAATAAAATAAATGTTACAAAAATGTTAAAAAAGAAATCACAGTTATGTGTATACACACATGGTGTTTTATTTTTTATTGTTTATTTATTTTGAGAGAGCGAGAGAGTGAGTGACAGTGGGCATGAGCGGGAGAGGGGCAGAGAGAGAGAGTCCCAAGCAAGCTCCACGCTGTTAGCACTGAGCCCAACATGGGGCTCAAACTCCCAAAAAGTGAGATCATGACCTGAGCCAAAATCAAAACTGGACCCTTAACCGACTGAGCCAGCCAGGTGCCCCACACATAACAGTTTTTTAGTAAATGTGTATTTTCTAACCTCTAGGCCTGCCGAGGCACGGAACTGGACTGCGGCATTGAGACTGACAGTGGTACCGAGGATGACATCGCCTGTCAGAAAATACCAGTGGAAGCCGACTTCTTATATGCGTATTCCACAGCCCCTGGTAAGGATGCAAACAGTGAATGTTACCTGGAGATCTTAAACACAAAGAAACTGTTCCAAAGGCTGTCAGGATTTTGATATTCATGAACAGCTAGCAGGTATTTCAGGTAACTTTAGCTACAGAGAAGTGTCTGAAGGTTGTCTTCAGAGAAATCTGGCTGGAAAATCTGCTGATAGAAGGAAGCATACTTGGACAGTGCCATTCATGAACTTAATTCCAGATAGGAGGCTATAGGGTAATGCAGAATAGCACTATCGTGATTTAGTAGTAGAACACAATATGTACCATTTTGTCACAGGTATTGTAATTGTGAGAGCTTCCTCCACTTCTTGGAATAGGAGAGAGGTATGTTTTCCAGGAATTCTTTGGGAGATGGGAGATAAAAAAGATAAACCTTAATAGTATATGACAAGGGAAAAGAAATGTGGTTTGTGTTAAACCCATCAGCATATAAATAAGTATTGATTGTGTGATTTATTTATTATGCAACTAACTCAGGGTGTCACAAAGTTTGGAAATGGGGGACAGATGCATTTTTTCTTTAATTTTTTTTTTTTTTTAACATTTATTCATTTTTGAGAGACAGAGTGTGAGTTGAGGAGGGGCAGAGAGAGGGGGAGACACAGAATCCAAAGCAGGCTCCGGGCTCTGAGCTGTCAACACAGAACCCAACGCGGGGCTCGGACTCACAGTGTGAGATCATGACCTGAGCCGAAGTCGGACGCTTAACCGACTGAGCCACCCAGGCGCCCCTGAGGACAGATGCATTTTTAAACGATGTTACATTTTTAAATACGCTCAGTATGATTTCTTTTTGACCTCAGGACATCTTTCCAGGTAAAGTGCTTCTAAATTAGAAGCAGTCGATCCAAGAGTTAATCTGAAAAAAGTACAATAAATATTTTTACCCTTTTTTGGAGTTTTTGAATACTAATGTCTTTATCATACTTCATTCAGATGCCTCGTAGATGCATTTAGGACACTCGAATGTGTGTGCAGACACGAGCAGCTTCTGTCTTGGATGAGTCAATAATCTGACTGCAACACTGTGCTACCCCAGTGGTGCTTCTCACGCGTTTGCCTCTGTACCTTCTGCACATTACCCTCTACCCTCCCTGCGGGAAGGGGGACCCAGAGAAGAGAGCTTCCCATAATTCAGCGGGGAAGGTAGTTCACAACTCTTCGTTTCCTCGCCACGAGCAGGGGTATATACACAGCACACTTTTGTCCCCTCTAGTGTCATTTCCCCGGACACCACAGGCGCCATTTCTTTTCTTTTTTAGGGCTGACCCTGCTTGAGGAAGTGTATGCTTGTTTTCTCTTGATGATTATGTGGGAATTTATAACATCAGACACTCACGGCATTTTGGTTACATTTTGCCTTGTAGGTTACTACTCCTGGCGAAATTCCAAGGATGGATCCTGGTTCATCCAGTCACTTTGCTCGATGCTCAGACTGTATGCTCACAAGCTTGAGTTCATGCACATTCTTACTCGGGTTAACCGAAAGGTAGCTCTAGAATTTGAGTCCTTTTCTCTTGACTCTGCTTTTCATGGAAAGAAACAGATTCCATGTATTGTGTCTATGCTCACAAAAGAACTATATTTTTATCACTAAAGATGGATGATTTTTTTTTTTTTTTTAGTTTGTATGCCAAGGGAGGAAAAGGTTTAACTGCTTTGTTTTCCTCTCTCATTTAGATCTAATCTAATACTTCAAGTGGTATTTTGGAACATGGCACTTTCATAGCAGCAGAATTATGAGGCTACCTCAAACTCAGAATCAGGTAGTTGAAATCAAACTTAATTAGGGACAAATAAAAGTGAATAGTGGCACAATCATTGTGAGGGGAAATGTTTGTAAATTAACTGCTCTCATAATTAGCAAGTTTTAGTGATGCCATGCTATGAATTCTTAAGTAAATACGGAAAACGTTAAACATTGTAGTTAGGAAGTTCAGTGATCCTGGTATGCTGTCATTTAAGAGTATGCACTCTCGTTTTTGTCACACCATAGACCTACTGATGTGGAATAAGGTGTCCTAGAATTGTGGGGACCCATGGACACGGTCAAAGTCTTAAAGACCTACCTTGATTTTAGAATCGGTATTTGGAGATAAGGCCCCTGTACTTTTAGATCATTTGTCTGAGTGCATGGTTTTGTGATGTTGGTCCTGAGCAGGTCTTCTGCGGCAAAAAGTCACGTTTACTATTGAAAAAGAAACTGAGTGTTTTGCTAGAGAGGCAGTGTGCGCAAATTCCGTTGATTCTTGTGAGGCTAGATGCGGCATCAGTGGAGGGAGACAGGGTCAGAAGTGCGAAGTGCCAGAGAGAGTTCATCCACCAGCATCGCGGTCCTGATGTCTGCGCCCGGGCCCATCCGCTGAGCTCTCACCAGGAGAGCACCTGAAGAGCAGCTACGTAAAAACCTCAAACTGTAGATCGTGCTGATGGCAGCGCGAATTGACAAAATTCTACAGGAATATAATAAAACACACCGTGCATGGTAAATAGTGTCATGCAACGAAGAAGCAATAAATCCATCAGCTGGGTGCTCCATAACTAGGAGATGGTTTGACCTGAGCAGAGACACGGCGGGCACAGCCCGTGTGATGTGATGGAGACGGGGCCACAGACCGGCTTCAGAAAAACCACCGCCAGTTAGTTGTTTCGTATGGACTGGTGCGTGTGGAGGATGAATCTCCAAGAAAGCAAACCAAAGCAGAAATGTCTGAATTGGAAATTTTCCAAAGAAGGTGAGCGTCACAGCCGAAAGCATAGCACGCTTTGTAGTACGGTTTTTAAGCAAGCTATTTTCTGTTGAAGTCTACACAGGAAATGGTCCGGTTATAATCACGTCCTGTTCTCTGAAATGAAAGGCCCACCGCACACAGAACCTGAGACGGCAGCCAGTCTCCCCTCCCCTGGCGCAGGGGAAGCGGCGCTCAGGCAGGCCCTGGGCCGCTGCCGCGTCACCAGGTCTCCCTGGTTTTTCCGTCTCACGTTGCACATAAGCTATCTCCTGCTCAAAGAAAGGAACTCACATTTATAAATGACAGCTCTTTGTTTTGACTATGGAACTTTTTTGTATAAATGAAGCATGCAATGGTATCTGTGTGACTGTTCTGTAAACTTTTGTTACGATTTTTTATTTCAAAACATAAATTTTAACTTAAAATTACCAACATGGTCAAGTTTTTGTTGTCGTTTCTGATGTTGTGCTACTGACTGTAGTTAAAAACATTTTTAACCAAGGAGCGCCTGGGTGGCTCAGTTGGTTGGGCGTCCGACCCTTGGTTTCAGCTCAGGTTGTGACCCCACGGTGGTGGGATCGTGTCTGGCTCTGTGCTGACAGTGCAGAGCCTGCTTGGAATTCTCTCTCTTCCCCTCCTCTCTCTCTCTCTCTCTCTCTCTCTCTCTCTCTCTCTCTCTCAAATAAATAAACTTAAATTAAAAAACAAAACAAAATGGCGGCACCTGGGTGGCTCAGTCAGTCAGTTAAGTGTCGGACTTCGGCTCAGGTCATGATCTCACAGCTTGTGAATTTAAGCCCCTTGAGCCTTACGTTCGGCTGTGCACTGGCAGTGTAGAACCTGTTTGGGTTTCTCTTTTTCTCTCCCTCTCTCTCTGCCTCTCCCCTGCTAGTGCTTTTTCTCTGTCTCAAACAAACTAAAAAAAAAAAAAAAAAAAGAAAGAAAAGAAAGAAAGGGCAAACATGCAGTTTTAAATTTCTTCCAGTATTTCTGTAATACACATATTACACTATAAGTCAGAAAACTAAATTAAATTATCCTAACTGGGAATAGGGGATTCCTATTTCCAAGAAATAGAGGATGGCATGAATAACTTTTTAAAGACTCTTTAAAGCTATAGTTCTGTAATGGGTTGAGAAAACCAGCCCATTCTAATCTCCCTACTATCCAAAGAAACTTGAGATGTTAAAAAGAAAAAAAAGACCAAGGGTGTGGACACAGTTCACGGAAAAAGAAAGACCAAATGTCCCTAACGCTCACATAAAGAGCTTAACCTCCATCATAATAAGAAAATCAAACATCTGTCCTAAAGTTTGACACCATTCTGTGGGCGAGGCAACAAGGAAATACATTCTCCCACTGGTTGAAGTGCAAAATGGTATAATTCCCTGTGGAGGAGAATCCAGCAATACCTATCAAATTATTTACTCTTTGAAGTAGCAATCTCATTTCTTAAGATTCAAACTACCCATACATCTGTATATGTACAAAGTTATAGGCATAATTATTCATCACAACACTTTTCATGGGTAAAAAAATGACAGCGACCCAAGCGTCAAGAAGACAGGTGAAATACACTGTGATACAACCACGTGATGGAACATGATTTGCTGTGAAAGAATGAGGAAGATCCTCAACTGATAGGTAAAGATCTCCAACATAGGTGATTAAGTAGAAAAGGATGAAACACAGAACACTATAGATAATATGCTGCATTTTGTGTCAAAAGGGAGAAGGGAGATAAGAATATGCATTTGCCTAAAGAAACACCAGCAGGATTTAAAAACAAAAAAAAAGAAGAAGAAGAAACTAACAAAAATGTAAATGGTGGACGCGGACAGGACAGAAGTGAGATTTCACACGTGTTCACTTTTCTGTATCATTTGGACTGTTGAGGACCATGTCAATGTATTACCTATGTCAACTGAGAAAAGAAGCAGAACTTGAAATAAAACAAAAACATTTATTTTGGGTCTCAGAATGGCAACGTGGGAGCACAGATTTAGGTGGCAACCCAAATTTTGGCGCCCCAGGGAACACAAATCAGGATTTATTAAAGACAAAAGGGGGGCGCCTGGGTAGCTCAGTTGGTTAAGCATCCAACTTCAGCTCAGGTTATGATCTCACAGTTCATGAGTTCAAGCCCCGCGTCGGGCTCTGTGCTGACAACTCAGAGCCTGGAGCCTGCTTCAGATTCTGTATCTCTCTCTCTCTCTCTCTCTCTCTCTGCCCCTCCCCTGCTCATGCTCTGTCTGTCTCTCAAAACTAAATGAACATAAAAAAAAAAAAAAAGACAAAAGGGAAGGCTTGCATATGTTTGCAAAAAATGTTGATTGGTGTTGACAGCAGAAAACTAACCTTGGCTAACCACGGTTGTTGCTAAGGCTGTCACTCGTTGGTTCATTACGGTACCAACCTGCCCGTGTTCCCTGGAATTCCTTTCCCTGGTATATTTGCTGTTTGGCCCAGTACAGAAGTTCATGGTCCCGCCCAGTGAGGTGTGTGCAGAAGGGCCACCTTGATGGCCTCCCAGCTCCATTTTAAAACCCCTTGACATAAATGACTCCTTTTTATTGCGCCATTCATACCTGCCTTCAAAAGTGAAATTAAATCAAGGGGGGTGGAAATGGCACAAAACTGTTTCAGTAATGAGAACACAAATCAGCACAGAGGGGAGCGGTGGGGAGGATACCATACATTCCCAAAAGCCATGTTACAGGATTCTGTTTAGCTTGTTAACTTTCTTTTTTTGCCTCAAACTTTGTAGGTATTAGTTGCAAAATCATAACATGCTTAATATTAGAACTTGACCCCAAAGTAATTCTCAGTTCAGTTTTTTGGTTGCTGTTGAAGGAACACACTAGAATATTAGTTTCTTGCTCGATTTTCTACTTGTCATGAAAAGACTTAGCAAATATATGATTTCACTCATACGTGGAATTTAAGAAACAAATGAAGAAAGGGGGGAAAGACAAGCCAAAAACACACTCTTAACTACAGAGAACAAACGTGGTTACCAGAGAGGAGGTGGGTGGGAGAAGCGGTGAAATAGGTGATAGGGAATTCAGAGTCCACTTATCATGATGAGCACAGAGTAACGTATAGACTTGTTGAATCACTATATTGTACACATGAAACTAATATACTATCCTGTATGTTAACTATCCTGGAAGTAAAATCAAAAAAAAAAAGCACGGGGGCGGGGGACGGGCACCTGGGTGTCTCAGTTGGTTAAACAACTTTGGGCTCAGGTCATGATTTCAGGGTTTGTGAGTTCGAGCCCCACATCCGGCTGGCTGCTGTCAGCACAGGGCGAGGAGCCTGCATCTTCTGCCCTCCCCCTCTCTGCCCCTCCACCACTTGCACACTCTTTCTCAAAACTAAATAAAACACATTAAAAAAAAAGATAATGAAAAGACCTGAGGAACTGAGATATTTAGGAATATTCAGAAAAGGCAGACATCTCCCTTTCAAGAAAATGTTTTTACCAAATTTAAACTTGGTACAAAAGCTATTAAGGAGCATGTCTGAGTTAAAAGAATCCATTGTCTGATCTCCTTCTGCTTTGTTTTTATGTGACTTTTTTTTTAAATTTTTAATGTTTATTTTTGAGAGTGTGTGTGTATGTGTGTGTGCGTGTGTGTGTGTGGACGCGCACCGGCGGAGCAAAGAGAGAGGGAGACACAGAATCCAAAGCAGGCTCCCAGCTCTGAGCCGTCAGCAGCATAGGCCCACGCGGGGCTCGAACTCACAGACCTCGAAATCATGACCTTGAGCTGAAGTCAGACTCTCAACCGACTCAGCCTCCCAGGCGCCCCTATGTGACTTAAATGTAAGCTTGGAGACCTGACAGCCTTAGAGGGAAGCATGGTTGGCCAGCATGTTGAATGCTAATTCACTGATTTTACCAAAGAATTTCCAAAAACCCATTTCTGCCTGGCAGGTTTAAGAAGCATTAATGGGGCCACTGTGGCAGGAGGACAGTCAACAAGGGGGAGAGTAGACAAGGTCAAGAGAGAGGCCTTGGAGGTGCTTTGTCTAGAGATGCCACCCAGGGAAAGTACACGTGGGAAGAGGAAGCACCAACATTTGAACACCCAGAAAAGGAGACAAAGGACCACCAAAGTCAAAGGTGGGAAAACAGTAGAGGCTGAGAAAGCCACAGGAAGAAACGTTCCAGAGGAAGTGGCCAGTGTGACAAACTACCAAAAATTCAGAGAAAAAAAAATTTTTTTTAACGGCACTGGATTTGTGACAGGAGGTTATAAGTGAGCCCGACAAAGGGCACTCTGCAAATATTGAGACAGAAGCCAGTTAAGAGTGGATCAATACATCAGTGGAAAATGAAGAAACGGAACTAACAAGTATAAGAAACTTGAGAAATTGGCTTTGAAGGACGGGAGAGAGAGAAGGGAGTAGCTAGAGCAGGAAGTGAGGAAGGGTAAACCTGAACAACTGTGGGAAAGAGGAGGGGAGACTTTTTTTTTTTTTAACAGGGGAAAATGTGAGGCGGGGTGCTGAGGAAGCTAGGGTTACAGTTTTTGTGGCCGGAAGTTCCTTTATAATAGCCTCTATATTTCCTGTGAAGTAGAAGGCAAGGACTCTGCTCCAAGTTAGGGAGGGGACAGTGGGATCAAAGGTTGAAAGAGTAAGAAGAGTTTGCAACAGTCATTGTCAAGAGCAGGAGAGGGAGCTGGGCAGAGAAGCTCAGGAAGGTCTCTGGGGGGTGCTGAGGGCCTCCTCAAGACCAGAGATTATGAATCCACAGTGGCTCCAGCCGCCCCGTTGGCATGATTTTATCTGGTGCACTCAGCTGCTTGGATATTGGCATGCGTTGGCTTTATCCGACTTGGATATTGGCATGTGTTGGCTTTATCCAACTTTGGACCTTTGCCCACATTTGTTAAAAAAAAAAAAAATTACAGAGGGGGTGCCTGGATGGCTCAGTTGGTTAAGCGTCTGCCTTTAGCTCAGGTCATGATATCATGGTTCATGGATTTTCTCTCTCCCTCTCTCTGCCCCTCCCCTCCCTCTCTTGCAAAATAAATAAATAAACTTGAAAAAAAAAATACAGAGGAGCCACAGACTTCAGGATACTGAAAAATGAGTTACTGAATTGATGAACCATAGAATGTGAACCAGCTAGAGAGGGCAGGGGAAACAGAAGGGGTATAAATGCAGGGAATATGAAGAGTGGTCCAGAGCCTGGTGGTCCTGATAAATCTGAATATCTATTGTAGGGCCAGTAGTGGAACAACGTGACGAAATGAGGGGAGACCGTGGTCAGAGAATGAGTGGAAAGTGGGGCAAATCTGATCATGAAAATGATGTGACTGAGTACAGGGACCAAGTAGCAGGAAGCAGACCATGTTGGAAATGAGGTCATGGACCTAAGAGGTGAGGATGGTGGGAGTGGCCTCATCCATGTAAGCCCTGATTTGCTGAAATGAGATTCAACGTTTATTTATTTTTGGGACAGAGAGAGACAGAGCATGAACGGGGGAGGGGCAGAGAGAGAGGGAGACACAGAATCGGAAACAGGTTCCAGGCTCTGAGCCATCAGCCCAGAGCCCGACTCGGGGCTCGAACTCACGGACCGCGAGATCATGACCTGGCTGAAGTCGGACGCTTAACCGACTGCGCCACCCAGGCGCCCCTGAAATGAGATTCAATATGAGGGAGTATAGTAATGGGATAATGTGACAAAATTTAGTTGTGTTCACAAACCTTTGATTGTATGGAATTTTAAAAAAATCTTTTTTTTTGTTTTTTGTTTTTTGTTTTGCCAAATAACATTTTTGGAACACTATCTATTATCACCATTATTCATTAAAAAAAAAAAAAAAGACATTTTAACCCACCTTCTCATTTACCCCTCGGCCCCCAAATAAAGAAGGACATCATCTCAGATTAAACGAAAGTACTTCCCAAGAAAAGGGGATGTACCGATGGCCAATGATTTAATCAATTATGCCTACGTAATAAAGCCTCCATAAAAACCCAAAAGAACTGGGTTCAGAGAGCTTCCGGGTTGGTGAACACATGGAGATGTGGGGAGAATGGTGCACCCGGGGAGCATGGACAGTCTGCGTCCCTTCCCTAAACCTTGTCCTAACCATCTCTTCCCTCTGGCTGTTTCTAAGTTCTAGCCTTTTACAAAAAATTGGCAATCTAGTGAATAAAATGTTGGTCCGGGTTCTGTGAGCCACTCTAGCTAATTAATGGAACCCATTAGAAGGGGATCTCACTAAGGGAACCCGTTAGGGGATCAGTGGAACCTCTGATTTCTAGCCCACCATCAGAAGCAGAGGTGACAATCTAAACTTGAAGTTGGCAGGACTGAGACTTTAACCTGTGCCATCTGATACTATCTCCAGGTAGACAGTGTCAGAATTAAGCTGCAGTGAAAAACATCTACTTAGCTGGTGTCTAAGAATTGATTAATGGTGTGGGGGAAAAACCTATACATGCTGCTATCAGAATCTGAATCTTTGATGTAGCATTTGAGAAGTGCTACTCTTACTCTAGTCCATTAGAATAAAATTCCACTTGCCACCTGAAATAAATTTGTACTCTTAAAAATTTCCTTCCTTGGGGCGCCTGGGTGGCTCAGTCGGTTAAGCGGCCGACTTCACCTCAGGTCATGATCTCACGGTCTGTGAGTTCGAGCCCCGCGTCGGGCCCTGTGCTGACAGCTCAGAGCCTGGAGCCTGTTTCGGATTCTGTGTCTCCCTCTCTCTGACCTTCCCCCGTTCATGCTGTCTCTCTCTGTCTCAAAAATCAATAAACGTTAAAAAAAAAAATTAAAAAAAAAAATTTCCTTCCTTGATGAGACTTGGGCAGCGAGAAGCAGCAGTAACTAGAATGGCATAGAATTGCCTTTTACAGAAATCTTTTTACCAAAAGTTTTCCCTGTACACCATTAGTATGTCATCATCAGTGATTTGCCAGAACTTTCCATAGATAAAATAAAGATTCCAAGTCTTCATTTCTTTCCGTATTTATCTAACTTTCAGTTGATCCTGAGCAAGAGAAAAAAAGTGAATGTCAATGTGGGAGGGTCTGAGTCAGTCCACTGCATAGATGATTAGGAAATAATAGGTTGAAATCAAAAGTAACTGCATGTGGATGTTAGGAACGAGGATATTTGGGTCCCAGTCTGTATTAGGCCACTAATAGTAGAGTGATCTTGGCCAAATTACAACTTTTTTTTTTAAGTTTTTTTATTTTGAGAGAGAGTGTGCGTGCACATGGAAGAGGCAGAGAGAGAATCCCAAGCAGTCTGTGTGCTGTCAGGATGGGGCTCCATGTGGGAATCGAACTCATGAACTGTGAGATCATGACCTGAGCAAAATCAAGAGTCAGAAGCTTAACCGACCAAGCTACCCAGCGCCCCCTGAATAAGTTTATTACAATATATCTAGATCCTGTTGTTCATTTACAGCATTTATTTCTAGACCTTCAAGTTTTCCAAGATGCTTCCCCATTTTTAAAGCTTAAAAAAAAACCTGATTCTGCTCAAAACCTTAGTGTGTGTGTGTGTGTGTGTGTGTGTGTGTGTGTGTGTGTGTGTGTGTTTGCTGTTATTTCCAATTTTGAATCAGAATACAATGTAATCGGGGTGCCTGGGTGGCTCAGTCAGTTAAGCGTCCAACTTCGACTCAGGTCATGGTCTCACAGTTTGTGGATTTGAGGCCCGCATCCAGCTCTGTGCTGACAGCTCAGAGCCTGGAGCCTGCTTCGTATTCTGTGTCTCCCTCTCTTTCTTTGCCCCTCCATGCTCATGCTCTGTCTCTCTCAAAAATAAATAAACATTACAAGTTAAAAAAAAATAATGCAATCAAGAGTTCCATATAGAAATAGTAGATCCCTGTTTCCAGCCAACACTACCCCGTGTCTATTTTGAACACTGGTGTCCAGAAGCATCGTTGGTGATGCAAATTCAGATGGAAATGATTGAAAAGTAAAATTTTCAAGTAGTATCTGTTGGGTTTCTACTATTTAAAAATCCGTAAGAATGAGTTGGACTACCGCTGGGGTGAGGGGTGGAGGCAGCCTGTTTACTGAAATCTTGTTCTGCACCTGCACAGTCTCACCCCACCTTCCCCAACTCCTGCTCCCCATTCACCCTTCATGGCTCTCTGTCCCCTGCAATGAACTTGAGACTCTGGAATGAGGGAAAAAAAAAAAAATCAGATGTGTCTGGCTTGTGCATATCAGCTACGGTCTGATTCAACACTCCCTTGTCCCAACCCAGGCTGATACAAAATTTAATGACTTAAATATTAAAGTCTGCTTTTAATGGACAGACTCCATCCTTCCATTTACTTTCGGTACTTTATCCCTAATTGATCAACTTGTTAGCCTCCTGAAAAAAAATTTCAATAATCTTATTGTGAGAAATGGAATATGAACTTTCTAGATATATCTGATGGTCAAACGAGTCAAATATCACTTAAATTTCATTTAGATTTCTATTATTAGTATATAGTCATACAAAATTAGGATCTCATTTATCCCTGCTGTCTCCCTATCCCATCCCATCCCCTCATACATCCTCAAGCATGTAGCAGAATTGAAAGGTTGAGATGGCTGAACCAAAACAGTGGTTTGGTTTATCCAATGAGAACATAAAAAGAAAGACAGACTCAACTCAGAGCCACTATCATACATTCATATCCTTTAAAGTTAATCACGAAAACTTTTAAATTCTGTGTAATAGATTCTCTTCACAAATGTCTTCCTAAAACTCAAGTCCCGGATGGAAGCTTCTTACGAAAGTTCATCTGAGAGCCTTAAGGCTATCTACTTTATGTTGAAGCCCTGATGTAAAAAGTCCCTTCAGATCACCATGTTGATAAGAACTACCTTAGTTGGAGAGCGTGGCATAATATCCAATGGCATCGACTACATTCCAGGAAATCCTGAGTTAACATGTGCCACTGTCTCCAGAGGTGTTAGTTTGCGAACGACCCATTTTTCAGCCTGGGAAACTCACAGGTAAACTATGACTAAGAAATATTTTTCACAGGACATTTGTCACAACTCATTTCAATGCAGACTCCCCCGTCTCTGCTCCAACTCCCACAGCTATACTTCCTCTGTTGGGGTTCGTGAAGCGAGGGAGCACCGGTTGTACTGAGCTAGCTAGCTGCCTCTTCCCCAGGTTGGACTGCGGCCTCTCCTTCTGTAAAATGGGGGCAAAAATATCTTTCTTCCTGTAGGAGTGACATGAGAATTTGTCAACAGAGGAGTTGTCTGATGAATTTGAAGCAGACAAAACGACGGCAGGTTATTTAGATAGCCATCAGTTTGCTGTCATTGAAAATGTCCGGAGAACTAGGAAAACTGCTTTCTTTACTTATCAGCACATATACTTCCCAACTTGATGCCCGCCCCCATTCTAAGTGGTTTTAAATATTAACTCATATTCTGTTCTTATCAACCTTATGAGACAGCCCCAGTTTACAAAGGAGGAAACTGAAGTAACTGGACCAAAGCCACGACGAAAGGAAGGAGCAGGGCCAGGATTTGAACCCAGGAGTCTAGCTATAGGGCCTACCCACTCAACCACATTGCCGAGCTACCTCAAGGGAGGTCCTGTATGACCTCGGCAGCCACGTTAGCAGGTTCAGTCCTGAGCGTGCAGAGGATCTCTGGGGAACTTAAAGTTATTTTGTTTGTTTTCTTATTTTTTTTTAACATGTATTCATTTTTGAGAGAGAGAGAGAGAGAGAGAGAGAAAGCGTGAGTCGGAGAGGGCCAGAAAGAGGGAGACGGAGGATCTGAAGCAGGCTCTGTGCAATGAGCACAGAGCCCCACCTGGAGCTTGAACGCACGAACTGTGAGATCATGACCTGAGCCAAGATCAAGAGTTGGCCGCCCAACCGACGGAGCCGCCCACCCGGCCACCCCTCAAGTTGTTACTGAACAAATATGTATTGAGTATTCATCATTTCTTTGCCAGGGATTGTGCTAGCTGAAAGACACATTTCATGCCCTTCTGGAGTCTGTCAGATGGTTGGTGAAATAAACAGGGAACACCTGGTAAGAGGCTATTTCCCTCCCTTTGAAGTCAATAAGGATAAGCTGAGTCCAAGAAAATTCCAGGGTGTGTGAATTCTAAATTGCCTTATCCTAGGTAGCCTCTGGCAGCCTCCTAATCTCTACTTATTTATCTGTCAAAAGCAAAGGAAACCTTGATGACTCAACAGTGTAAAAAGTATACAGCTGCTTCTGGCCGCTCCCAGGGCAGGCCAACTGATAGGTCTTGGTATGACCAGCTTCCCCCACACCACAAAGAGAGGAAGCCACGCTAAGTCAGAATCGGTGGGCTTTTCAGGGACGGCTCTTAACCCCCATGTGGGGCACACTGGGCTCTGGAGGGAATGCTGATTTCCTCACCGGGTTTTACATGGTGAGTGGGTGTGGAGGGGAATGAATATCAAGACGCTGGAATACGAGATGAAGGGAAACAGGTCGTTGACACTCATTCTAACAAACCAGCGCCTCTTCGCGTTGTTGTGTTTTTAAAGGAAAATAGTAACAAAGGTCAAGATAATACAGCCAACGGTCATTATATATCTATTCTCAGGAAGTATATGCGGAAAAATCGCCAATGAACAAATGAGGGTTCAGAAGACAGACTGATGCTCAGAAGACCTTCTAAGATATCCACACTTGAAATCTCTTTGTGTGGTGTCACAAGTCTCTTTCCACTGACATCCAGTTAGGTCTTGGGTTGTGGATGCGAAAGTCCTGCTGAGAAGTGAGGAGTCTGACTCCAGGTCGCAACCCTACGTGTGATCTCTCAGGCCCAACGTTAAGAATTACAGAGGCTTTACCTGGCAGACCGCGTGGGGGAAAGCTGACCTCCCTGCACACACAGTATCTGTGTGCACCGAACTGAGTCTCTGCAGGGATACCCAGACCCTCCTGGCCGGCGATGCTCTTACAGATATCTGCATTCCTCCATTTGGAGGCCTCCTTATTGGGAGGCCCATGGCTGAGTCATTTTTCAGACACCTCTGCAGAGGCCACCTTCTAGGCTTGGGGGGAAGGGGACTCTGAGAGGCACTTTCCTTCACTCTGACTCAGCATTCATTTTTTTCACTCCCAGTCCACCCCTCACCCCCCTCCCCTGTCTCCTCTTCACAAAACAGTAGGAGTCTTTTGTCTGGGGCTTCCTGTTGGTGCCCGCCCTGTTCCACTTCCACGGGGAAGAACAAAACACTGGGAGAGCCAGTGCTTTCCTCAGTCTGCCTCCTGCTCATACCCTCACGGTAAGCATTTAAAGGCAGCACTGTTACTCTCATTTTGGCTTGTCATTGATCATCTCGATACCCGGCCTTCCAGCTCTCTCCAGCTCAGCTCTTGCCAGGCAGGAGGTTAAAACAAAAGGATATTTTCCAACTGGAATTGAAAAGTAAGTATTAGGACTGAGGTGACTCTATTGCCCAGACAGCCTGCGTAAGCAAACCCAAACCTAAGCCTGTCACGCCTCAGGGCTAGGAAGTCAAAACCTAAGGACCACCAGTCACAAACAGCCGACTTTTCCAAATAAGGCTTCTGTCCAGCTAGAGCCAATCAAGTCATTTCCTTACTTTGCTTCTGCGTCTTTTCTGTGAAGTCTTTCCCTTAGCTCCTATGGAGCTCCTGACCACTTCTGGTTTAGTGCTGCCGATTCAAATCCATTTCGACTCATATAAACTCTAAAAAATGTAATACGCCTCACTTTATCTTGCAACTTTACCCTAGCAAGGGCACCTGGGTGGCTCAGTAGGTTGAACATCGGTCTCCTGATTTTCGGTTCAGCTCATGATCTCACAGTCACAAGACTGAGCCCCATTGCCCACCGCACCCCTCCCCCCCAGCTCTGGGCATGGAGCCTGCTTAAGATTCTCTCTCTGCCTCTGCCCCTCCCACCCTGATAAATTCACATCAGCTTCAGCTGAATCACAGTGTTGCTTGTCAACAAGGATCTTTTGGATGACTTTCAACCAAGGCTAGTGTACAAATGGTATCTTTTTAAAGCACATGTAAGGAGAGCCAGTCAAAGTTTGCACCCCTAAAGTCAACTGCACCTCAGACAACAGAGAAGGGTTAGCTGTCTCCTGAGCCCAGCTGGGACAGGCAGCAGGTCTGTGAGGCTGCTTTCCCTGCAGCTACTCTGATGGAGGGAAGGGTGTTGTGGGAGTGTCTTTCAGGGATCTTTCAGGGGTATCTTTCAGGGATCCAAGCAGGAAACGCATAGCAGTCTTAAAAATTAACTTCTCCAGGGGCGCCTGGGTGGCGCAGTCGGTTAAGCGTCCGACTTCAGCCAGGTCACGATCTCGCGGTCCGTGAGTTCGAGCCCCGCGTCGGGCTCTGGGCTGATGGCTCAGAGCCTGGAGCCTGTTTCCGATTCTGTGTCTCCCTCTCTCTCTGCCCCTCCCCCGTTCATGCTCTGTCTCTCTCTGTCCCAAAAATAAATAAACGTTGAAAAAAAAAAAAAAAATTAAAAAAAAAAAAAAAATTAACTTCTCCTATGGCTAAACTTAGCAGCTGATTAGATAGAAAGGCAAACATCGTAGGTGAAAGAGAAAGCTGTACTTTCTAATTCGTAGATGGCTGTGTCCTAGAATTGTGTACATTAAAAAAACCCAAGCTGCAATAAACTTGTGAGTTTGCTTTAAACCGCCTTTAACCCCAAGTATAAGAATCATTTCCTTTGAGGGGCGCCTGGGTGGCTTAGTCAGTTAAGCTCTTGATTTCAGCTCAGATGGTGATCTCATGGTTGGAGAGCTCGAGCCCTGTGTTGGGCTCTACGCGGACAGCGCGGAGCCTGCTTGGGATTCTCTCTCCCTCTCTTTCTGCCCCTTGCCCCACCTTCTGTCTCTCAAAATAAATGAACTTGATAAAAATTAAAAAAAAAAAAAAAAAGAATCACGTCCTTTGAGGAACTACAGGGTGGCAGGGCTCCTGACAAAAGAGGGGATCACTACCAGAGGAGAACACAGCAGGAAGTGATCCCATGATGGTGAGTGTGTGTCCACACACACGCACACACACACACACACACACTTGCTCAGAGGTTCAGTTCACTGGGACAGCCTCCCATTTGGTGGGTATACAAATTAACTTGAGCACTCTGTTGATAAATCAAGTTACCTGAACCTCAGTTCTACTTGGTAGTGGAAAACTCATCAGTTCAGGGCAAACTGGATCCATTCAGAGTTAACCCAGCCAACTTGGGGCTCTCTCCTTGCCTGGAGTTGGTGAAGTGTCGTGTCATGGAGGTAGGAGAAGGTTGGAGGACTGGAGGTATCTGGTTCTCCATTGTCACGGGTGCCCCGTGGGTCCGACTGAGACTTACCTCATCCCATTTGGTTGTCCCCATCACTTGTGCTCTCTGGTATCCACTGAGATATCTGCGTTCCCATTGAGCCTCTGCTGTTATGGTTACTCTGCTACCACTGTGTCCTCGAATCCCTGAGGCCCCTGTAGGGAGGAAAGGGAATTTTTCCTGGAACTTTCTGGGCTCTTGGCTGAGACCCCTGTCATAAAAGTCAGATTAACAAGAGAAAGAAACCCAGAAGTTTACTAACATGTGTACCTCGTGTATAAAAGGAAGATCCCCAGGGAAAAGTGGGTTATAACCTCCCGAGATGGCCTAGGCACTGGCTTAAATACCATCTTCAGGTAAAGACAAAAGAAAGAAAGGTGAGGTGGTCTAGTTACAGTCTAGTTAAGCCTCTTATGATCAAGAGTCATCCTTCCCTTCATGGTACAGAGAGGGAGACAAGCTTTCAGGTGGAGACTTCCCTTACATAAATGCCAATTTCTCAGGGCACTTCGGTGGCTCAGTCAGTTGAGTGTCCGACTTCGGCTCAGGTCATGACCTCAGGGTTTGTGAGTCTGAGCCCCACATCAGGCTTGCCTGTCAGCTGTCAGGGCACAGCCCGCTTTGGATCCTCTGTCCCCTCCCATTCCCCTCCCCCCACTCCTCCCGCCCCTTGCCCACTTGCCCTCTCTTTCTCTCAAAAACAAATAAAACAGAAATAAATAAATAAATGCCCATTTCTCTCGCAAAAAAAGTAACTCCTATTCCATTTTCGGAGCTTCGCCTGCGTCTGCAGTTACTCAAAATAATCCTACGTCAAAGAGGCATATTTTGGGGGAGCGTGTTTTGCACCCCTCAAAGTTAACTGCCCCTCAGACCACACAGGAAGATTAGTTAGCTGTCTCCTGAGCCCTTCTGAGACAGGCCCAGTGTCTGTGAGGCTGCTTTTCCTACAGCTACTCTGATGGAGGGAAGGGTATTGTGGGAGTGTGTCTTTCAGGGTTCCGAGCAGGAAATGGGCAGGGACCCACACCAGTGACTCACTTTGGCACTCTCCTTATTAGATGTCCTCCTTTTCTCAGCTCAGAGGACTGTGACCTACCCGCAGGGATGCAGGGGACGGAGGAAGCCCAACAGTTACTCATTCTGTGTCAGCTTCAGCTGTTAGACGTCAAACTCAAGACATAATGCCCTCATTCTTACTTCCGCTGCCAACAGTTCTCCTGGGGGCCACGAAGACCTCATGTCTAACAGCTAAGTGGACAGTTTGAGAATAGGGAGGGTAACAGAGTCAAAGGAAGTGTGGACGCGGATGATGGGAACGCATCAGTTAATATTTCCTAACATTATTTTGCCACATGTGCTTATCATAGCAGTTGGCCCGGCTGCGTGACTTCTCCATGCCGGATGCTTTCCAAACATCGTTTCCTGTGATTCCCACACGAACTTATGAGGTGGGTATTATTTTCCTAATTTTATAACTGAGGAAATGAAAGATCAGAGCTTAAACAGCTTGCCTAAGGTCACACAGCCTGTATAGGGTGGTAGTGCCTGAACACGAACCCAGGTATTTCTGACTCTCAATTCTTTGCTCTTTCTACCACTTACTTCTCCAGAGGAAACCCAGTGAAGAACACAAGCTAAAGCACGCACTAGAATCTGGCAGAAAGCATGCATCTGTAAAACAGATCGCAGAAACACCTTCTACGTGCTTCTCAGAGCTCTGGCCTTTTGAGATGCTGAAGCGGCTCGTGGGAGGAGAATCAGTCAAGCTGACAGAAGCTCAGAAAGCACTGGGCGATAGCATGGCCCTTCCTTGAGGATGGCTGCAGGAAAGAGCGGAGGAACAGCTGAGCTCCAATCCTTAGGAGCAGTCTGAACAAATTCGAGAGCCTCATTTGCCAGAACCTGCTCTCAAGGCGGCCAAGAGCCGTACCTCGTGGCATCACTTAAAGAAGCCAAAATAAGAAGGCGAACGAGTCCCAGGACAGGGTTTGGAGGCTACAGGGTTGGGGAGTCAACTGGGGCGGGTTGAAAATTGACACCTATTCATAGGTTTCTTTCTCAACTTTTCTTCCTGAGTTTCTATCCAACTCTATTCTTCTCTCACCCGTGACTGTAGGATCCAGAAAGCAAAGGAGCAGGAGGTGCTGTAGCTGGGGGATGTCAGCTAGGAGCATCTGCCCACGGCGTCGTGCGTGAGTAGCAGCAAACATCCATGAGCCAGAGGACCAACGAGGAGCGTTTGGGCGACAAGTGTTGCTCTAGGCAAGCAGCAGACGCCTGGGCATGCCAGAGTTGGGCACCTGGGAGGCAGGGTGATCCTGTGGCCCTCAGGAACTCAAAAACAGAGTGGAGACGAGGAAGAGGAAGCAGCCCTGTAAAATGGAAAGCTCACTGACTTTGGAGTCCTCAAGACCTGGCCACGAAGCCTGACGTCTCTGCGCGTTAACTACGCGACCTCGGGCATCTTGGTTAACCTCCACGAGCATCGGTCTTCTTATTCGTAAAATGACCAAAGTAAATAATATCATCCTTGCAAAGCGGTTGTGGAGCACACAGCTTAGGGCGTCACAGGCAATCGGTTCTGTCCTGCATCAAAGCTCATGTACTTGCTCCTAAGGGATCTCTCATGGTTTCCATCAGATTCTTAGACCCCATAAATTCAAGGTTGCATTCTCTGTCCTACGATGTGCAAAGCACTGTGCTAGTGCTGTGAAATGAAGGTGCAAGCTGCTGCAGAAAGCTGGGCAAAGATGAGTGCTGAATCGTGCCTGTCACGCTCGTTTTCTGCTGATGACAGCCACTTACTATAAGCTTAGCATCTTAAATTTTTTTAATGTTTATTTATCTCCGACAGAGACAGACAAAGACAAAGCATGAGTGGGGGAGGGGCAGAGAGACAGAGGGAGACACAGAATCCAAAGCAGGCTCCAGGCTCCAGGCTCCGAGCTGTCAGCACAGAGCCCCACGCGGGGCTTGAACCCACAAGCTGTGAGATCATGACCTGAGATGAAGGCCAACACTCCACCAACTGAGCCACCCAGGCGCCCCTACAAGCTCAGCACCTTCAAACAGCACACACTTGTTCTCACAATTTCTGGGGTCCGGACTCCAGGCGCAGTTCTCCGTTCAAGGACCCACGAGGCTGAAACCAAGATGCCAGCTGGGTCATGTTCTTCTCTGGGTGTTTACTAGGGAAGAAGCCATTGCCAAGCTCATCAGAGTTGTTGGTGGAACTCAATTCCTTATGGCTATAGAACTAAAGTCCCTGTTTTCCTAGCTATTGACCAGAAGCCACTCTCTAACTACAAGCCACCCTTGGGTCCTCGCCACTTGGCTCCCTCCACAGGCAGTTTCTAACATGCTGTTTGCTTCTTCAAGGCCAGCGGGAGGCTTTCTCTCCCTTCAAATATCTCTTCCCTTCGGAGAAGGCCCAGATCCTCTTTTGAGATGTGGCCGCTCAGGTCAGTCTCACCCAGAATCGTCTCCCTTTTGATTAATTCAGAGCCAACTGATCAGAGACCTTAGTTACGTCTGCAGAATCCCTTCCCTTTGCCATGTCACCCAACCCAATCACAGGATGAAATCCCATCATGCTCCCACATCTCACTCACACTCACAGGGAGAGAATCATCTGGGGCACGGACACCAGGTCCAGGAAGAAACTGGAAGAACATATAAGAATTCTGCCAATGATACGTGCTTAGTCATACCCAGCTCCAAGCGGGGGCTGAGGGCTAAGCCTTAGCACAGGGTAAACGACACGTAGTAGACACCTTGTGAATCAGCAACTGATCCACTTGGAAACTCACAAGGTGATTTTTCTTCTTGCTAGATAGTTTACAGAATCACATCACCCTTTTCAGATGCCACACCCCGAAAGAATATTGTCCTGCTGGGAAATGTGTTGCCCTGGGGGAAGCCTCTCTCACCATCTCAGACACTTTGCATTCTGTCTGTCCTGCAGACATCTTAAGGTAATAATATTAGGGCATCCAGAGGAATGCAGGTTATGCGGCCTGGGATCTAATTTTAGAAATACTCTCAATCTAAATATGGGGAAACTAAGGCCCGGCTAGGAGGAAAGTCACCTGGCCCCCTGCTCCGGGCCTCTTGCAGTGATGTCCTGATCAAAATTCCCACAGACTGGTCCGCCTTGGCTGTCAAGGGAGGGAAGTATCGGCTGAGTAAGATCCTAGCAGGTTGTGTAAGGAGTAGGTGACAGTTGACAAAATACTAGCCGGTGTCAGGTGGGTTGAGGGATTTTCCAAACAAAGTTTAATTTCCTGCATTATTATTACCGTAAAGAAAAAGAGGTAGGTAAAAATTATTTTCAAATTAATTGAAATCGAATTCATGGCGTTAATTAAGGAATACTTCTTTTGCATGAAACCTTTTATTTTCTCCTTTTCGATGAAAAAAATGACTTTGTATTACTATTCATAGGCTTCACGAGATGAAGCACATTTTGAAAGTCAGTAACTTACAAACCTTCCAAGGTCTACTGGGATTAAAAGAGCTACAAAATTATCTTGTTCATTGCCTCCTACCAGATTACTGATAGCTGATGGATCTGCTGGTCTCTGCCATGCTTGCCCCTCCGAATGATTTTTGGTTTTAATATCTCTTTCAGGCTAGGCTTCCTAATGATACCCAGCACTATTAGTTCTCCCTCAAAGAAGGCTCCCCTGTGCTGACAAAAAGGGGTCTCGGGCTTGAGAAAGACTTGCTGGATCAAAATCCAGACTTCGAAAGTCAAATGGGGAGAGTGGTTGTGGGTGTGTGTTGAGGGAAGACCCCAGGGTCTGACCTGACTCAACCCTTCAGTGCAAGGGTGTGTAAAGAGCTGGAATGGTAGGAGCGTGGGCTAGTTTTAGCAAGAAGTGCCTCTGGCTGAGCCTAGCACTGAAAACACACTGGCTTTGGAAGCATCCTCATCAGTGTTGGTGGCAAGGACGAGAGCCAGAGCCCAAGGAGGGCAAGGAGGGGGGGCAATTCTCACGTACTGCTGTTGGTAATGCAAAATCGAACAGCCACTTGTGAAATCAGTTTGGCAGTTTCTTCTTAAGTTAAATATACATTTATTGTATGAGCCACTCATTCCACTCTTAGGTGCTTTTTCAACAGGAGTGGAAACATACGTGCCCCCGCAAAGACTTGCACGTGACTGCTCACAGCACCTTTATTTATAATGGCCTAAAATGGAAAGGGTACAAATGCCCATCAAGAGGTGAACGGGTACAGAAACTGAGGTGTGGTTACACGGTGGAACAGTAGTCACCAATAAAAAGAACCAGACTACTAATACACACACAGATAAACCTTAGAAGCCTCTTGCTGACTAAAAGAAGCCAGGTGAAAGAGTACCTGTTATATGATTCCATTTAAATAAAGGATCAGAACAGGCAAAACCTACGCTATATTGAGAGAAATCATATTAATACTTGCCTAAGGCAGGGATTAGGACTCTATCAACTGCAAAGGGGCATAAGGAAGATTTGGGGGGTAATGAGAATATTTGATATCTTAATGGTGGTGATGGCTACACAGATGTATACAATTGTCAAAACTCATCAAACTGGAGTCCTAAAATAAGTACATTCAATTGTATGTAAAAATACTCATTACTGGATGAATATTAAACCAGACAAAGTTCATTTTTTAAAAAATGATCCAGGCCCCGGGTTTCCACTGAAGAAGACTGATCGAGAGAGATCACTCTGTGTGTCTCTAGAGACATCTGAAATCCATGCTATGTTTCTTAAGTCCAACGGAATTCTGTTCAATTGATATAAAAACACTATAGGGACCAAGATGGAGTAGATACACTTCTCCCTACCCCTCCTGCTAAGTACAGCTAAAAAGCTGGACGTTATCGAGCAAATACAAGACTCTGGGTGCCTGGGTGGCTCGGTCGGTTGAGCATCTGACTTTGGCTCAAGTCATGATCTCACAGTTTGCAAGTCTGAGTCCCGCTTTGGGTGAACACCGCTTCTCTTTCTCTGTTTCTCTGTCTCTCCCTCTCTCTCTCAACCCTCATGGGATTCTCTCCCTCTCTCTCTGCCCCTTGCTCACTTGCATCCTCTCTCTCTCTCTAAAAAAGGTAAAAATAAAGCAAGTACAAGACTTTGAAAGTGGACAGAAAAAGGAAGTCTGGGGAGCAACCTCAGAACTCAGGGAATGATGTGACAGTGAGTTCCCTGAGTTTTGTTTATGTCTCATGTATCTTGGGTGAAATGCCAAGAAACGAGCCACTCATAAACACCAATGGGTACACACCAAAAGAAGAAAAAGGCCTCCAAAGAAGCCTGCTCTTTCTAGCCAAAGGACCAGGAAAGCATAAGGCTAGCAAGACAGAAAACTTGAAACAATAACCACCCCTCTCAAGCCAAACACCATGGAAACAACCAAGCCCCCCACTCCGCCCCCTGACCTGGTCAACAAAGGTACCCCAAGCAGCAGAACTTGATGTTCTTCATTAGGGGAGTATTATTTCTTCTAACAACAACAACAACAACCTAGGAAACAAAAACTGTTAACATTTTCAATGGCACTGACTATGCTTTAAAGTACTCATGGTTAGTGGTGGTTATAATACCACACGCGTGCCTCACTTTTGGAGGAGCTAAGATATCCAAATGGTCCTTATATCACTGTTTTCTGTGACTATTACACCGTCAGATTTCTAATACAGATATTAGATTCCAATCATTCTCAGGTTGGAACTTTGACGTGCAAAACATAGCCAGGCTTCTCTGACAACCCCAAATTCAAGGGGGGGAAAACGCTTAGCAAACTGTCAGGGTGATTTTGTAACCAAATTATCTTTGGCACTTCCTAGATGGCCACTTGGTGTTGCCCAAGTATTTACTTCTACTTCCCACTGATTTAACCAATGGCATGGCTCATATGACCAAAGAAGGAATTCTAAGAATAATTAGATGTGAGTTCCACACTCCACAATTTTGCCAGTGTAACTCAAGAGTACTATAAGAACTGCCCCACTTATCAGGCCCACAGTATGAGGAAAACTCTGAAGACAAAGAAGGCAACTCATCCTTCTCCTTGAAGGATATTTAGAATTATTCAGACCTAACAAATAAAATGTTATCCTTATAAATGTATGCTCTGGTATTTGTATATTTTCAGGATGGACAGAAAAAACTCACAAGCAAGTATCTGTCAGCTAATATAAAAGACCTTATTCCAATGTGAGAAATGCCTTCTCCATTCAGAGTGAGTGGGCATTTTACACGATATTGTAAACAGTTTGTAAAGCTTTATAACACCAACAGTGTCTCCAACCACCAACATAATCCAGATCCAACGGGAATAGTAAAAATATGAAAACTGTATTTGAAAAGAAACTTGCCATAATATATATTAAAAATGGCCCTGCCCACAGCATGAACAGGAAATCTATTGCTTATAAAAGACTGGCACTCTCCTCATATGAAGTATTAATTTGTAGGACTTTCGGTCCTCCCAACATTTCCGGCAGAATATACATCAGCTAAATGGTGCTGTGTTGAATTTTAACAACACATATGGGATGCAACTTTTCACTCACGAGTAAGAGAGGCTCTACAATCGACCCAGTTGATCATGAAGCAACAATGTTTTCACATTGGGGTTCATCAGTTTTCACTGGAAGGGGTTTTATAAAGCCCCTCTAACACATATGGCTGTCAAATACGAAGTTCTTTTTTTTTTTTTAATTTTTTTTTTAACGTTTATTTATTTTTGAGACAGAGAGAGACAGAGCATGAACGGGGGAGGGTCAGAGAGAGAGGGAGACACAGAATCCGAAACAGGCTCCAGGTTCTGAACGGTCAGCACAGAGCCCGACGCGGGGCTCGAACTCACGGACCGCGAGATCATGACCTGAGCTGAAGTCGGACGCTTAGCTGACTGAGCCACCCAGGCGCCCCAAATACGAAGTTCTTTTATCTTAAACCCCTACGTCCCACAATAAGCAGACGTCAGTCCCCTTCAACATATAAATCTATGCTCTTAATGTCTCTTTTTCTGCCTAGACACAGGCATTAGCGACCTTCTCTCCACTATGTTCCAAATCAGTAGTGGCACCAAGAAGTGTCCCAAGGGTGACCTGAAGCTCCAAGACCAACAGACAGACTTGCTACTCTAACCTATGCCTGCCAAGTAACACGTTCCAACCTGTGTTCCTCTGTTGTTCAACAATCTTCCCGAACGCTAAGTCCATCCCATTACAACTGGGAAGGCTGAAGAAAATTTCCAAGGAGACATTTTTCAACCTACCTGTTGTCAACAAGAAGACAGGTCTAGTGCCCATCGCGAGTATCAGCAGCACACGACAGTGATCACACACCATGATGTTTGCTATTTTGCTGCTTTGCTCCATCTGAACTTTCTGGTTTGGTCAATGAGTCATGACTGGGAGGTAAAGGGGATTCACTTTCAAAGACCAAGACGGACTCTCCCTGATACCTTGCCTTGACCTAGTTTACTGTCACTGGGGTCTTGCATTCAGGAGCTAAAGGACACGATAACATTTTGTTCCTTTAATTATCACACTAATACACAAACTACTTAAATGCTTCTAAATGGTGGGTCAGCTCTCATGTGCCACAAGGCGCTAAGGGAAAAATCCCTATAAGAAGGGTACCTTTCACATGAGATATGAAGTGTGACAGGCGGTGAAAGTTTAAAAAAACAAAGTTCCTTCAACGTTATGAGTGACACAACTAGTCTAACTTCACAGACTGTACTTTCCTTTTCCAACTCAGTGGGAAGATACAAAGATAACTAGCAACTGATAGATCAGTGTGCCAGGACGTTGATGAATCTGTGTTGTTAGAAGACAGCATTTCATCCTATCCTAGGCCACGATAAAAATCAGCCCAAACACTTGTAGAGTATAATGCCACCTTGTTTCTAGATGACAGGTACAGTTAGAAAGGAAACAACAGCTTACATGAAAATTAATACTTACAACATGTTGCAGAAGCTGAACCCTGAAAAGAATGTATTCTGAATTTTCTCAACTGGACACTAACAAATAGTGAACACTACATATTTAAGAGTAGACTTGGAAAATAAATCTGAAGGACCAAATGTAAGAAATTTTATGAAGAATCAAATTTTAAAATAAAGCATTGCTAAAGGAGGCGACAAAGAGAAGCACCTGGGTGGCTCAGTCGGTTGAGTGTCCGTCTCTTGATTTTGGCTCAGGTCATGGATCTCATGGTTCGTGAGACTGAGCCCCACAACGGGCTGCATGCGACAGCATGGAGCCTGCTTGAGATTCTCTCTCTCCCTCTCTCTTTGCCATTCCCCCACCCACTCGCTCTCAAAATAAATAAACTTAAAAAAAAAAAAGGCAATATGGGGCTCCTGGGTGGCTCAGTCAGTTAAGCATCAGACTTCCGCTCAGGTCATGATCTCACGGTTTGTGAGTTCAAGCCCCGCGACGGGCTCTGTGCTGACAGCTGGAGGCTGGAGCCTGCTTCGGATTCTGTGTCTCCCTCTCTCTCTCTGCCCCTCCCCTGCTCATGCTCTGTCTCTCTCTCTCAAAAATAAATAAACAGTAAAAACAGGGGGAGGGGCAACAAAGAGAATTGTAGAATAAGAAAATAAGAAGTTGTACATTGCATTTGTTTAAAATTGTTGTTTTACTTTTCTTTTTTAAATGACTTTAATTACACAAAATAGATTAATCATAATTCTTGATTCATAGGACACATTTGTTCATAGTTCATCCTGGACTGTGCTTGGGCCTCTACGTAAATATGTTTGAGTGTATTTGAATAATACAATGATCACCTGAGACCTCAACACACAACACAAGAATTGGAACTCTGACCCTAAAATCTACTGAAAACTACTCTTCCCTTATCCTTCTCCCCACTTTATACCATCCAGCTCAGGGGCAACCACCATCCCAAATTTACGTTTATGATTCCCTTGCTTTAAAAAAATAATGTTTTATGGGGCACCTCAGTGGCTCAGTCAGTTGGGCATCCCACTCCTAACTTCAGCTCAAGTCATGATCTCATGGTTTGTGACTTCAAGCCCCACATCAGACTCTGCACTGATGGCACAGAGCCTGTTTGGGATTCTCTCTCTCCTCTCTCTCTGCCACTCCCCTGCTGGGGCTCTCTCTCCCTCTCTCTCAAAATAAATAAACTTTAAAAAAAGTTAAAAATAATAAAAATAAAATAAATGTTTTATCACATATATATGATTGCCTAAATTATAGATTGTTTTTGAGTGTATAACTTATTTATCCATTCTCCTGTTAATCTACCCATTCTCCTATCAATGAACATCTGGATTTAATTTTTTTTTTTTAGGTAGACTTCATGTCCAGTGTGGAGCTCAACGCAGGACTTAAACTCACGATTCTGAGATCAACACCTGAGCTGAGATCAAGGGTCAGACACTTAACTAATTGGGTCACATAGGTGCCCCCAACATTTGGATTTATTTCTGGTTTTTTGCTATTATGAATGGCACTGAGCTTTTTTATTTTTATTATTATGATTATTATTTTTAATATCTTCTGATGCACATGGGCAAGAATTTCTCTGTGGCTTATAGTAATTGCCATAAGATAAGAGAATGCTCAACTTCATGAGATAATCCAAATTGTTTTCCAAAGCAGTGGTTCTTATTCAAACTCTCACTCAATAATAAATAGGTGATCTCTTGGTCCACAATCTCTCCAAATTTGGTACTGTCAAACTTTTTTTTAAAATTTTTTTAACGTTCACTTATTTTTTGAGAGACAGAGAGAGACGAAGCATGAGCAGGGGAAGGGCATAGAGAGGGAGATGCAGAATCTGAAGCAGGCTCCAGGCCCTGAGCTCTCAGCACAGAGCCCAAACAGGGCTTGAACCCACGAACCATGAGATCATGACCTGAGCCGAAGTCGGATGCTTAACTGACTGAGCCACCCAGGCACCCTAGTATTGTCAAACTTCTTAATAGTTGCCGATCGAATAGAATAGAATGTCTCATTCATTTTCCTGATTACCGAGGTTGAGCAAAAGTTTGTGAGTTTGTTGGCCACGTTTCCTCTTCTGTGAAATCCCTATAAATGTATTTTGCCAGTTTTCCTACTGGACTGTCATTTGTTATTAATTCACAGGAGCTCCTTATACTGTGTTGATATGATATTAACACTTTGTAGGTTTCATGTATTGCAAATGCTTCTTCCAATTTGTAGTCTGTCTTTTGCTTTTTGATGAAAGTTCTTAATTTTGCTACAGTCAAGAATTTCATTCTCCTTTTATGGTTACATATCTTTTTGCATCTCGTTCTCCTACATTTTCCACTAAATATTTTAAAGTTTTGCTTCTGACATTTAAGTCCTTGATCCATCTGGAATTAATTTTTATAGCTAGAGATAGGAATATAATTTCATTTTTTCCCTGTATCAACAACCATTTTTTTCTAGTCCTATCTATTGAAAAGTCCCTCCTTTCCTTACTGACCTGCCATGCTACCTATGTTACATATCAAAGATTAAATACGTGGAGGTCTGTTTGGAGACTATTCTGTTTCATGAACCAGTTTCATTAGTCAGTTTGCTTATCTTTGTGGCAACACCACACTATCTTAAGTGTTGAAGCTTCACACAAGTCCTGATATTTGGCAGGATAAATCCCTCTTTCTTCTATAATGGTGTCTTAGATGTTCTTGGCTCTTTTCACTTTTTTTCTATTTTAAGATCTGATCGCAAGTCTGTTTTTTTCTCTTGGTACTGTTTAGAACGACCGTGCTTAGCCCTGGGAATGATGCTAGTGAACAATAATAATCTAAGGAATATAAAAATAAAACATTCCCTCTTCTCTACTGCGGAAAAGCAGAAAATCTCCTGAATCATATAGTTAGTTCTGATAAATCGGTACATTGAAAGCATTCGCAGTGATATTAATTAATCTTGATTGAATTTCTGCTTAACTTGGAATCTCAACATACATAGACTTAAAAGATTACTGCTCTATTCTATGAAATGTAACCTATAACCCCTACAATTCTGCCATTCTAGCTGGCTGTCTTACTTAATAATCCGTTGCTTTGTTTAATAATATGCAAATTGGCATCAATATCAGTGAGGTTTCTTAGTTACTCTAGAGGAAACTTCACCTTCAATTACCAAGGTGACTTATGCATGAGTAACAAATTTTCCAGCTCCTTTTTTTTCTTTCCATCATAGCATTCACAGAAAATAATATTCCTATAGCAGATGGGGATAAATGGACCACAGTGCTTGTGACCTGAGGTGAGTGGCTCAGGGTCTCGGGTGTTCCAGGCCTCACTGAGCCTTCCTGATAGCTGAGAGCATCGGTCATCTCCACACACCT
Source organism: Lynx rufus (assembly GCF_022079265.1). Taxonomy (NCBI): domain Eukaryota; kingdom Metazoa; phylum Chordata; class Mammalia; order Carnivora; family Felidae; genus Lynx; species Lynx rufus. Next base: position 187,242,469 of record NW_025814845.1, read on the forward strand.
ATAACATATGGTGCCCCAGAACATAAATCAGAATGCTCTGCTTTATTCAAATGAAGAGTTGACTCTATCTCATTTTAATTAAATCAACAAATAAGCACTTATGTATACTTAAAATCTGGTTCCGTTTATGTCCCTTTACAAACCCAGTTGCTTCAACTGAACCACAAGCAAATGCAGAGAAAACATAAGTTAAGCACATATGCTTTCTGTGAGATACTATTCCAAAATCTAATTTAAACCTAATTAGGAATGCCAATAAAAACTTCAAACACTGAACTCATTAATTTCTACATTATTTTACTTTAATGTACTTATTTCTTTTTATGAATTTACTGTTTTTAAAAATGCTCATCTTAAAAAATATATAGCAGACTAATATAGCAAAAGACAAAGAACATGGTAAAGAACCATTCTCAACCCCACAACCTAGAAATAACCATCATTAATATAGGAAAATACCATACCATCCACCTCTCTGGGAACACATGCAGATAAATAGGAAGATAAAAAGATAAATGATGGTAGGATGGATAGACGAAAATAACTCTGAATAAATGAGATCACTATAATTCTAATTCTGATGCAAAATTTTACATTTGCCTTTAATTTGAATTTTGAAGCTCTGTTGTTTGGTACACACAATTCATATCTCTATGTCTTCTTGGTGGATTTTTAAAAACAATTCTATAATGTGAGTTTATATCCCTTTTAATTTTTTCTCTTAAGTCTGTTTACCTGTTATCTTTATCTGTTATCAATTTTAATATTAGCATATATATCTTTTTTTTTTACCCTTTAACTTTCAACCTACCTATACTGTTGTTTGAAGTGAATTTCTAGTACACAGCATGTACATATTTTCTTTTTTTATTTTAAATTTATTCTGCTAATCTTTGTCCTTTACTTAGTGTTTTTAGACCATTTATCCTTAAAGTAAGTCTTGAAATGTTGGAGCTTAAGTCTGCTATTATTTATTTTCTCTTTGTTTCCTCTGTTTCTCTTTTCTTGCTTTCCCATGGGATGCTTTAATCATCTTCTTAGGATTCCATCTTGTTTAATTTATACTGTTTTTGAGTATATTGCTTTGTATAGCTTTCTTAGTGGTTGCTCCAGGTATTACAATATACATATGTAAGTTATCACAGCCTATTGGTATTAATGTTTAACTACTTCAAGTGAAGTATTGAAAACTTACTTCCATTTAAACCTTTTTACCCTCCCTTATTTTAAAATAGAATTGTTTCAAGTATTTCTTCTACATATTTTGAACACACTACAAATACTGTTGTAATTTTGGCTTCAACCATTGAATAGGATTTCAGAAACTCATGAGGACAGTTCATTATTTTTACCCATTTCACTGTTCTTTTCTTTCTGAAGTTGCAAACCCTCTGTTATCACTGTCCTTCTATTTGCAGAGTTTTCTTTTACTATTTTTTAAGGGTAGTCTGCTAGTGACGAAGTCTCTTAGTTTTCTTTCATCTAAGGATGTTTTTATTCTCCCTTCCTGCACAAAGGGTAGTTTCTCTGGACACAATTCAGTTTCCTATTCTCTTCTATCAGCACTTGAAAAATCTGCCACTTCCTGCTGACCTCCATGGTTTCAGATGAGTAATCTTCTGTTATTTGAGTTGGAGCTTAAGTCTTCTATTTCAGATCTCCAACATTTTTCTGACTGCTTTTATATTTTTTCTTTGCCATTACTTTTCAAAAGTTTGATTATGACATGTCTTGGCACAGATTTCTTTGGTTTGGGATTCGTTTAGTTTCATAAATCTGTAAGTTTGTGTATTTCACCAAATTTGGGAGGAAATTTGCAGTCATTATCTCTTCAAGTGTTTTTTCAGCTCCCTATTCTTTCTTCTCTCATTCTGGAACTCCAATGATACAAATACAACTTTTGTTGTTCCACAGGACCATAAGGCCCTATTCGTTTTTTTTCTAATCTATTTTCTGTTGTTCATGTTGGGTAATTTTTATTCACTGCTCTTAAGTGAATCACTGCTTTTATCTTTTGTCATTTCCACTGTACTGTTGAGCTCATCCAACCCAGTTTTTTATTTTAGTTGTTGTATTTTCTTGAATTTAACAGGAAAGTAGATAACTGAAATAAAAGTGAAATCAATGCTGACCTTTAAAGAAATTATTTTTTTCACTCCCTGACAAGATAAGCTATTTCCTCAGTCCCCTTCTCTTTAATACGGGGCATATTAGCAGGACTATCCAAATGATCACTCATTTGGGAGGTAACTCTTGTTTTTTGTCCTACCAGACATATTAAAGTGATCACATATTTCACAGAGGAAAATAATTTTCCTATAACCTATTTAAAATTTTTTAAATAAAATGGTATGGAAATTTTTATTATTTTTTTTTTCATTTTGAGACAAGAGCAAATATTCTTGGATGTCGTTGTGGTTTTGTGGTCCTAGACTCTGCACCTGCACTGCCCAGTGGCTCTGGACTTATTTTGTTCCTGAGAATGGTCTTGACACCTGGCAGAGCCTTGCCAAATTTCTTTCTCTTTCATTAGCTAGCATCTCCTTCTAAAGGTTATAGCCTGACATTTCATCATGTTTTGTTACTCCAGGGCAACTCTGCTCATGCCCTTTAGTTTATATCATTTGGTACTGAGGGAGGTAGATCTTGTGATCCAACTGCATTCAATCGTCTTTACCCAAACATCTAACATTTTCTTAAAAAGTAGAAACTTCCATTTTTGGTCCTTTCTCAGTGATATGTGTCCAAAGCAAGACACTGTTAATTTTTGATACTTCAGAATGTGTCTATCATTCCTTCACTGTCATTTATTCAGGTAACATTTACCCCTAGATTACTAATTAAATGTAATTAAGTCCTAGTTAAATTAAATTAATCCTAAAATTTGGCCTAATATCATTTCAGTTACTTTCATTTTAAATGGCTCAAAATTGCTTCCATCCTGTCAACCAAGGTTGCCCAAATCTAAAACATTATTCCTTCTGTTCATCTATTAAGGATGGATATATTTCAGTCTACTTTTTACTGAAATTTGTTCCTATATTCAGATCAATGCATCTTGCCTCTTTTCCATCTTGCATCTTGCATGACAAAGACATCCAAAGCTCAGGTCACCGTATTTATTTTCTTTTCCCGATACCGCTTGCTAAGATTTTTGCTGTTTCCTTCATTACTGTGCTTCCAACTACTTTTTTAATTTGTAATTTGGCATATTTTAAAAGTTTATCCTGTTGTTTTATCATGACAACCCTATAGTTACCAATTTATTTTATCCCTCTTTCCTGAAAACTCTGGTGTTTGATGCTGTTAATAATATTAGCATAAAAAGCCAGTTGGTTGCTTCTACATTGATATTGCAAAAATCATAAAGTGATGAAGTTAACAGGTGGTTTTTTTTTTAATGTGCATAATAGGAAAGTGTTTTGTTGTGGTGGTTTGTTTGTTTTGGACTTTCACAGACTAGATTTAAAGGTTTATGGAAGACGAGACAAATTGTCTGGTGAAAGCTGTATCCTATGACCACAGACTGACCTCAGGTAATGGGCAGTGGATCTGATAAAGACATCTTCCTACTTGGGGTGTTTGCATCTTTAAAACAGAAGCCTGGAGAGGGGCTCAGTCAGTTAAGTGTCTGACTCTTGATTTTGGCTCGGGTCATCTCACGGTTCGTGAGTTTGCCACGCGTCAGGCTCTGTGCCGACAGTGTGGAGCCTGCTTGGGATTCTCTCTCTCTCTCTCTCTCTCACTCTCTGCCCCTCCCCTGCTCTCTCTCAAAAAAAAAAATTATAGATCTAACTATATATATGTATGTATGCATACATATATATATACATATATACATACATATGTGTGTGTGTATGTATGTGTGTGTGTGTATATATATATATATATATATATATATATATATATACTTTATTTTTTAACAGGAGACTGGAGAGGCAGCTATAAAAGGTTTGTTTTAGATGTCTGGGGAGGGAAGAGAATACCTCTATATTCCTCCTCCTCCATTTACATTTTGCTGAACCACTGTCATCTAGGGGGAAAATATGAAAAATAAAAGATCATTATACTGTCTATATATAATAGGACATGTCACACTGAATGTAATGATTTGTTGATTGTTCATTCCAGGGAAAGAAGTGTGAGTTCCTGTAGACAAAGGCCCAGTGTTTTTGATATTTCTATCCCAAGGCCTAGAACAGTGCTTGCCCCATGGTTCATTTCAATAAATGTTTGCTTAATAATACCTGGAATATTTAAAACATTTTTCTATGGCTTTGTATCTGGAGGTCAAAATCTTGATTTTCCAGTGCTTGTACATAAAAGGTGTCTATAGCAATGACATTTTCATTTCTGAAGAGGAGGACCAAATCTACAAGGTTATTGTTGCACTGATTATAAGGACAGGTAACTGTCTATCCTTAGATCCATAAATGTCTGTTTCCTTGGACGTACTAACACCAGTGCCCATTCCTGGGTGTGCCTTCTTACCTCCACCACTGGGGGACAGCACAGATAGTGAAATCAACTCTATCAGTTTACACAGTGCAGGATCCCTCCACACCAGTTTATAGTACAAAATAAGCCCTTGAAAACATTAGTAAATAGCAAATGGTTGCAAGATGCAATAATTTTAGGTTTTAGGATTAATTTTCCCAAATCTGTAGAAAACCCAATATATTCCCTTAGGCTGTAATCCTATGGCAGAGTCTCATCTGTTAAGTGAGGGGTTAGTCCTTCCAGCTCTAGGATTGATGGTTTCCATGGTTGATCTTCTCTCTGCCATGCATCCCATTTTGGGTTTTTAAGTTGGGGAGGTAAATAGTAGATGGCCAGGTTCACCTTTAGGTCATGAGTGGCTCCTTTCTGCAGGGGCCAAAGTCTGGGCACCACGGTCTCTACTTGGAGTCTGGTAGTAAAAACGGATGCAGAGCAAAGAAGTTCCAGAGGCCAGCTTTCTGCAGTAGGGTGCCCTATACAGGGCAGGCTGTGCATGAAGTCGTGTTTGTTGGTCTCGTCAAAAAGCTCCTTCCGGGGCGCCTGGGTGGCGCAGTCGGTTAAGCGTCCGACTTCAGCCAGGTCACGATCTCACGGTCTGTGAGTTCGAGCCCCACGTCGGGCTCTGGGCTGATGGCTCAGAGCCTGGAGCCTGTTTCCGATTCTGTGTCTCCCTCTCTCTCTGCCCCTCCCCCGTTCATGCTCTGTCTCTCTCTGTCCCAAAACTAAATAAATGTTGAAAAAAAAAAAAAAAAAAAAAAAAAAAAGCTCCTTCCAGGAGTTGGGCACTATGTACCCTGTAGGAAGCCAGTCGTAAGGCTCTGGCTCTAGACAAGGCACCCAGGCAACAGACAGTGGTCTCTGGCCTGACTACGGCTTTGGATGGCCTGTGGCCCTATTTTCTGAATCTTAAATCTGGACAACAGTCTGACCAGAGGAATGTGTTTCTGAATCTCATGTCAAAAATCTGAAGTGGGGACTGTCCGGGAAATTCTGGCATATGCGATCCTCAGCTCAGTGGTCAACTGTATGAAGGGGCTATTTGCACTTCATCTTGTTCATTGTAATCTTTGACGTCAAAATTACAAACAGCTTTCTGCTTCCTTTCCTTCTTCGTTTTCCACAAGCAACTCCCTCCATCCTGCCTCCCAATAGGCTATGGTCGATTTGGGAAATTCTAGCCGTGGAAGTGAGGGTTCATAATTGAGACATCTGAATAGAGGGAAGACCAAAGGGACCACCCCTGAAAGGAAAAAAACAACAACAAAAACCTCTTTAATGGGAATTTAGGCTCTAATATAAATGTGTTGGACAATACTTTTACCTTCAGACAAGTTTTTAAATAATTGTTGGTGAGGGACCTCAGTGAGATGGGGCTGGTAATGTGGTTGGTTGTACTTGGAAGGGGCTGGTCCCCTTTTTTTCTTAGATTTGTCTCCTTATTCTGTTGAGAATCCCTAACAGCAGAGCCAGAGGCAAGGAGGTGAGTGTGGGGATTTATCTGGGAAGTGATTCCAGGAACCAAGAGTGAGAGAGCAGGGTGAATGAGGCAGGGAAGAAGGAAAAGCCAAGATAAAGGTGCGTTGTTGAGGTGGCTGCTGTGAGCAGTGGGCTCGTTTCTACCAGGATCTCAAAAGTAGCGCCGGGAAAGCTGTCCAGATTTGTCTGCCTGAAGAACCAGGAGGCTTAAGCCCTTGCCCACCTGCTCCTGTCCTGTATTAGTCGAGGCTTCCTCCAAGACCATTAACTCAGTGATGTGTCTGGTTTGCATTTGTATAAGGCAAACTCCTACAGTGTTGGAGATGGCCATGGAGCAGAAAGTTGAGCTCGAGCTTGAAGTAGGATGCGGGCAGCACAAGGAAAGTTATGTTTCCGTGGAACTGTCCAGGGCAGCTGAGACTGAAATGAGAAGTGGCTGAGAGGGCAGGGCACAGCGTTGGGTTGAGCAGTTGACTTAGGTAACAAGGCCCGTGCCTGGACCCATGCTTTAGAAGGTGCCTCTTTGGTCTTCCCCTGACTGCACTCCTTCCTACCTGGAGCTTGTACCCTCTGTTCTAGACCATTAGGTAATTAGGACCCTGTCTAAATGGCCCTGAGCCTTCAGGGCCTCTTCCCTGGGTCCATCTTCAAAAGACAGACTGCTTGTCCAAAGGATGCCCAAGGTACTGCTGTCTGAAGAGAGTGAGGATGTGTGGATGGAGCTTGAATGGGGCTTAGGGAGTCCACACAAGGGGATGCAAGGCCCCCTATGTGGGGAACAGGGCTGGGGTAAAATGAAAGGGGATTGGCCCAGGGCTGGGGGCTAGCTTTCCCTCAGTCACCACTGCCCTGTAGAGAACACCAAGGAGTCTGAAAATTATGAATTCAGCCTTGGCCTCATAGGTCATTACCGTGGCATATTTGTTATGCTAGAGAATAGAGTGTGTTTCATTTAACAATTTGTTTTCTTGATTTCTAACTCATAATTATCTAGACATAAGGCAAATGTGGGTTGGAAGTCAAGTTCCTTCACGTTCCAATTTTTGTGGCCTTGAACTAAGAAAAAGGAACCTTGGAAAATAGGCTTTATATGCTTGGATGATTTCATAGAATTCCCAAGTTCATTAGCTTCTGTAATGACTCATGGTTGTTACTAAAATAAACTTTATATTATCTTTACAAAACTGGGGATCTTATTTAGGTCAGCAACTAGAAGGCACTAGACTCAACATTTCTATGAACTAAGGATATGAATGACTAAAAGCAGGGGAATTATTACCTGAGGGCTGACTCTCAGAATATTACATATGAAATTTTTCCTGTTGACTCAGTGCTGGCTACAGGTGGGGCAGGAGAGCACCGGGACTGATGCATATCTGGAACAGTAAGGAATGTGGGAAGCAAACTGGAGAGAAACGGGCTCTGTTTTAGGCAAAGGTGAAACTTACAAGATGAAATTTTAGAAGAAAAAAAAAGGTGGATTGTGTGGTTGAAGTGGGGACGGCAGAAACTGAGTGGCAAAGAGAAAGAACCAACTGAGAAATGTGAAAATGCTTATCAGAAATTGGATCCGTATCTTACACCATATACAAAAATAAACTCAGAATAGATAAAATGTAAATGTAAGACCTGAAAGTGTAAAGCTCCCAGAAGAAAACATAAGGGAAAATCTTCATGACGTTGATCTTGGCAATAATTTTTTTGGATATGTCAACTTCAAAGCATAGGCAACAAAAGCAAACATAGACAAACAGGAACTACCAAACTAAAAAGTTTCTGCACGGCAAGGAAAACAGTAACTGAGTGAAAAGCCCACCTACAGAATGGGATAAAATATTTGCAAACCACGTGTCAGAGAAGGGGTTAATTTCCAAAATAGTAAAGGGACTCATACAGCTCAATAGTAAAAAAACTCCAAACAACGCGATTTTATTTTTATTATTTTTTTTAATGTTTATTTATTTTTGAGAGAGAGAGAGAGAGACAGCCCGAGTCGGGTAGGGGCAGAGAGAGAAGGAAACACAGAATCCGAAGCAGGCTCCAGGCTCTGAGCTGTCAGCACAGAGCCCAATGCGGGGCTCAAATTCCTGAACCATGAGCTCATGACTTGAGCCGAAGTCAGACACTTAACCGACAGAGCCACCCAGGTGCCCCCAAAGAACCCAATTTTAAATGGGCTAAAGACTTGAATAGACATTTCTCCAAAAAAGACACACAAATGGCCAACAGGTGTATGAAAAGATGCTCAATTTCACTAATCATCACTACAACTCAAAATCACAATGAGATACAATCTCACACCTACGAAGAAGTGATTATAAGAAAAAAGAAGAAAAGATAGCAAGTGTCATTGGGAATGTTGAGAAATTGAAACATTGGTATACTGTTGGTGGGAATACAAAATGGTGAAGCTGCTATGGAAAAGAGTATAAAGTTTCCTTTAAAAATTAAAATAAAACTACCATATGACACAGCAATCCCACTCCTGGGAACTTACCCAAAGAATTAAAATCAGGATCTTAAAGAGATATTAGCACTCCCGTGTTCCTATTCGCAATAGCCCAGATGTGGAAACAACCTAAATACTCAATACAAATAAATGGATAAAGAAAACGTTGCATATCCATACAATGAAGTATTATTCTGCCTTTAAGAAGAAGGAAATCTTGAAAAAAAAATATGTGACAGCATGGATGAACCTTGAAGACGTTATGCTAAGTGAAATAAACCAGTCACAAAAGTACAAATATTGCATGATTCCACTTACATGAAGTACCTGTATTTAAATCAGTCAAACTCATAGAAGCAAAGAGTAGAATGGTGATTTCCAGGGGCTAGAGGGAGGGGGAAATGAGGAGTTGTTAATCAATAGGCATCAAGTTTTTTATGCACGGTGAACAAAGTCTAGGGGTCTGCTGTACAACATTGTGCCTACAGATAGCAATACTGTAAAATACACTTAAAAATCTGTTAGGAGTGTAGGGGCACCTGGCTGGCTGTTGGTTAGGTGTCTGACTCTTGATTTAGGCTTAGGTCATGATCTCACAGTTCATGAGATCAAGCCCTGCATAGGGCTCTGTGCTGACAGAGTGGAGCCTACTTGGGATTCTCTGTCTCCCTCTCTGTCTGTCCCTGCTCCACTCACATGGTCTCTCTCTCTCTCTCTCTCTGTCAAAATATATAAATAAAAACTTAAAAAAAAATCTGTTAGGAGGGTAGATCTCACATTAAGTGTTCTTACCATAACAGAATTTTCTTTTATTTTTTTTTTAATTTTTTTTTAACGTTTATTTAAGAGACAGAGCATGAACGGGGGAGAGTCAGAGAGAGGGAGACACAGAATCCGAAACAGGCTCCAGGCTCTGAGCCGTCAGCACAGAGCCCGACGTGGGGCTCGAACTCACAGACCGCGAGATCATGACCCGAGCCGAAGTCGGCAGCCCAACTGACTGAGCCACCCAGGCGCCCCCAGAATTTTCTTTTCAATATCGTATCAATGTCCTTTCACATCTCCAATGTCTGGTATTCTTTTGAAAAGCTGGATATGAAGTAGCAATCTTTCAGTCTGTTATTATTAATATTATTATTACTATTATTATTAGAGTGGATAATTATCAAGTGCTCACTATGTGATAAGCTTTCTTCAAAGACCTTTACAAATATTATCTCCAACCATAAGTGTTAGGTAGTATTATTATCCCCTTTTTATAGATCAAGGAGTGGAGGCACAGAGAGTCTAAGTAACTTGACCATGGCACAGCAGCAAATAATCGACAGAGCGGATGCAAATCCAGGGAGTTTCCTTCTATTATATGAAATTCAGTATTTTTCTACGTTCATTCTGTTACAAATATACCTGTTTCCACAAGGGTTTTGAAGCTATTTAAAAAACATTTCAGAGTTCAGCTGTTAAATAAGGGACGAATTCAACCAGCATTTGATGAGGACCCACTAAGTGTGTTAGCACTGTGAGACACTTAAGGATGATACAACCATGAATAGGCAGGAGTTAATTCATTCCTAAATCACTGAACAGCTTATAACATGAGGCAGAAAGTGGTAAATGTTCAAAGAGAAGAGCTACAAAGTGCTACAAGAATGCTCCTGGGCTAGGCCTTGAAAGATGGGTAAGGTTTTGACATTTAGAGACTGAATTTTGAGGTCCTGGCCTTGTCAATCAATGGATTGTACTCATACATATTTTTATATCTAGCAAGATTTACTCTTGTGCATTTTTAAAGATAATTTATTAAGCACCTACTGTGTGCTCTGTGCTTAGCTAGGCACCAAGGATACAGGGAACATACGACACAGTCTCTGTTCTTGAGTAACTTACACTCTAAAATAAGAAACAGATCTGTACATAAATATATTACAATGTGATAGGCATACGCAGTGAGTAATCGCCATTTTCTATTCTATTTTATAGAATATTAAAGTACTTCCTCCCTCTTCCTAAAAAAAAAAAAAAAAAGCCCATTACATAAACCCAGAAAAATTTTCAGTGTATAATGCTCATGTTGGTCAAATATTATTTTGTAACTATTAGAACAGTCCAGACTCTAGGGAAAAAATTCTATTATTTTTATAAAAGGTACCATTCACAAATCTCAGAAAAGAAAATAAAGTTCTACACTAGAGGAATAAGATACCATCTGAACTGTTCTCTTAAAGCTATTAAAGTTCTAAAAATATCTCATGGGCATAAAACCCCAAGTATATGCCAATAAATCCTCATGATGCAAAACTGACACCTTTCCCATCTCCTTTATTATTATTACTTTTTTTTTTTTTAAGAGAGACAGAGTGCGAGCAGGGGAGGACAGAGAGAGGGGAAGACACAGAATCTGAAGCAGGCTCTAGGCTCTGAGCTGTCCACACAGAGCCCAACACGGGGCTTGAACTCACAAATCATGAGATCATGACCTGAGCCGAAGTCAGATGCTTAACCAACTGAGCCAGCCAGGCATTCTTCCCATCTCCTTTTTTACAAAAGTTTCCAATTCAGTCTCTTCCAAGACTACTTTTTTTTTTTAATTTAATTTTTTTTTTTTAATTTACATCCAAATTAGTTGGCATATAGTGCAACAATGATTTCAGGAGTAGATTCCTTAGTGCCCCTTACCCATTTAGCCCATCCCCCCTCCCACAACCCCTCCAGTAATCTTCAGTTTGTTCTCCATATTTAAGAGTCTCTTATGTTTTGTCCCCCTGTTTTTATATTATTTTTGTTTCCCTTCCCTTATGTTCATCTGTTTTGTCTCTTAAAGTCCTCATATGAGTGAAGTCATGATTTTTGTCTTTCTCTGACTAATTTCACTTAGCATAATTCCCTCTAGTTCCATCCACGTAGTTGCAAATGGCAAGATTTCATTCTTTTTGATTGCCAAGTAACACTCCATTGTATATATATACCACATCTTCTTCATCCATTCATCCATCGACGGACATTTGGGCTCTTTCCATACTTTGGCTATTGTTGATAGTGCTGCCCTAAACATGGGGGTGCATGTGCCCCTTCAAAACAGCACACCTGTATCCCTTGGATAAATGCCTAGTAGTGCAATTGCTGGGTCGTAGGGTAGTTCTATTTTTAGTTTTTGAGGAACCTCCACACTGTTTTCCAGAGTGGCTGCACCAGCTCGCATTCCCACAAGACTACTCTTGATAGCTGCATATTTCCAATTGTGTAGTGCAAGCAAAGGAAAGGCAGAAAGGCAGGAAGGGGCCTAACATTTGTTAAATGCCACCTGCTGTAAGGACCAGGCACTGCCCATGGCATTCGTGTTTATTCTCTTTGATCATCACATCAACCATAATATGTAGATGTTAATCTATTTTACAGACAAGGAAATTCAAACTCTGGGAGAATACATAATCTAGCCAAAGTCATGCAGTTTATATATTAAAGGCTGGAATTATAATCTGTGTGATTCCCAAATCCCACTCCACCATGAAGTTCCTTATTTTATTTTGCAATCAATGTAACTGGGATATTTCTGCCCTAAAATAATAAGTAGGAATACTGGTCTCTATACTTCAACTTAACATCCATGGGTATGCCTTTAGTATTTTTAGGTGTCATTACATTACAACAACTGGCTTTTATTTGAATAGCAGGCATTATACTACATAGAGATTTGTGATATTCTGGTCTAAACTGAATGAAAGCTGTTAGGTTCTTTAAGATTAACCTGCTATGTGGGACGCCTGGGTGGCTCAGTCAGTTAAGCGTCCGACTTCAGCTCAGGTCACGATCTCACTGTTCCCAGTTCAAGCCCCGTGTCAGGCTCTGTGCTGACACCTCAGAGCCTGGAGCCTGTTTCAGATTCTGTGCCTCCCTCTCTCTCTGCCCCTCCCCTGCTCATGCTCTGTTTCTCTTGCTCTCAAAATAAATAAATATTAAAAAAAAAAGATTAACCTGATATGTAATTTTAAAGCAACTCCCAGACATTGTCAATTTTACCAAAAAAAAAAAAAAAAAGACTAACTTAGTATGGTATCATAAAATAGAAATAAATTGAATTGCTATGGAGTTGCTACTTCTGAATTTAAAACTAGACAAGATGAAGCAGATCTCTATAGTTTTTACTTAAATAATTCATTTTTTAATGTTTATTCATTTTTGAGAGAGAGAGTGCGAGCACAGGACGGGCAGAGAGAGAGGGAGACACAGAATCTGAAGCAGGCTCCAGGCTCTGAGCTGTCAGCACAGAGCCCTAGGCAGGGCTTGAACTCACAAATCATGAGATCATGACCTGAGCCGAAGTCAGACGCTTAACTGACTGAGCCACCCAGGCGTCCCTTAAATAATGCATTTTTTGATCAAACAACACATATGCTTACGTATGGGCAAATAAAACCAACCTTAAAATACTAATTTCATTTCCTCTGCTATTTTTTGAAGGAAAAAAAGAAAAAAAAGATGATGCTAATCTACTATTAGGCAGGAAAACAATGTTTCAAGAAAACCAAGTGACTTGAATAAAGAAAATTCTCAAAGATGAGTAGGTCACAAACCTGCAGACAGCATGGCACAGCAATCAGTGTGTTCAAACTCCAGCCGTATCAACATGTTAACTTGAAGACTGAGGCATATTTAAAAGTAATTGTAGGGGCGCCTGGGTGGCGCAGTCGGTTAAGCGTCCAACTTCAGCCAGGTCATGATCTCGCGGTCCGTGAATTCGAGCCCCGCGTCGGGCTCTGGGCTGATGGCTCAGAGCCTGGAGCCTGTTTCCGATTCTGTGTCTCCCTCTCTCTCTGCCCCTCCCCCGTTCATGCTCTGTCTCTCTCTGTCCCAAAAATAAATAAACGTTGAAAAAAAAATAAAAGTAATTGTATACTCAGGGGCATGGAATCTGGAAGTCAGCAGACTGCTTCTATGAAGAGTTTCTTTGTTACTTTGTTCTTTGTTACTCTACAGTCTTCCAAAAAATATCTAAGATCAAACTGCTTAGTTAGCTTTTAAGAGTGTGACTTTGGGGGGAAAAATATGTATGTATGTGTGTGTGTGTATATATATATATATATATATATACACACACAGATACACACACACACACACACACACACACACACATATATACACATACATATAGCACCATACTTATTTTGTTTTCTTTTCCTAAAAATACTGTAAAAAGCAGGAGGAGCCAAGATGGTAGAACAGCATGGAAGTTTTTTTGTGTGTCTTGCGTCCATGAAATACGGCCAGACCCACACTAAACCATCCTGCACACCTAGAAAACTGATTGGAGGATTAAGACAACACTCTGCACAACCTGAACCACAGAATTCAGCAGGCACACAGCGCAGAGAGGTGAACTGGGGGAGAGAGAAGCCATGGAGGGCAGGGAGCTGTTTTTGTGTGGGGAGAGAGGACAGAGATGGGAGTGGGGGGGAGTACGGGAAAAGCACCACCACCACCCCCCCCAAAACAGCCGGAGAGAAAGTGGAAAAGTGGAAATAGCTGCAGGGACTGAACTAAAAAGGGAGAAAGGAGAACGGAGAGGGTTTAAATTCCATCAAGACTCTATAAACAGGGTGACCGCAGAGCCTGAAACTCCGCAGCTCCATATGTGGCAGTGCTCTGGTGGGAAAGGCGAATCCCCAGGAGCAGGGTGAAGTCTGGGGGGTCCTCAGGTCACATGGGGAGAGGCGGCTCCCCTGCTGGGAGGACATTCGGTAGAGGCTGTGCGGCCACCCCACAGGCAAATGTGCCAGCGGACCCCTTCAGAGAACAATCAGATTTTCAGGTGCTGGAACAAGGCCATTAAGGGTGAAGCCTGGTGCCAGATGTGTGTTGCGATTTTCCATAATTCCCGAAACGCTGCTGCTACACGGTCGTGTGAGCTTTTTCTGGGGCAAGCTGGCACCCAGCCTCAGTCTCTGGGCATCGGCACCAGCACGATCCTGCGACCATTCCTGGGTGCAGCCGGCAGCCGGCCATTGCTCAGCGAGACCCTCCCCCAGAGGATCCGAGCGGGTCACAGCCGCAGTCCCTCAGAAGTGAGGGGTCAAGAAACACAGCCGCATCTGAGATAAAACTCAGGAGGGAGGTGCCGCCTGGCAACCTGATAGGTAGGTCATGGGCAGCGTAAAACCGGGGAGTGAATGGAAGCCGGAGATGAAGGGTGGGTGCGTGACTGCTGATCAGGGAGAACAGAGTTCGGATACTAGAGACTGGGTTGCTGGGTGACACCATTTTCACCCCTCCCACACATGAGCATACACGCCTGCATATTTTCAGACCACAATGCTATGAAACTCGAAATCAACCACAAGAAAAAATTTGGAAAGGTAACAAATACTTGGAGACTAAAGAACATTCTACTAAAGCATGAATGTGCTAACCAACAAGTTAAAGGGGAAATTTAAAAGTACATGGAAGCCAATGAAAATAGTAACACCACAGCCCAAAACCTCTGGGATACAGCAAAGTGGTCATACGAGGGAAGTATATAGCAATCCAGGCCTTCCTAAAGAAGGAAGAAAGGTTTCAGATACACAACCTCACCTTATGCCTTAAAAAGCTGGAAACATAACAGCAAATAAAACCCAAAACCAGCAGAAGACAGGAAATAATAAAGATTAGAGCAGAAATCAATGCTATCGAAACCAAAACAAACAAACAAACAAACAGTAGAACAGACTGATGAAACCAGGCGCTGGTTCTTTGAAAGAATTAACAAAATTGAAAAACCACCAGCCAGTTTGATCAAAAAGAAAAAGGAAAGGACCCAAATAAATAAAATCGAGAATTAAAGAGGAGAGATCACAACCAACACAGCAGAAATGAAAACAATAATAAGAGAAAATTATGCAATTATACACCAATAAAATGGGCAATCTGGAAGAAATGGACAAATTCCTAGAAACATACAAATTACTAAAACTGAAACAGGAAGAAATAGAAAATGTGAACAGACCCATAACCAGTAAAGAAATCAAATTAGTAATCAAAAATCTACCAAAAAACAGAGTCCAGGGCCAGATGGCTTTCCAGGGGAATTCTACCAAACATTTAGGGAAGAGTTAACACCTATTCTCTTGAAGTTGTTCCAAAAAATAGAAATGGAAGGAAAACTTCCAAACTCTTTCTACGAAGCCAGCATTACCTTGATTCCAAAACCAGACAAAGACCCCACTAAAAAGGAGAGCTAGAGACCAATTTCCCTGACGAACATAGATATAAAAATCCTCAATAAGATATTAGCCAACCAGATCTAACAATACATTAAAAAAAATTATTCACCACAAGCAAGTGGGATTTATACCTGGGATGCAGGGCTGGTTCAATATCCGCAAAACAATCAATGTGATTCATCACATCAATAAAAGAAAGGACACGAACCACATGATCCTCTCAATAGATGCAGAGAAAGCATTGACAAAATACAGCATCCTTTCTTGATAAAAAACCCTCAAGAAAGTAGGGATACAGAAGGAGCATACCTCAAGATCATAAAAGCCATATATGAACGACCCAACGCTAATATCATCCTCAATGGGGAAAAACTGAGCTTTCTCCCTAAGGTCAGGAAAAAGACAGGGATGTCCATTCTCGCCACTGTTATTCAACATAGTATTGGAAGTCTTAGCCTCTGCAATCAGACAACACAAAGAAATAAAACGTATCCAAATCAGCCAGGAGGAGGTCAAACTTTCACTCTTCACAGATGACATGACTCTATATGGAAAGCCCAAAAGATTCCACCACAAAACTGCTAGAACTGATCCATGAATTTAGCAAAGTCACAGGATATAAAATCAGTGCACAGAATTTGGTTGCATTCCTATACACCAACAATGGAGCAACAGAAATCAAGGAATCAATCCCATTTACAATTACACCAAAACCCATAAAATACCTAGGAATAAATCTAACCAAAGAGGTGAAAAATCTCTACATTGAAAACTATAGAAAGCTTATGAAAGAAATTGAAGAAGACACAAAAAAATGGAAAAATATTCCATGTTGCTGGATAGGAAGAACAAATATTGTTAAAATGTCAATACTATCCAAAACAATCTACATATTCACTGCAGTCCCTATCAAAATAACACCAGCATTCTTCACAGAGCTAGAGCAATCCTAAAATTTGTATGGAACCAGAAAAGACCCCGAATAGCCAAAAAAATCTTGAAAAAGAAAACCAAAGCAGGGGGCATCACAATCCCGGACTTCAACCGGTATGCCAAAGCTGTAATCATCAAGACAGTACGGTACTGGTACAAGAACAAGACACTCAGATCAATGGAACAGAATAGAGAATCCAGGAAACAAAAAGCGAAAATGAACTTTTGGGACTTCATCAAAGTAAAAAGCTTCTGCACGGCAAAGGAAACAATCAGCAAAACTAAAAGGCAACCAATGGAATGGGAGAAGATATTTGTAAATGACATATCACATAAAGGATTAGTATCCAAAATCTATAAAGAAATTATGAAACTCAGAACCCAAAAAAACAAATAATCCAGTGAAGAAATGGGCAAAAGACATGAATAGACACTTCTCCAAAAAAGACATCCAGATGGCCAACCGACACATGAAAAAATGCTCAACATCATTCATCATCAGGGAAAGACAAGTCAAAACCACAATAACATACCACCTCACCCCTGTCAGAATGGCTAACATTAACAACTCAGGCAACAACAGATGTTGGCGAGGATCCAGAGAAAGGGGATCTCTTTTGCATTGATGGTACGAACGCAAGCTGGTGCAGCCGCTCTGGAAAACAGTATGGAGGTTCCTCAAAACATTAAAAATAGAACTACCCTATGACCCAGCAATTGCACTAGTAGGTATTTATCCCAGGGATACAGCTGTGCTGTTTCGAAGGGGCACGTGCACCCCAATGTCTATAGCAGCACTATCAACAATAGCTTTCCAAAGTATGGAAAGAGCCCAAATGTCCATTGATGGATGAATGGATAGAGAAGATGTGGTACATATATACAATGGAGTATTACTTGGCAATCAAAAAGAATGAAATCTTGCCATTTGCAACTACATGGATGGAACTATAGGGTATTATGCTAAGCAAAATTAGTCAGAGAAAGACAAATACCACATGACTTCACTCATATAAGGACTTCAAGATACAAAACAGATGAACATAAAGGAAGGGAAGCAGGGGCGCCTGGGTGGCACAGTCGGTTAAGCATCCGACTTCAGCCAGGTCACGATCTCGCGGTCCGTGAGTTCGAGCCCCGCGTCAGGCTCTGGGCTGATGGCTCGGAGCCTGGAGTCTGTTTCCGATTCTGTGTCTCCCTCTCTCTCTGCCCCTCCCCTGTTCATGCTCTGTCTCTCTCTGTCCCAAAAATAAATAAACGTTGAAAAAAAAATTTAAAAAACAGGGAGGGGGACAAAACAGAAGAGACTCTTAAATATGGAGAGCAAACAGAGGGTTACTGGAGGGGGTGTGGGAGGGGGGATGGGCTAAATGGGTAAGAGGCATTAAGGAATCTACTCCTGAAATCATTGTTGCACTTGGATGCTAACTTGGATGTAAATTTAAAAAATAAATTACATTTAAAAAAATAAAATAAGCTATCAAAGAAAGAAAGAAAGAAAGAAAGAAAGAAAGAAAGAAAGAAAGATAATAATTGTGGTACACCCATACAGTGGAATTCTACTCAGGCAGAGACACGATGAATTTCAAAAACATGATGTTGAACAAAAGAAGCCAGATGCAAAGAAAGTACACAGTGTGTCCTCCCAGTCTCCCCACATCCTAGAAGAGAAGAAACTAACCCACAGAAACCAAAGTCAGAGGAGAAGTGACGTTCAGTGGGAGACCAGAAGACAGATGGAGGGGAGCTTCCCGTGCTGATGGATTTGTTCTCTTATCTCCATCAGAGGGGCAGTTACCCAGATGTACACAAATGTAAACACATGTTGCGCTGCACACTTAGGATTTATTGTTTTACTGCATGTAAATAACACCTCAGTAAAAGTAAATACATAAAATATAAAACAGAGAAGCAGTGACCACGCATGGCAGGTGGTAACAGTGGAGAGTGGGAAGGAAGGGAGGGTTCAGGAGAGGTTCTGTGGAATCATCTTATTTATCCTCTCTGAGCCCCACCTGCAAAGCGGATATAATAACATGATCTTTGCCGAACTGTTGGAAAAAATAATAATACAAAAAATAAAAATACTGTAAAAAGCAGCAAAAGCTCTTGGTGGATTCACTTGCATGTAATATTATTAATTCTTTTATTTGTTGTTGTTTTGCTTTGTTGTAACCACAAGGCTAACCGCCACACTATGCCACACTTCTAATGGCTGCTTTTCTTATTGCCTTCCCTCCAGGGGACTTGACTCTCATTAAAGTGAAAAGGGACATGAACTGAATTTTCATAGAGTTCCTGGACAAACTGCAAGAAAGACACAGGCAGAAGAGACATGGTACGGTGATGTAAGAGTCAGGGGAAAGACAGGAGGGCAGAGATTTTGCAGGTAATACTTTATAAAAGATGTGCATGGCTAACTTATGGAATTTTGGCTGCAACTTCCAACCAGAAATATGGATGGTTCACTAGGCTGGCATGTAAAGAAGCAAAATCTGCCAGCCCAAAATGTATCTCTTTGCATGTGGATTATTTTAAGCTAAATACTTTTTTGTTTTATTTTAGAGAGAGTGCGTGAGCAGGGGAGAGGGGCAGAGACAGACAGACAGACAGAATCCCAACAAGGCTCCATGCCCAGCACAGAGCCCGACGCAGGGCTCGATCCCATGACCCTGGGATCGTGAACTTAGCCGAAACCAAGAAATGGACGCTCAACCAACTGAGCCACCCAGGCACTCCTAACCTGATCATTATTATTTAAAAAAAAATTTTTGTTCATTTATTTTTGAGAGAGAGAGAGGGAGAGACAGAGCACAAGTGAGACAGAGAAGGAGACAGAGAATCCAAAGCAGGCTCCAGGCTCTGAGTTGTCAGCACGGAGCCCGATGTGGGCCTTGAACTCACAGACTGCAAGATCATGACCTGAGCTGAAGTCAGACACTTAACTGACTGAGCCACCCAGGCTCCCCTAAGCTGATTATATTTAAGAACAGAAAAGTCAGGGGGAAACTTTGACCTTCCCCCTAACTACCTAAAAATTTTTTTAGATAGAGGACTGGCTGGCTCCAGGAAGGAAGGCACTACCACAGACAACTACAGTATAATACGAAGAAAGTATGATAGACTGGGAGGAACCTAGCAAGGCCTATTTGATCAAAGTCCTTTCTATGTCCCATTGTTTCTGGATGGCCCCACAAACATGTTTCCTAAACATTTACTCTTTCCATTCTTTCTGTGAATTACACCTCTTCCCCCTGAAGCCCCAGGCCCCTAACCCCTTCTCCTTAGTTCAGAATGACATATGTGCCTTGTTTTGCCTGATTGTCTTTGGATCTCTCACGTTTACGTGGACTCCTCATACACACATAATCGGATTTGATTTTCTCCCGTTCATCTGTCTCCGTCAATTTAATTTCTTAGACCAGTCAGAAGAACCTTGTTAGGGTACAGGAAAATTTCCCAACCTCATAGGCACCAACTCCCCTAGTCACCATCATGCTAACTACACAGAAGCTTTGCCGGAATAAAATAAATCTACAAATCATAGATGTTCCATAACAGACCTATTTTAGTAAATTCCCATCATAAGTCTTCCCTGGTATCACTAAACACCGCAACGAACACCTTTCAGATCAAGGGTCCCACATCCTCCTTGCCCCAGGTTTCCTATTGCCACCACTTCTGCTTATGTGGCAGGATCACTGCTGTCTAATAATCACACAGAGCGTGGCATCTCACACTGGTGAAGTCACTTCTCTCCTGGTTCCCGGCTTTCTTGAGTGGACCTAAGTCTGTGCCCTACCGACGAGCAGGGGGAGAGTCTGAACAGAAGTGCCCTGTTGATCAGGCTGGCGACTTAACTAGCAAGTAGGTCACATCAGGCTGGTTATCTTGTCCTCAGTGGAAATATTTCTCATCTGCCTGGGAGAGCTGCAAGCCATCTAGAGACCTTCAGAGGCAAGCAATAATCACTATTGACTTTCCTGCCACATCCTATCCAGGTGAAGCGGTGCACTTGTGAGGCAGTAGAAGGTCTATGTACCTTGGGAGTAGCTTTTAATTCTCGAGAGGCAGCACAGGGATGGGGTAGTTTGCTCTTAGTAGAAATGCCTGGAAGATAAGGAATGAAGGAAGCAGACCCTAAAGGGAGATGTGTCTTTGACTGTCTATCCAGAGCCGAAGTCTTAAGGAAGGCAAAGAATATGACCAGGAGGAAATTCAGCTGATTCAGCCTAAAGAGGAGGCCTTTCTCTAGACGGGGACCCTCACAGGGTAAGACTTCTGTCAAATCTCCTGAGGAGATGGTAGGAAGGTGTGAGCTTCTGCCTTAAACTTTCACACCTAGAGCAACTTGCCCTCATCAGCAGAGGGTAGGTAGAGGGGAAACTAACTTGAATATAGGTATGAATTTCTTAGAAGAGTGGGGTATAAAGGCAGTTGTGATCCAGAGATCAAAGTGTCCAATAGTCTAAAATGAGCCTACAGCATCTTAAAGTTCACATTAAAAATCTTTTCTTAATGTTTATTTTTGAGAGAAAGAGAGACACAGTGTGAACAGGGGAGGAGCAGAGAGAGAGGGAAACACCGAATCTGAAGCAGGCTCCAGGCTCTGAGTTGTCAGCACAGAGCCCGAAATCAAGACCTGAGCTGACGTTGGATGCTTAACCGATAGAGCTACCCAGGAACTTGAGGCATGATGTTTTTAAATTAAAAACTTAAAGACACCCGAAGCATAGGCAATAAAAGAAAAAGAGAGAAAAAACTGCGCATCAGAGGACATTATCAACAGAGTGAAAAAGAAAACCCATGGAATGTGAGAAATTATTTGCGAATCATCAATCTGATAAAGGATTAATATCCAGAATATATAAAGAACTCGTACAACTCAACAACGACAACCGAAAAACCAACTACAAATGGGCAAAGGATTGAATAGGTACTTCTCCAAAGAAGATCTGCAAATGGCCAAGAAGCACATGAAGAGATGCTTAACATCACTAGCTACTAGGGAAATGCGAATCAGGGGTGCCTGGGTGGCTCAGTCGGTTAAGCGGCCGACTTCGGCTCAGGTCATGATCTCGCAGTCTGTGAGTTCGAGCCCCGCGTCGGGCTCTGTGCTGACAGCTCAGAGCCTGGAGCCTGTTTCAGATTCTGTGTCTCCCTCTTGCTGACCCTCCCCTGTTCATGCTCTGTCTCTCTCTGTCTCAAAAATAAATAAAAACGTTAAAAAAAAAATTAAAAAAAAAAAAAGAAATGCGAATCAAAACCATAATGAGACACGACTTCACAGCCATCAGGATGGCTATTATCAAAAACAACGATGTAACAAGTATTGGAGAGGATGCGGTGACATTGGAGCACCTACCACACGGCTGGGAGACACGTGAAGTGGTGTAGCCGCTGTGGAAAATGGCATGGCAGTTCCTCGAAAGAAGAAAGGAAAGAAAGAAACAGAATTACTATATGAGTCAGCAATTTCACTGCTAAGTATACACACAAAGGAACTGAAAGGACAGAGTTTCAGTTCGGGAAGACGAAAAAATTCCGGAGGTGGATGATGGTGGTGGGTTATACGGCAGTGTGTGAATGTACTTCATGCCCCCGAACTGTATACTCAAGAATGGTTAAAGTGGCACGTGTTATTTACGTTTCACCATGATGAAAAGCTCGAAGACTTTGAAAACTTACAAGCTTCAAAAAATTAATTAAAGGAAAAGTTCATGAAAACTAAATCAAAATTAAAACCTACAATTCATTCATCAGTCCCCATAGCCACGTGCCACGTGTACAATTTCTGTTCTTTCTGGTCATTCCACTGACTGTGAGCAGCCATCTGTGGCCTTTTGGCTGGCTCATCAAAATCACCTTGGATGAGCATCATTTCTTCTAATTCTCCTCCTCTAGCCCACAAGCTACATCCTACGTCCCGCAGACCACACCTGCCGGTTATTAAGTGTTGCTCTGCCCCTCCCCCACTGTCCTCTGGTCTCTGTGTTTTCATTCACCACCTCCTGCTGCTCTAGGCTCAATCTCTATGCAGTTGGACATGCGGGTATTGCTAACTACTGACCCGGATAAGCAAGAAACACAATTCAATAGACGTTTGCTCTTTGCAGATGATCCCGGAACAGGAGAGCCTTGGGGTGGCCCGTCCATATCCATTTATTCGCAGGGGCATTGCAACAAACGTTTTGTGGCTGGGGATTTCAAAGAAACGGGATTTTATTAATTTCTGTGCTGAACCAGTATTACAACAGTTTATGCAGAGTTTGCAAGTGTTTGGGTTGTGAGCATGGACAACGTGAAACACTTAACGAAAAACTTTCACAAAACTATTTCCGGCAGTTTAGCTATGCGAGAATAACTTTCATATGACGATACCCTGAAAATAAAATCACTTTTTACTTAAAGCTGCTCGTCTAGTTGCTGTTTTAAACTTTATCCCAAGAACAGAGATGTTACTCAGTAAAATGAAACTGCAGCCTTCTCAACAGCAAGGTTCACTAATTGTTAAATGTTTTCTGGTGATGATTTTTTTTTAATTTTTGAATTTATAATGATTATTATAAAAGTGGTTGTTGATAGTATCACTATAACTTACTTTCTAATAGAATGAGTTTTATGGGGCGCCTGGGTGGCGCAGTCGGTTAAGCGTCCGACTTCAGCCAGGTCACGATCTCGCGGTCTGTGAGTTCGAGCCCCGCGTCAGGCTCTGGGCTGATGGCTCAGAGCCTGGAGCCTGTTTCCGATTCTGTGTCTCCTTCTCTGTCTGCCCCTCCCCCGTTCATGCTCTGTCTCTCTCTGTCCCAAAAATAAATAAACGTTGGAAAAAAAAAAATTAAAAAAAAAAGAGTTTTATTTTTAAATGTAAGAGCTACAGGTCTGATAATATTAGAACTTATTTTGTGTCATTTCTATAATGATGCCAGGAAACTGTCTTCTCAGCAGTATTTTTCAATGTTGCAGATTATTAACAAAATTATCTGTTTTAAAACTACAGCATTAAAATATACCCTCAATAAACTATTATAGCGTCCAGGTCTTTGAAGTCTGTATAAATAATGATGATGTAAACATTTTTCTCTACAAAGTAAAGTTTAAATTTCTACCAGAATAGAGCCCTTCTTTGATTAGAAATGTGATTCCCAGGGGCATCTGGGTGGTTTAGTCGGTTGAGCTTCCGACTTCAACTCAGGTCATGATCTTGCAGTTCATGGGTTCGAGCCCCATGTCAGGCTCTGTGTTGACAGCTCAGAGCCTGGAGCCTCCTTGGGATTCTGTGTCTCCCTCTCTGTCTGCCCCTCCCCCACTCACACTTTGTCTCTCAAAAATAAACGAACATTAAAAAAACAATTAAAAAAAAAAAGATATGTGATTCCCAAATTGTGAACCAAAGCACCCCCCGGGGTGACACGGCAAACTCCAGAGGCACTGTGGGCTATTAAGGTGTTGGGGACACAGGTATCAGTTGGACACCACATGAACTATGTCGTTTAGACCTAACTAGTGAATAAAGACAATTGTAAGGTGTTTTGTTATATTTTCTTTTTTTTTGTTTTGTTTTGTTTTTTTGGCCGCAGGGCTGCAGGAATCAGGGAAATTTGGGAATCTCTGGATTAGAAAGATTAGTGGCCACAAAATACAAGATAACCGAGAAGTCCTTATGTAGTATAACCCTGTTGTTTTACACATGAGAACACGGTTCAAATCTGAAATCTGTGGTGGGTCCTAAACACTCAGCCTCCTGGCTCTCTGGTCAGGGCTGTAAGTCAAAAGATCTGATGAACGTGAAGTCTGTTGAGACTTCCATTCTTCCGCTGCCCCTCTGCCTCACTGCTTCCTGGTCAGTAGACCCAAACTGTGAAGCCCCAGCTTGACCACCTCCCAGCTGAACAGCTCCAGCCAAGTTCCTGACCCTCTGTGAACCCACACTTCTCACGGGCAAAATCAGTGGGATGATGATAATTGCTAATAAGAAAACGGAATCACTTCCAGAATCAGTAGAAATAATGCACTTGAAAAAGCCTTGTAAACTGCCAAGCACTTTATAAGTTGTTTTTCACCAAACAGTATTTAAACATCTATGTTACAAGCACTGGGGAGACAAAAAAGGAAATCAAAATCACCTCTGTGTTTAAGAGGCTTATCTCTCTGGGAGGGGAGAAATAGAAATGATTATAACAAAAATTGATTCACATTACAATGGTAGTAATGACCAAGTATAAGGTGAATAGGGAAGAAGGTCCTCCTGAGGGGGTCAGGAAGTCCTGGCCGAAGAGACAGGGCCTTCAGTCTGACTCAGAGAGTAAGTAATGGATGGGGGAGGGAGAGCAGGCCACAGAGGGGGAACAGCCCGGACCAATGAGAGAGGTGAAGGATTAGACTGCCTTCTGGATGGCATAGCACTCCACAGGGCTGGAGGGAGAAGGACAGGAAACAAGAGATGAAAGGTTACAGATGGGAGACTAAATGCGTGCGCTGGATCTTGGTTGTTCAGGGCCTGGCACTCCTTTCAAAGGAGTGGACGTTACCCCGAAAACCTTGTGCAGTGCACAGCTCCTCCTCCCGGCCTGCATCTCAGATGGAGGCTCTGTAAATCTCCCCTCTTTAAAATTGACAGCAATACCTTAAGTTACTGGCACGTGGGTTTCATCTTCTTCGTGGCCATTTAATTCTGTCACACATAATGTCCCTAAGTGAAAGTCATTTTCCCGTCTGTCGCATTCACTAAGACATCAAGCTTTGGTGACGACGCCTGTCCTCACTGAAGCCCTACGAGGAGGCGCCCTCGCACCCTTCCACATTGAACGCCAGTGGAAAAAAGGCCTTTATTATGGAATTCATTCATGATCAAGGGACCTCAGCTTTTGTGTGGGTTCCCTCACAATGTGTCAAGCAGGCAGCCCCATTACCCGTGTGGCTCAGGCCCACAATGTCACAAGTGTGGGAGGATCACAACCCAGAACGGGGATGCAGTCACGTTTTGGGCAGCTCTCTCTGCTGAACATGCACAAGGCCCTGGGGTCCCACCTGTCGAACAGACTGACCTTTGAGAAGTCTGGCTCTTTCCTCCCAGAAGCGAACGGGCTCCGCGGAGGTCCCCGCCGACTTGGCAGAGCCTTCCGGAAGGCAGAAGCTCCTCCTGCGTCGGGGCGCCAGAAGGTCAAGCTCGCGGGGTGGGCCGCAGGTCACACGCATGCGCACTCACTTCGCCGCGTCTCCGTGGACGTTTTATTAGCTCACGTCACCGCAAGAAAGACCAGGAATAGTAGGAGTATTTTGAGACAGAGAGAGACCGTAGTCATATAGGTTTTATTTTATTTGTTTATTTATTTTAAAATGTTTGCTTACTTTTGAGTGGGGGAGGGGCAGAGAGACAGGGAGACACAGAATCCGAAACAGCTCCAGGCTCCGAGCAGTCAGCACAGAGCCCAACTCCGGGCTCGAACCCACGAACAGCAAGATCATGACCTGAGCCGAAGTGGGGCCCTTAACCGACTGAACCACGCAGGCTCCCCCATATGGCTTTTATTGTAGCCTATCGTTGTAATAGTTGTGTTTTATTATTAATTGTTGTTAATCTACTGTGCCTATAAGTTAAGCTTTATTACAGGTATGTGTGTACAGGAAAAAACAGTGTATGTAAGGTTCGGCACTATGCATGGTTTCAGGCAGTCACTCCAGGTCTTAGAATGTAGCCCCGATAGAACAGGGGGGGACTTCTGTACTTGCCCCGACCTCGGCAAAGCCTGGCTTCCAGAGCCTGTCAAGACAGAGATGCTCTCTTGTTTTCTGTCTTGATCTCACGTTTGTTGCTTCCTCTCAACATCACACAGTTGCTTTGGTCAGGAGTGACTAAGCCATGGGTGGATTCAGGCCTCAAAATCCCTAGGATGAAACGGGGTTCAAACAGAACCAAGAGGTGGCAGGTGTCCCCCCAGTTGAAGGCACCCCACAGCACAGCACGTGGGGTACAGGCACCTCACTCCCTCCTACGCTGCAATCAGACCTGATAACAAGCCTCTGTGGCCGGACTCTAGCAACTCTAGCAATAATTTAATTATTATTTATTCACTGCTTATTATTCTTCTATGCCAGGTGTTACAAAAAATGTTAATCCTCATAATCCACCTGTGCATTAAGTTCTAGTGTCACCTTTGAACTAAGTTATAATATTACCACCACTTGAGGTAAGGAAACCGAAGCTTGTAGAAGTTAAAGTTTATCCCAAGTCACATAGGCTGTAAGTAGCAGAACTAGGATTTGAACTCAGGTCTGACTCCAAAGCCCCACGTCCTCACTGGAGGGATGGGAGCAAGAAGAGAGGTTCTGCAGGAAGACTCCAAGGTCCTGACACTCCTATATGTGTCCAGTATCAGTGTGTTTGTCTCTCTTGATCCAGGATAGATCAGTGCTGATGGTTTTAAAACTCCTAACTGAACCAGTCAGAATATACTTAGCAATTAGTCTCAACCCAGTAACTTGACCTACGTTGCCTTATGTCGCCATTGATACTTGAATGATAATCAGCTACTTTGACATCATGACTGCACTTGCTTCTCTAGAACTGAAATAGGTTAATGTACTTCTTGAACCCAACGTGGTGATTTAAAAAGGTCGAGTACATACAAAATAAGACAATGTCCATTGATGATACTTCTGCATTGAAAGTTCTTGGTCAAGTCTATGTCAAATTCTTCTCTGAACAAACTTAGAACTCTCTGTGGCTCAGAGGAGCATGAAGTCTGCTGTTCAGGGGTATGTTGAACTGGCTTAGACTGGCTTATGAGAATGAGCTGTGTTTACCCCTTGGGAACTCAGCATTCACTGAAGTCCTATCAAATGGCCAGGACAGAGGTATTTATCTGTGTGTGTTAGTTTCCTAGGGTTTCCTTAACAAAGTACCACAAAGTACCATAATTGAGAGTTAACTATTACTATGTCACATGTTTATTAGTTATTATGTAGCATTCTTTTCTTTTTTCTTTTTTTGACGTTTATTTTTTGAAAGAGAGTGTGAGCAGGGGAGGGGCAGAGAGAGAGAGGGAGACACAGAATCTGAAGCAGGCTCCAGGCTCAGAGCTGTCAGCACAGAGCCTGACACGGGGCTGGAACTCACGAACCATGAGATCATGACCTGAGCTGATGTTGGATGTTTTAACCAACTGAGCCACCCAGGCGCCCCTATAGCATTATTTTCTTAACCAATGTAATGCTGTAATTGATAGCATAAAGATAGTATCAGTGATATACATGTTCCGTGTTCTCTTACAGTTCTGGAGGCCAGAAGTCAAGGTGCCAACAGGGCTATGCTTCCCCTAAGATTCTGGATGGAATCTTCCTTGCCTCTTCGTAGCTTCTGGTAGTGGCCATCGATCCTTGGAATTCCTAGTCCTGTAGATACATCCCTCCAGTCTCCACTTGTGTGGGCCCTGGCATTCTCCCTGTATGTCTCTCTGTGTCTCTTCTCTTCTTATAAGGCAATCGGTAATATTGGGTGAAGCCTCCACCCTACTCCGGTATGACCTAATCTTAACAAATGACATCTACAATGACTCTATTTTCCAAATAAGGTCACATAGGGAAGTACTGAGGGTTAGGACTTAAACATGTATTTTGGGGGGGATGCAATTCAACCCATAACACCATGGAAATCAGACAATGCTACAAATTAGGGCTTTTTGTTTTTTGGTTTTTTTGCGTTGGTTTCCAGCATATCAGTGTGTCACATGGCATCAAGAGAGGGCCACTCGCCTCAAATATCACTTTTCCATGGGAGTTTTCATCAAAAATTTCCTCATACTCCAAACAGACTACACCTCCCTGACAGAGTAAGAATTAAAGTTGGACGCGTGCTAGGTGAGATTTGCCAGCCATTTATTAGCCCTTTAAAAATTTCTTGTATGGGGCGCCTGGGTAGCTCAGCCCATTGAGCGTCCGACTTTGGCTCAGGTCGTGATCTCACGCTCCGTGAGTTCGAGCCCCACGCCGGGCTCTGTGCTGACAGCTCAGAGCCTGGAGCCTGTTTCAGATTCTGTGTCTCCCTTTCTCTGACCCTCCCCTGTTCATGCTCTGTCTCTCTCTGTCTCAAAAATAAATAAATGTTAAAAAAATCAAAAAAAATTCTTGTATGTATTTCCATTATTAAAAAACATTGAAAAATACAGAAGAGTGGAAAGAGAAGTTAAAAAGAAGTCATTCCAAGAAGACCTATCATTAATTCTTCATACATTTTCAAAATACTTTGGGAACTTTTTTTGTTATCTGTATGTCTCTTTTTGGGCCTGACCTGTTTGAATGCTTTGTCCTCTGATCCTCATGCTTTTGATTTGATAAATTTTAAAGATGAACAAGTAAGGGGCACCTGTGTGTTCCACCTCAGTCGGTGAAGCACCCAACTCTTGATTTTGGCTCAGCTCACGGTCTCATCGTTCATGAGATTGAGCTCAGTGTCGGGCTCTGTGCTGAAAGCCTGGAGCCTGCTTGGGATTCTCTTTTTCTCCCTGCCCCTTCCCCCCACTCCAAAAATAAATACGTGAACATTAAAAAAAAATGTATGAATAATAATACCTGAATATAGTATCCCAGTTATAAAAATCGCACAATAAGATTAAGCAAAATCTGTCTTGCCTGCCACCCCCAAGATCCCAGTCCCCTCTCTGGAGGCAGACGCTGTCATCAGTCTTATGTGGATTCTTCCAGACCTTTTAAAAAAGTATTTTTATGCATACATTTTTTGTTCATATAGGTGATACAGGTTTTTTTGTAAACATAAACCATAGCATGCTATGTATTTTATCCCCCAGCTTACTTCTCCCCTCTGTTCTTGAGAATTTCTCAGATTTCACTTGTTCTGTTTGATTGCTGCAATATATTTTTACTCTATAGATGTGCCATAAATTAATTATTTTCCTAATGCCGATTTTTAGGTTGTTTTCAATCATTCAGGATTATAACCAAGAAGCAATGAAAATCCTTATACATGCCCCTTTGTGCAAATGTCCAAGTGTTTCTCTAGGATGAATAACAAAAAGCAAAGTTTCTGAGTTGAAGAATATTTAAAATTTTAATATCATGCAACTTTCCTTGAAAACAATACCAATATACTTTTCTACAGACAGTGTAGAAGAGGACCCGTTTCTCCACATTCTAATCCATATGGGATATTCTGTTCTAAAAACCTGTCTGGAAAACATGACCACAGCTTCTGCCCAGCTGGTGGGATTAATAGTTCTCAATGATTTAGGGCACCTGGGTAGCTCAGTCGGTTGAGCATCTGACTCTTGATTTTGGCTCAGCGCATGATCTTACAGTTCGTGGGTTCAAGCCCTGCATTGGACTCTAGGCTGACAGCGTGGAGCCTGCTTGAGATTCCCTGCCTCCCTCTCTCTCTGCCTCTCTCTCTCCTGCTCATGCTCTCTCACTCTTTCTCCCTCAAAAATAAATAAATATTGAAAAAAAATAGTTCTCGGTGATTTGAACCCAGCCTTTCCCTTCCTTAATACAGACTATTGAGAGTTAACTCTGTATTATGTATTTAGTAGCTATTTACCATGTCACATTTTCCTAACCCATATAATAACGCAACTAATTCAAATTATAAAGACAACATCAATACCACTAACGATTATTAAATAATTGAAGGCTCTACATGGGACTCTGTCCTTGTTTGTTTATATCTAAGTTTCAAAAAAAATTCCAACTTTCTCTTTTCTGAATTTCCTAGGTTTTATCCAATTTCTCTGATTAACAACCTTATTCTTTAGCTCCAACTGTATATTCTTTGATTGTAGGTTCAAATTCCCAGATGGTCATCTTACCAGAAGCCATTCCTCCCCTCCCCCTGGCAGGAGCTTATTAATTAGGTTAAAGCGCAGTCCCAATAAGATTAAATTAACTGTGTCATCTAAGTAGTAAGCCGTCTCTCTTGTGATAGCCTTCTATTTAATGTCAAGAGATGAAGACCTTCTTTTCAAAACTTATTAAGACGTTTACATCTGCAATGTGCTCTTCAACCTCTAAACTAAAGAGAATTGTCTGGAGTCACAAAACATGTTTTTGTAAGAAACCATACCAGCTTATGAAAGGCAAGACTAACATTTTTCTCTTAAGGTATAAATGGTGGCACCAAATACATTTGCTTCTCGTCTTTGTTTTCCAAAGGTTATAAAACTGAGAACAGCTTTTGTTTTTTGGGGATGCATGTTATGATTGGTTATCTTATTTTCATGAGGGATTGATGAAACAATTTATAATAATGTACATTTAGAATCTGGCTAGCCCTAAACCTGCAGGATGGGCCAGGAGGCTAGAGATCCAGGGAAGAGTTGCAGCTCAAGTCCAGAAGTAACCTGTTGGCAGAATTTCCTCTTTCTTTAGGGAGGATGGTCTTTTTTCTATGAAGACTTTCAACTTACTAGACAAGGCCCATACAAATTATGGAGGGTAATCTGTTTTATTCAAAGTCTACTGATTTAAATGTTACTCTCATCTGAAAAAATACCTTTGCAGAAACATCTAGAAAAATCTTTGGCCGGATATCTGGGTACCATAATTGGATACGTAAAATTAACCATAAGAGATGGCTTCAGTGGTGAAAAATAATGCTAATTCTACACAAAGTTTCTTTAGGAAGGTAGAAGAGAAGACATCCTAATTCATTTTATAAGAATAACATTACTCTGATGCCAAAAATAGAACAAGGCTTTACCAAAAAAGAAAACTACAGACCAATATCCCTCATAAATACAGACATAATTATCTTGTACAGAATATTAGCAAGTCAAATCCAGCAATTAATAAAAGGGATAATACATCGTGACCAAACAGATTTTATCCTGGGAATGCAAGGCCAGTTTGGCATCTGAAAATCAGGCAACGTAATTCGCCATGTCAAGAACTGAAGAAGAAAAACCACACGATTGTTTCAATAGATGCAAAACAGCATTTGACAAAATTCAACTCTCGTTTATGATAAAAACTATGAGAAAATGAATAGACAGGAAAATCCTCAAGTTGATAAAGGGCATCTATAAAAAATCTATAGTTAACATTATATTTAATGGTAAAAGACTAAATGCTTTCCCCTAATATAGCAACAGACCAAGGACATCCACTCTGACACTTCTATTGAACAATATACTATACTGAACAATACAGCTATTGCAAAAAGGCAAGAAAAACAAGTAAAGCACATATGCTGGAAAATAAGAAATAAAACTGTTTCTATTAGCCGATGACATGATTTTCCATGTAAAAAATTTTTTTTAATCTTTAAAAATCTACCGGAAATAATAAATGAGTTAACCAAACTCACAGGATGCAATGTTAACACACAAAACCAGTAACATTTTTGTATACACACAACAAACAGTTAAATATTAAAGTTCTTTAAGTGCCATTTACAATAGTACCAAAACATGAGATATTTAAGTATGAATCTAACAAAACACGTAAGACTCATATACTGAAAACTATAAAACATATGAACGAAGCAAAGAAAACCTAAATAAATGGTGAGATATATAATTTCAAGGAGAGGGAGAGGGATAAGGAAGGAAAAGAGGGAGGAGGAGAGAGAGGAATTACAAAGATTTGGTTTATGCAATTGTGAGGGCTGGTTAAGCAAGTGCCAACCCCGGGGGGATGGCAGTCAAGGTGTTAGATCACAGGATGGGACTAAAAGGCAGGGCAGGGGAGGAAGGCTGGGCTAAATGGGTGGTGGGCATGGAGGAGGGCACTTGTTGGGACGAGCACTGAGTGTTGTATGTAAGCGATGAATCACTAAATTCTATTCCTGAAACCATTATTACACTAACTTGTGAACTAACTTGTATGTAAATAAAAATAATAAAAGGTATGGTGGACCAAAGCTCTTGTCCATATGCAGAATTTCTTTTTTTGTTAATTCGAAGACCCAATATTAAGAGTCGATTGTCCTACACTGATCTATAGATTCAACACATTCCCAATCAAAATCCCAGCAAAATATTTTTTTGTAGAAATCAACATTTTCTAAAATTTTTATAGAAAGTGTAAGAACAAGAATTGTCAAAGCAATTTTGAAAAAGAGGAGAACACGGGAGAACTTACGCTGTCAGATTTCAAGATTTATTATAGAGCTACATTAAGCATGACTGGGTGGTATTGGCATAAAGATAGATAAGTAGATCAATAGA
Source organism: Lynx rufus (assembly GCF_022079265.1). Taxonomy (NCBI): domain Eukaryota; kingdom Metazoa; phylum Chordata; class Mammalia; order Carnivora; family Felidae; genus Lynx; species Lynx rufus. Next base: position 187,275,201 of record NW_025814845.1, read on the forward strand.
ACAAAACAAAGTTCATGAATAGACCCAAACATAAAGGGCAGTTGATTATCAACAAAGGCAATTCAATGGATAAAGTATAGATTTTTTAACAAATGGTGCTGGAATATTTGGATATCAATATGCAAAAACAAAAACAAAACTGAAATCCTTGATCCGTACTTCATACTGCACACAAAAATAATCCTCAAAATTGATCACAGACCTCAATGTAAAACTTAAAACTCTAAAACTTTCAGAAGAAGAGATATGAGAAAAGCCTTGTGATCTTGATTCGATTTCTTAGATATGACACTAACAGACCAGTCCATGAAATAGAAATTAACAAATAGAACTTTATCAAAAATTTAAAGTTCTGCATCTTGAAAGGCACTCTAAAGGGGGCGGGCGCCTGGGTAGCTTAGTTGGTTAAGGGTCCAACTTCAGCTCAGGTCATGATCTCATGGTCTGTGAGTTCGAGCCCTGCGTCAGGCTCTGTGCTGACAGCTCAGAGCCTGGAGCCTGCTTCGGATTCTGGGTCTCCCTCTCTCTCTGCCCTTTTCCTGCTCGTGCTCTGTCTCTTTCTGTCACTCAAAAATAAATAGGCATTTTTTAGAAAATTGAAAGACACTCTAAAGAAAATGAAAAGAGATACACAGGCTGTGAGATTATTTGCAAAACACTTATCTGATAAAGGACTTATATTGAATTTATAAAGAACTCTCAAAACTCAATAACAAGGAGCCAAATAACTCCATGATATAGATATCCATAGAAATGGGCAAAACATTTGAAGAGACGCCTCACTGAAGAAGGGTTATGAATGGCAAATAAACACATGAAAAAAATGCTTGCCATCTTTAGTCATTGGGCAATGCCAACTAAAAGGATAATAAGGAACACTTAGAGTGGGGAAAAAAAGACACCACCAAGTGCTGTCAAACACCACAGTGGGAATACAAAGTGGTACAACCCCTTTGGAAACAGTTTGGCAATTTCTGATAAAGTTAGACACTTTTAAATATGACATACCAGACCCACTACTCTATTTCCCTAAGAGAAATGAAAGCTAACCTTCACCCAAAAACCTGTAGGCAAATGGTTATAGCAGCTTTATTTATATTTGCCCCAAACTGGAAACAACTCAAATCTCCTTTAACTGATGGATACATGAACGAGTTGCCGTACATCTATATACTGGTATACGAGTTGGCAATTAAAAAAAAAAAATGTACTGATACAACAACATGGTTGAATCTTCTATGCATTTTACGGAGTCTCAAAAGGCTACGAAATATATGATTTTACTTATATCACTGCTGTACTGAATGTGTCTCCCACCCCCAGATTCGTATGTTGAAGCCCTAACCCCAGAAGCAACGGTATTTGGAGGTGGGGCCTTTGAGAGGAATTCAGTTTAAGTGAGGTCATAAAGGTGGGGTCCCCATGATGAGATTAGCGTCTTTACAAGAAAAGGAAGAGGGACCAGAACTCTCTCTCCTTCCTGTGAGGACACAGTGAGAAGGTGGACATCTGCAAGCCAGGGAGCAGGCTCTTGCCAGGAACAAAATCTGCTGGCACCTTGATTCTGGACTTCCCAGCCTCAGAACTATGAGAAAGAAATGTCTAATGTTTAAACCACCCAGTCCATGATAATTTGTTACAGCAGCCAGAGCAGACTAACATAGTCACAGCCTCAAAAAAGCGAAACCATAGGAACAGAAAACTGGTAAGTGGTTGCCAAGGCTTCAGGTTGGATCAGTTGTTCACAAAGGAGCATGGGAGAGTATTTCGGGCAGGATGGCTCTGTCCTTTATCTTGAGTACGGTGGTGGATAGATACATCACTACCTGTGCTTGTCAAAACTTACGGAACAGTATGCTAAAAAGGATGACTTTTACTATCTGCAAATTTTATCCGAATACATCTGATTCCTAAAAATGTTATGTAAGACAGCAAGGTACAGAGCCAATGCCTGAAAAACAAAATACAAGGAAGAATGAGCTGCTTTAGATGTAAATGGGCAAAGCCCAAAGATCTAGGCTAAATCATTAGAAATGCTGAAAGTAAACAAAAAGAGGAAAAGCTAGTTTCTGGTGAGAAGCCTTTCAGGAGAAGGACTGGGGGCTTTCTGTGGCCTACAGGTTCAATACGTACACATACTATGAGTACAGAATACAGAATATACAATACTGTTTGTTGCCATAACAGCTAAAACCTTAAGGCAGCCTTAGGAAGAACTCATTAGAAATAAAATAAATAAATAAATAAATAAATAAATAAATAAATAAATAAATAAAGGGGGGCGCCTGGGTGGCGCAGTCGGTTAAGCGTCAGACTTCAGCCAGGTCACGATCTCGCGCTTCGTGAGTTCGAGCCCCGCGTCAGGCTCTGGGCTGATGGCTCGGAGCCTGGAGCCTGTTTCCGATTCTGTGTCTCCCTCTCTCTCTGCCCCTCCCCCGTTCATGCTCTGTCTCTCTCCGTCCCCCCCCCAAAAAAAAAGTTGAAAAAAAAATTTAAAAAAAGATATAATAGTGTTTCCTACATGATCAAGGAAAGGTCACTTAGTCCTTGGCATACATAAAGAAAGATACCGAGAAGTAGCATAATAAAATTAATGAAAATATACTGGTAACATAAAATAGTATGTATCTCTAGAATGTAGAGAAACAGACACCATTATCAAAGTGCCATCTAAATCTAAAATAAGTTATTCTACTATATAAATAATATGTGTTTCTTGCAGAAAGGAGAAAAAATTCTCTTTTAAAAAAATTTTTGATGTTTTATTTTTGAGAGAGAGACCGAGTATGAGCAGGGGAGGGGCAGAGAGAGAAAGAGAGAGAGAGAGAGAGAGAGAGAGAGAGAATCCAAAGCAGGCTCCAGGCTCTGAGCTGTCAGCACATTTTTTTTTCCCTTGTGACTTTTTTCTCTTAGAATGAAGGAAAGAAGGGAAGGAGGAAGGAAGGATACTAGGGTGTTTAAAAAATTGCTCTGTATACTTTTTTTTCATACTCGAAGTATCTTATACCAGAAAGGAATACCTAGCCCTTGTAAACAACTCAGAGAACACATAAAAGTGTCAAAAAAGGGCAGCCCCTCATTCAAAGAAAAATAATCTTAACATTTTGCTGCTTATTTTTCCAGACTGTGCCATACTTGCATTTGCCTGCATGTCATATGCACAACTTTTTGTATCCTTTTTGAAGAGGCCAAAATTTCTGGAAAACGTTCCTCGGATTCATGAAGTGAATACGGAGGTCTGTTCTTTGAGTCTTTGGAACGGCTTCCTTTCCTTGATTCTACAGCATTTTCTCCTGGATGCATACTCCTGTGTGCAAATAGATTACGTGGCTTGTCCTTCGCCCCACACTCTCCACTTGGGGGCTATCGCAATCCATCTCAGACCTACAGCTGACCGGAGGACGACACACACCGTTCCCAAACCAAGTCTCCCTGTCCCACAGGCGTTCACGGAGGGCAGCTTTGCCTCCCAAAGTGAGAAGTCTTCCAAAGGAACCCCCTTGATTTGCCTAAGCCCTTAAATCGTGTTAATTCCTGAAAAACTGCAATCCCCGCGAGGCTCTGCGCCTGGGTGCCCCGCCTCCACTCCTGCGCCTGCGCATTCCGAGAGTGGACCACAACTCCCAGGATGCATCGTGACGCCACCCGCGCAGCCCTACTTCCTGCCCGGGCGTTTCCCGGGTAACAGTGGCTCGGCCAGTCTGGGAAAAGTTTAAGGTGGGAGGGGCTTGTGGGCCGCCTGCAAGGCTTTGGAAGTAGCTGACTATTATCGTTATTTTTTCTATCACAAAAAGGGCGTCTGGTTTTATGGTGTGCACAGACTTTGCTTTTCTGAACCAGGAGATGATGGTTCTTTGCACCTCGCTGTAGGCAGGCCCGGCACAGGTGGTTCTCGGCTTGCCCTTGTTTATTGTCTTTCTGCCCCTTCTGGAATGTAAGCTCCACAAGGCAGGGATTTTTGTCTGTGGTTCACAGATGTATCCCCAGCACCTAGAACAGTGCCCGGCACGCAGTAGCCTCTCAATACCTGTGAATGACTGAATGAAGTGTTAAGATGAGCACCCAGTGAATATTTGTGGAATGAACAATGAATACGTCAACCTGGGGTATTCCTGAACAGTCTTCAGTAGGAGCCAGGGAGGGTGGAAGGATAGCAGATTGTAGGGAAGAAGGGAGGAATTTCAGTTTGATACGTAAGCAGGTGGAAACAGTGAAGAGACAGCATGGAAGGACCTGGGTGTGCATTCCATGTCCGCCTTCCTTAGCTATGTGGCTTTGGACAGGTTCTCTACTCTCTCCGAGCCTCAATTTCTTCATCTGTAAACTGAGAATAATACCTCGTTCACAGAGTTGTTCCAATCACGAAAAGTGGATGCATAGAATAGGTTCAGCATAGGGCCTGGGAGGTAGTGAGCATTTCTTAAGAGGTAGCTGTTGTCACTATCGCCCTTATTCAGTACCAAAGTGCGGACATTAATAAGAATCATTGACCTAGACTAAAAGTGAAATTCTTGGAATTGAAAAGATAAGTCTTGTGAGGCGGGGATGCTAAACTCAGAATGGATGTTAATATACGAGCGCAGACTTCCCAGCGAGCTTGGTTCAGGATCTTTTTACGTAGCTGCAAAACAAAATGAAAATCTTTCAGCCTGTGCAACCCAGAAAACAGCTTACCCCAAACCCTTCAGTTTGCCCCAAGGTGCCACTTTAAGTGCAGGGCTAGTGGGTTCCAGGTCAGAGGCCCCATTCATTCGCTTTCTACTGATACATGAGAGAAAATGTGCACTCTTTGCTGCTGATGCTGCGCTCGCCAGGATTGTTTTGTTTTCTCCTGAGGTTGTTGCTTTGGACAACAAAAGAGATGTTAGGTTCCAGAAAAGCATTGTAAATACCCTACCCCAGCTCCTGTATAATTATTACCTCACATAGCTAGCAGGCATTTAAAAAACATCCAAAGGAATATACGCTCATCTTGAACCCTGTACATGTCTTGTTGCCTACGTAGTGATACAGAATTTTTAGTTTTGGTCTCCTCTGATAAAACATTTTTTTTTTCAGTATGTGAGTTGTGTGCTTTTCAGAGAAATACTAATTTTGAAAAAGATAGTGTGGACCTGGTCATTCTATGACATCATGTCTGCTTTTAACTTCTTGTAAGGCAACATTTATAGCCATGAAGCAAAGTAGATTTCACGTAGAAGAAAGATGAAGGCCGGATGTTTGAGGTTTTTCTTTTGGCGTTGCTGTTTCCTGTAGTACCTGACTGCAGCTAGTTATAATGTGTCATGTTTATTTCAGGGGTGGGCAGATTGTGAAAAAATAGACAGTTGGCTGCAGTATTTGAGCTGTCTTTGCTGCTTGATTTCTGCTTTGCTCTGTTGTTGTAAGAAATCAATGGGAGAGCGAGCCATGTTTCAGAATGATCGGTGCTTTCAGCAAATCTTGTTTTGGCCCGAGGCCATTTATTTCTTCACGTAGATAGGACTGTAAAACTTGGAGTATTGCTTCTGGAGTGTCATCCAACTCAGGATGGCTGGACTTAGGTGGGTCAGCGTGGTCACCTCGACCTTTCTTCAAGATTACAAGATAATTTTGTATCTAAATGTTAGGGGTGGGTCATAAAAGGATCGCTGTTCTGTGCTCTGTTTCCAAAGTGGGGGGAAAACGGATTTAAATAGAATTACTCTTTGCTCTCCTGTGTATTTTGTTTTATACATGTTCCTAAGTAGTTAGGAATTAGAAAAAGAATTAAAACAGTACTTTTAAATGCATTATTTTTAAATTAAGGGTAACTGAATGTCAATTTAATTCAATGTCAAATTAAGACTAATTCATGTCCTATCCAAAACAATAGAATATCTTAATAAATCCTTTCCTAATAGGAATAGCCTAGGGTAAGAGTGAGTAAGACTCCAACACTTGACTTTGTTTTAGTGGTGAGATGCTCAAATCTGCATCCTCTCTAATAAAGCCCTTAGCAGAGTTGGAAGCCTCATCTTCTATTATTTATTTAACATTATTGCAGAACCTCGCACTCTTCACTGCACAACCCCAGGGGGCATGATGCACACCAAATTGTGTTTTTTTCCAAAGAGGAGACCTTGATTATTTGTTTCCATCAGTTTTTTAAAAGGTGGAAAGGAAGATAATTGAGGTTGTATTTATACATTGCTCTTTTCATTCTTGAGATAGGACAGCTGTAGTCACTTTTTGAGTAAAATTGGGATCCAGTTCCTAAGGTTCCTGCCACTTGCCAAGGACACCCTGGCTTGGAGTTCTTGTTCTCACCTAACTTGCTCTCTCAGCCTCCGTGGGGGGACGCTGTGCTTTATGTTGCCAGATTCTTACCAGACCTCTTATTCTCCAGCTCCCAGGTAACATGTCTCCCCTATCTTTTCCAAGTGTGTGGAGCCTAAGTTTTTATTTCTTGAGCCTCTTTTCCTTCGAACTCTCCGAGGAAATGACATTTTTAATCTTTTTTTTCTTTTTTAATTTTGAGAGAGAAAAAGCATGTGTGTGCATGTGTACAAGAAGGGGAGGGGGGCAGAGAGAGAGGGAGAGAGAGAGAGAGAGAGAGAGAGAGAGAGAGAGAGAGAATCCGAAGCAGGATCCACACTGTCAATGAGAGCTCCACACGGGGCTTGAACCCATGAACCATGAGATCATGACCTGGCCCAAAATCAAGAGCCGGACACTTACCTGCCTGAGCCACCCAGGAGCCCCTTTATTCTTTATCATACAGAACAATTTAGCCCTATACTCCCATCTCAGCCTTGGACTTTACCTTTGCATATCCAAAATCGTATTAATATGACCTGCTAATCAAGGGTCTTATATTAGGTCATCCACCCCTTAGCGCTGAGAAAGGTTTTGAAATTTTGAGTCTTTTCTTCCCTTTCTATTCTAAGTGAATGTGAGCCTTATTTTCTAACTAATATAAATGATGTCATGCTCCCATAGAAAGAAGAAGCAGTTAAAGTCATTTTTTTCATTTCAAATATTCTTCACCCCCCCCTGCACGTTATTCTCTTCATTATTTAACTTTATAAATAAATATAAGTAAATAAATATAAACATAAATAAATATATTTATAAATAAATATAACTTTAACTAAATAAATTCTGCACACCTGTTAGGTCCCAGACACCAAAAATAGGTATGGGAATATAACAAAAACAAGACAGTCTCTTCCCTCATACAGTTCACATTCTAATAAGGAGTGAGAAACAGACAGGAAACAAATGGACAAATTATATAATGACAGACAATGGTAGGTGCTGGGAAGACAAATAATCTCAGATAAAGAACTAGGAAATGATAGTACTATTCGTTTAGACAGGATGGCAAGGGAAGGTCTTTTAGAGATAGTGAGTAGGTTCTAGAATAAAGCGAGGAAGGGAGCCATACTCGCTTCTTGGAGAAGAACATTTCAAACAAGGAAATAGTAAGTCCAAAGGCCCTGGGGCAGGGAGGGCCAAGGAATAGCAGTTTGGACAGAGTGGCTAGCACACATGAGAGATGATGCTAGTAATGGGCAAACACATTGCAGAGGAAACCAAGGGCCAGATCACACAGGGTCCTGCTGGCTAAGACTTTGCATTTTATTTTAAGTGTGATGGGAAATCATTGTAGGGTTTCGTGCAAGAGAGTAACAAGATGTGGCTTATATTTTATTTTGTTGTTGTTGCAATATATTTCATATACTGTAAAATTTACCCTTTAAAAAGTGTACAATTCCATCGTTTTCATATAATATATTCACAGGATTGTGCAGACGTCACCACTTCAGAGCATTTCATGACCCCCAAAAGAGACCTCTTAGCAGTCACTCCCTACTCTCCCCAGACCCTTAAAAACCCTAATATATACATATTACACACAGTAGAACAAAGATGAGGATGACAGCATATTTCTTGCCAGAAATAATGCAAGTAATAAAACAGTGGAGCAGCATTTTTAAGGCAATAAAAAATTTTATTTATTTATTTATTTATTTATTTTTTTAATGTTTATTGATTTTTGAGAGAGGGAGAGAGGGCGGGGGAGGAACAGAGAGAAAGGGAGACACAGAATCCAAAGCAGGCTCCGGGCTCCAAGCTGTCAGCACGGAGCCCGCCGTGGGGCTTGAGCCCACGAACTGCAAGATCATGACCTGAGGTGAAGTCAGATGCTTAACCGACTGAGCCACCCAGGTGCATCCCACCCCCCCACCGCAAAAAAATTTTTTTTAAGATTGCCTGGAATTCTGTACCTGGCAAATCTATCTTTGAAATATGAAAGTGTGACAAAGGTTTTTTTTGGATGTGCAAAAGCTGAAAGAATCATCACCAGCAGACTCACATCACAAGAAATAGTAGGGGTAGCCCTTCGAAGAGAAGGAAGATGAATGATACCAGTTGGAAAGGTGGATGTAAGCAAAGCCAGGAAAAGCACCAGACAAGGGAACTACATGGGTAAATATGTAAGATTTTTAAAAGTATTTAAACCTTGTTAAAAAATAGCTGACTGTTAACAAAAATAACTGTAATACAGGGCTACAACATGTATAAAACTAAACTATGTGATAATTATAGCAGAAAGGTTAGGAGGGGAGAAATGGAAGTATGTTATTTAAAAAAAATTTTTTTTAATGTTTATTATTTGAGAAAGAGACAGAGAGCAAGCAGGGAAGGGGCAGAGGGAGAGGGAGACACAGAATCGGAAGCAGGCTCCAGGCTCTGAGCTGTCAACACAAAGCCAGACACAGGGCTCGAACCCACAGACCATGAGATCATGACCTGAGTTGAAGTTGGCTGCCTAACTGACTGAGCCACCCAGGCACCCGAAAGTGTGTTATTTTTAGATTCTTATATATAAGATGGTATAATATCACTTGAAGACAGACTGTGGTAAGTTCAGATGTCTAAAGCAACCACAAAAATAATAAAACAGTTATATCTAATAAACTAACAAAGCAGATCAAATTAAATCATAGAAAATACTTAATAAAATTAAAAGAAGGCTGAAATAAAAGAAAAAGTGGAAAAACTGATGGGACAAATTGAAAACACAGAAAAATGATAAATATGAACATAACCATATAAGTAATCAAATTAAATGTAAATGGTCTAAATTTAACATAGAGATTTTCAGAATGGATGAAGTAGAATTTGTTTGGGGGCATGCTAATTTGGACTCAATTATATGTTACCTACAAGAATCACATTTCAAATGCAAAGATATAAATAGATTAACAATAGGGCCGCCTGGGTGGCGCAGTCGGTTAAGCATCCGACTTCAGCCAGGTCACGATCTCACGGTCCGTGGGTTCGAGCCCCGCGTCGGGCTCTGGGCTGATGGCTCAGAGCCTGGAGCCTGTTTCCGATTCTGTGTCTCCCTCTCTCTCTGCCCCTCCCCCATTCATGCTCTGTCTCTCTCTGTCCCAAAAATAAACACTATCAATCAAATTAACCTACTTGACAGTCATAAAATATTTAACCTAAATATGATACAATACACATACTTCTAAAATGTACATGGAACATATACCAACATGGGCAATATTCTTGTCCATTAAGTAATTCCAAATAAATTCTAAAAGATTCAGTTCATACAAAGTAGTTCTCTGACTACCATAAAATTAAGTTAGAAATCAATGACAGAAAGATCACTGGAAAATCCTCAAATATTTGTAATCTAAATAACAAATGGTTAAAGAATAAATCAAAAGGAAAGTGAAAAGGTATTTTAAAAGAAATAAAAATGGGGGCGCTTGGTGGCTCAGTCTGTTAAGTGTTCGACTTTGCGTCAGGTCATGCTCTAACGGCTTGTGGGTTCGAGCCCCACGTCGGGCTCTGTGCTGACAGCTTGAAGCCTGGAGCCTGCTTGGGATTCTGTCTCCGGCTCTCTCTCTCTCTCTCTCAAAAATGAATGAACATTTAAAAATTTTTTTTAAAAAATTAAAGAAATAAAACTAAAAAGGCATCATATAAAATGCACTGGATTACCCTGAAATAATATGTAAAAAGAAATTTATTGAATTAAATGACTATATAAGAAAAGAAGGAAGATCTTAAGTTATTAACCTCAGCTTCCACTTTAAGACACTAGAAAAAGAAGAGCAAATTAAAACCAAAGTAAGTTGAATTAAAAAAAAAATTATAGCACAAATCAATAAAATAGAAAAAAAGCGATAGAGGAAGTCAATGAAAACACCAATAAAATTGATGTATTTTTAGCTAGAAAGATCAGGAAAAAAAATAGATGACGCGAATTATCAACATCAGGAACAGAGTGGTAGCATCGTTACATTTTCTACTGATATTAAAAGTATGATGAGGAACATCATTTTATGCCAGTAAATCCAACAAGTTAGATGAAAGGGACAATTCTTTGAAAGACACAACAAATGACAAAAGCCCAATCAGAAAGAGTTATCCTAATTGCTCTTTTTGTACTAAAGAATTTAATTTGGGACTGAAACCTTTTCATGAAGAAAACTTCGAGTCCACATGACTTCATCAGTGAGTTTTACCAAACATTTACGAAAGAGATAATACTACTCTACACAAATGCCTTCCGAACGTTGGAAAGGCAGAATTGTTTTTCAGCCAGCATTACCCTGACACCCAAACTAAAGACATTATAGGTAAAGAAAACTCCAGATCAATATCCCTTGTGAATGTAAATGAAAAAATTCCAATTCAAACTTCAGCAAATTGCATCCAAAACAATAAGACGTCGTGACCAACTGGGGTTTATTAGGAATGCCAGATTGGTTTAGCATTTGAAATTCATTGAGGTAATTCACTATGTTTAAAAAAAAACAAAACCAACAACTTTTTAAAACTGTGACAGTCTTAATAGAAATAGAAAAAGCATTTGACAAAATCCCACATCCATTCATGTTAAAAACTCTCAGGAAACTAGTCGTAGAGGAACCTTTACAAAAAATCTATATTAACATCGTACTTACTAGTGATACAATAAAGGCTTTTCCTCTAAGATCGAGAACAGGACAAGAATGTTTTCATCACTTTTGTTCAGCACTGTGCTAAAAGTTAGTTATACAAACAAAACTGTCTTTATTTGCAAATGATATGCTTATCTATCTGGTCTTTGTTGTAACCATTCAACCTTGCCATTGTAATGCAAAACCAGCCATAGACAATATATAGCCAATGAATGTGTCTGTGTTCCAGAAAAACTTTACCTAAAAATCAAGCATCAGACCACATTTGGCCCACGGGCCATTCTTTCCCAACCTTTGGTCTATGTAGAAAATCCCTCAGAACCTACAAAAAATTTCTAAAGGTTGTAGGCTACAAGACCAATATATAAAAAAATAATTTTGTTTGTATATAACAACAATGAACAATCCGTGTAAACGCATATATTATTATTAAATTGCACATATAAATACATAATGGTTGTATACTATGAAATAATTGCACATTGTTAAACTGTACATATGATAAATATACAATTTGCTGTGTTTCAGTTGTAGCTCAACACACTTTTTTAGTTAAAAAAAGTGGCAAGAATAACATACCATATTCCTGTCATTCAGCTTTAGTAATTTTAGGAATTCCTCTGTTCTCTTTCTAGGAGTTTTGCTGTAAAGGGAAGCAGAGAAACGGGTCTTATCTAGAAGGGATTATGGGATAAAGTGAGGGTTTTTATTTTTTTATTTTATTTTTATTTTTCATTTTGAGAAGGAGAACAGGGGAGAGGCAGCAAGAGAGGGAGAGAGAGAGAGAGAGAGAGAGAGAATCCCAAGCAAGCTCCACACTGTCAGCACAGAGCCCAATTTGGGGCTCGATCTCATGAACCGTGAGATCATGGCCTGAGCTGAAATCAAGAGTCAGATGCTTAACCCACTGAGCCACCCAGGGGCCCTGGATTTTTGTTTTTTATTAAGGTGGGATATGCTACGGCAGGTTTATATGTGGATGAGAGGAGAGGACACATGGAAGCATAAAAAAGAGGAACTGAGTCCTTGAGTGGGCAGGAGAGGCTGGGCTTGTGTCCTGTGTACAAGGGAGGCACAGGCCTCCGTACCAGACAAAGACGGATAGGATAGGACTTGCTTAACAAGCCACAGTGGCTCTTTGTTATTGATGATGCTTATGTCAACAAATACAACAATGAGAATAGTTGGGAGGTCTTTGTAGTCCTTGTTAAATGAGTCCCACAAATTCAGCAGTACTTGACTTTTCTTTGATGAAGTTTTCAACCAGCACACTGATGAGTATCTTATAGGTACAGATTTCTAGGTGTCCCCAGCTAAGAAAGAATGATGCCTGCAACCCCAGCTCTCCCTTGAAGCCACGTTCACTTAGCTTAGTTTGAAGTAATCAACTGATAGGGATGATGGAAGGTCCTCTGCCTATGTATTCAGGGTAGAGTTATATTGCCATTCGAGGTTTGCAGTGTTAGTAGTATTTTCGTGAACTAAAACCTCTACCCCCTACTCCCTGTTCCTTTGCCAGCCCCACAACCGTCAGTCTTCCCACCATTACTAATGGAGCAAAAACTAGCAGTATCTTCCATTTATTAATTAGTAGTCACTGATACCTCACAATGGCCCTATGAAGTAGATAGTATTAGCCCCTGTTAACAGTTGTGGACGATGAGGCTTGCAGAGCTTAGGTCAGGGTCTCAAGTCACATCTCAGAAGTATCAGAGCCAGGATTAAAATCCAAGTCCGTGCAACTCCAAAGTCTTTGCTCTTAATGAGAATTGTATGTTAAGCCACCTCCCCCTCTCTGAACAGTTTCACTGGCAAGAGTGGATACATGCATATTTCCCTCCAACTCTAACTTATTGTAGGGGCCACATGTTGACATAATAAAGGAACTCAGAAGAATAAAAATAATTCACAGTGCCAACATCCTGTTGTAGTGACTGTTTCATTTTTCCCCATTTCCTTTTGATCTTTATCCATATGTACATATTTTACATAGTTGTAGATAATAATTTTGCATTCTGCCTCTATGGTTAGTATTATACCAGACATTTTCCTTGTCGCTGTTCGGTCTTCAGTGGATGCATAATATTCCATTTTGTTAAAAGTGCCGCGATTTAGTTCACCAATCTCCAGGATGGACAAAGTTGTTTCCAGTTTGTTGTTGTTGTTGTTGTTGTATAAACTACACTGCAGCAAAACATTTGATTCCCCTCCCCCATCTTTTATAATTTTTTAAAAGAATAAATTCCCAGGAGTGAGACTATAGAACAAAATTTTAACACGTTTATGGCTTTGATACTTTAAGAGAGAGTCAAATTAGGAAAGTATGTACCTTTGATGATAGTAAACAGATATCGAACCCACAAAAACAGGTTAACTACATAAATTCTTGTTTAGGGGAACCAAATAAAGAAAATGGGGAGAGATTGCTCGTGGGTACAGGGTTTCTTTTTGGGGTGATGAAATGTTTGGAATTAGACGGTGGTGATGGTTGCACAGCTTTGTGAAAATACTAAAAATACTTTGTGTATACTAGAAAAAGGTGAATTGTATGTTATGTGCATTATATCTCAATAAAGCCATTATAAAGAATTAAAAACAAAGCTTCTGATATTCCAGGTAAGGGTTTCAACCATTGCTATCGACGTTCTGTTTGTTTTCACATTCAGAAGCAGCGCATCACACTGCTTAAGAGCCTCAGACCGTCAGGGTTGGACTCACGGCGTCACTTAACTGCCGAGTGACCTCTGGCCACTGTTGTAAGTTGAGTCCTCCTGAAACGACGCTGATACAGACTTTGGGGTACAGGATGTTTACTGAGGATCAGCACTTACGAAAGCTCTGCAGAAGCAGGCCTGGGTGGAGGAAGGGGTAGGAATGGGACGCGGGTCTGACGCAGCCCCAGTCACCACCCCTGCAGGGAACTCTGGACAGTCGGTGTCCTGCGCTGAGCTGAAATGGCCAGGCCGACCTACATCTGTGACAGCAGAAGGCTGACTACTCTGCTCCGCCGGCCCCGCCCCCCCCCCCCCGCCCGACGGGTGAGCCACACCACCAGGCGCCTGGGTGGCACATTTCCATATCTGCCACAGCACGTGGCTCCTGACGGTCTGTGGGTTCAAGCCCTGCATCCGGCTCTATGCTGACCGCCGGGAGCCTGGAGCCTGCTTCGGATTCTGTGTCTCCCTCTCTCTCTCTGCCCCTCCCCTACCCATGCTCTGTCTCTCTCTGTCTCCCAAAATTCATTCTTAACATGAATAGATGTTTAACAAAAATAGTATCTACCTCTTAGGATTGTTAGAGAATCAAACAAGAAAATACATGTGAAACACTCAGAGCTTGTCATACGATAAAAGTTCCGAAAATCCTGGCTGTTACCGTTTTGTTATTACTCTACTGAATAATAAAGTCAGTTTTCCCCAGACTGGCTGAAGAATTGTGACACAGCATAGATACTGAGAAGGCTCTAAAGACTTCTTTTATTTATTTATTTATTTATTTATTTATTTACTTTTTATAATTTTTTTTTTAACGTTTATTTATTTTTGAGACAGAGAGAGACAGAGCATGAACGGGGGAGGGTCAGAGAGAGGGAGACACAGAATCTGAAACAGGCTCCAGGCTCTGAGCTGTCAGCACAGAGCCCGACACGGGGCTCGAACTCACGGACCGCGAGATCATGACCTGAGCTGAAGTTGGCCGCTTAACCGACTGAGCCACCCAGGCGCCCAAGACTTCTTTTTTTATAGGCTTTATTTATTTATTTTTTAAATGTTTATTTATTTTAGAGACAGAGAGACAGAGCACAGGCAGGGGAGGGGCAGAGAGAGCCGGGGACAGAATCCGAAACAGGCTGCGGGCTCCGAGCTGTCAGCACAGAGCCCAATGTGGGGCTCGAACCCACGAACCGTGAGATCAAGACCTGAGCTGAAGTCGGACGCTTAACCGACTGAGCCACCCAGGTGCCCCTATAGGCTTTATTTTTTAGAGCATTTTCATGTTCACAGCAAAATTGAGCAGAAGGTACAGAGAGTTCTCATAGACCTTCCCCCCGCCCCCACACACACACGCCCCCCACATACAGCCTCCCTCACTATTCTGAAGACTTTTAAGAAAAGGAACAACATCTTTCTGCGGTGGCTTGTTTATATTTTGAGGCCAGAATGGGCAGGACCTACAAGGAATGAGTGGAATGTTGTGAAAGCCTCCCTGCCCCAAATCTCCCCATTATCTGTCTACCCCTGACTGATACTTCTATCTCATCCCATCATTCTTGGGTCCATTCGGTGAGTACGGCAGATTTTCCTGCTATGCCAGTGAGCTGTAGGCAAAACCTCACGTCCAGGAAATGAGTTTTGATAAATGGATCGGGGCTCTAGTAGTTGTAGAATGGGCACAGCTGCCCAGGGCAGGAATCGCAAGGCGGTGGGTCTGGACGTTGCCCACAGCAGGTCCTGTGCACTTGGGAGGAGGGCAGCGTGAGCCCATGGGCGCCTTGTACCCAGGCTTGCAGGGGAGGATCAGGCAAGGGGCGCAGATCTCAGTAGGGAAGTGGAAGGTAACAGGAGCCTTTGTTGGTCACAACTTGATCCTCCGTATGACTCTCCTCGAGAGGAGAGACAGCCTAGACTTTTCACTTTCTGATTTTGGGGTTGGTTTCAATTTTATTCACGTTGGTTGGGAGAAATTATCTAAGTGTTGAAACAACTTTGTCTTGTCTCCTCCCCCTCCCCCTCCTCCCTCGTCCTCCTCTCCCTCCTCCCCGTCCTCCTCCTCCTCCTCCGCCTCCTCCTCTTCTTCAATCATCTCAGAGTGAAATGGACTTTTTGGGGGGAATACGTTCAATGAATTTTAGCACATATACATTTATGTAACCACTATCACAGTCAAGATACTGAACAAAATTTCAGCCGCTGGTCTGTGCTCCGTTGCTGTTGTTTGAGACAACTCTGCTTTTAATAATCTAGTATCTTATCCTCGTGGGGTTTGCAAAGACCGTGGGCTTTGGAGTCAGAGAGAAACGCTACCTCCTCCATTACTAAGCATGTGATTTGGGGAGGGTAACTTAATGACACATGGAAAGAAAAGGTAACATATTTATAGGGTCTCCTCTCCTGCCCAATGAGGGTAAAGCCTGTCCTTGCCATCTTGGTAACTGGGCCCTACCTGACAGATCAGGGTAAAATTAAGGGGTGGGGGAGGTCCAAAAAAGGCTAGCCGTTATTATTTTCTTCCTCTACTGAACCACACAGCCAGTTTTGCCCAGACCACGCCAGACCACTCAGAACTGAGAAAGTTCTGAGGACTTTTTAAAAATATAGACTTGATTTTTTTTAGAACCGTTTTTGGTTCACAGCAAAACTGATTTACAGTGGAAAGGGCAGCAAGTTACTTGGGGGGAAGAATGGATTTGGCAGGGGAAATGAGAGAGATGGAAAGAAAAAGAGCCAGCACAGGCCGTGTTTGAAGAGAGAGTTTTGTTTTGTTTTCTTTGGCGGGGGGTGGGGGGGTGGAGGGGGGAAAGGTTAAGATGTAGGGAGACAAAGATTGGAGGTAGTTACACGCTTTGATCAGCAGGGTTTGGGGCAGATTCATGCTAGATGTGGAGGATATTACAGACATTTTATTATGTGTTATGGATGAAATCCTCTATGGCATTTTCAAAGGTGATACAAAGATTTTAAGTTGCTTTTAAATTATTTGTGGATGTAATTTATTTACATCTTCTATTATTGAGGCAGACCATCAAGCCACACGTCTTTTTTATATTATGGCATAATTATTATGATATATAGAGATAGATACACATTTTGAAATGTGATATGTATATATACATAAGTTTAATATATGTGTATATGCACTGTGCAAGCTGCCTTATCAACACCATCTCACTTAACCCTGAAAACAACCCTGAGAGGTAGATATTGTTATTATTCCATTTCACAGTAGAGGAAACCCGGGTTTAGAGAGGCTGACTAACCCATTCAGAGCTATTGAATGGATCTGTATGTAGGCTTTTTAAAGGTCATTGTTAACCAACTGACCCCCCCCCCCAGGTGCCCCTTGGACCCTATTCTTCTAACCTTCATGCTATATTGCTGCTACTCTGAGCCTCAAATTTCCCATCTGTAAGATAGAGAATAATTCCTGACTCATAAAAGCATTGTGAAGATTAAATGAGATCATTATAAGCCACCTAAAGGGGTTTATTTTTGTTCTACTTTGATCCCAATGGTCTGTTACCCTGCCTTCCATGTAGGAGAAATTCAATAAAAGCGCTGCCATTTTATGACTAAGCATATTCCATGCTGACTCTAGGTTTTATGCAAGACAATTTTGAGTTAACAATCACTGTGCTGGCACTGGGGATACAAAGGTGAATAAAACAATCCTTGCCCTCAGGAGCTCATAACCCTGTGGGTTAAAAACATACAAAGACCTCATTACCGCACACTGCGGGTAGGTGCAGTTGTAACAGAAGTATAGATGTACAATCTGCCTGAAAGCTGTTTGAAAGGCTAATCTGGGAGGGCGGGTGAGAAGAAAAGGAGAGGCATGGGAAGGCCAGACACAGTTTGGGGAGTGGAAAACCACCGATATTTGGTGTTTGTTACTGAGGCATAAAATGCTGGGCAAGAACTGGCAAGAAATGAGGTTGGAGATCAGCACCCGTGTGCCACGTGGAAAAACTTGAATTTCATCTTGTCAACCACCATTTCCAAAACGTCTTCTTTTTTCCCCCAACCTTTTCAAATTTTTAGCCATGTTGTCTCTGTAACGGTATTTATTAACTATTAACATCAGCTCACTTTTTCCTTATCTTGCTTAGTGTAATGTCCCTGAAATCAGTTTTGCCATGCTAGTTTTATTTTTCTAGGACACTTTACAATACATGGTAAAAATTTAGAAAATATTTATCCACGGATGACTTAGTCATCTCATATACCACCAAGGGCATGTGTATCACACTTATTGAATAAGTCAGCAGCGGGGAGTCCTTGAGGGTTCTTAGTAGAGAAATGATATAGTTAGACTTCCTTTCTTTACAAAAAATAAAAATTTACAATTTTTACTCGAGAAGGATAAGCGAATAGGTATTTCTCATTACAAAATGTCTTCTTTAAGATTTAGGGTTTAGGGGCACCTGGGTAGCTCAGTCAGTTGAGCATCTGACTTTGGCTCAGGTCATGATCTCACACTTCGGCTCGTGAGTTCAAGCCCCGCGTCGGGCTCTGTGCTGACGGCTCGGAGCCTGGAGCCTGCTTTGGATTCTGTGTCTCCCTGTCTCCCTGTCTCTCTGCCTTCTCCCAACTTGCTCTCTCTCTCTCTCTCTCTCAAAAATATAAACAAACATTCACAAGATATATATAAGATTTAGGGTTTATATTTCCCTTTTTATACTACGGCTCCTAGACAAAAACTAGTTGATCAAGTTGAGGCACAATACTTCTTTTAAGAAGGTTTAAAGGGAGCCCTTGTTTCTTTTTATAAGCAAATACAAAGCATTGTGGAAAAACCATTTTGCAGGTCCGTATGATTTTGTGAGCATATTATTTTTTGTTTTAAGAATTTTCTTTTTTTCCTCTTACTCTAATTCAATCTTGTTTTATAATCATGCTTCTAAAGTAAAATCTACAAAACAAGTCGTATTTGAAAAACTCTAATTTCTATCCTTCATGTCTAAGTGGTTCCCTCAATCCATTCTATAGGGAATCATTTTGTTTATTAATTTTGTGGTTTATCCTTCCACTTAAAAACATATACAAGTTGGGGGCGGCTGGGTGGCTCAGTCAGTTAAGCGTCCAGCTTTGGCTGAGATCATGATCTCACGGTTCATGAGTTTGAGCCCCACTCTGGGCTCTGTGCTGACAACTTGGAGCCTGGAGCCTGCTTTCGGATTCTGTGTCTCACTCTGATGTATATGTTTTTTTTTTTTTTAAAGGTATTAAGGTAAAAGGTATTAAGGTAAAATAAAGGTCTTAAGATAAAAAGAAAGTTGTATTTCTACCTTGCTTTTTTTCACACTGTATTCTGGGGATCACTCCACAGCAATGTGGAGAGATATTCTTCATTTAGAGTGTACTTTTTTTTTAATGTTTATTTTTGAGAGAGACAGACAGACAGATTGCTACTGGGGGAGGGGCAGAGAGAGAGGGAGACACAGAATCCAAAGCAGCTCTAGGCTCTGAGCTGTCAACACAGAACCCGACGCGGGGCTCAAACTCACAAACCATAAGATCATGACCTGAGCCAAAGTCAGACACTTAACCGACTGAGCCACCCAGTCGCCCTAGAGTGTACTTTTGAGGAGAAAAGCATGGAATGCAGAAATTCTTACAAGGTAAGTTTTCTTATCACCTAAAATTAAGCTATGAATCAATAACAGAAAGAATATTAATCAACACCTGTCTAAATAACCTATGTTAAAGAAGAAATCACAAGGGAAAGGAGGAAAAATTGTAATTTAATCAATTAAAATCATAACAAAATGATAATATGAATGGATTTATATGACATACATATCAAATTTCTATGATGCAGGGAAAGCGGGGCTTACAGGGAAATTTATGGCACTAAAAGCTTATTTTGGGAAGGAAGTTCTCAAATTATTAACCTAAGCTTTCACCCTAAGATAAAACCTAAAAGACAAGAACAAATTATGTCCAAACCAAGCAGAAGAAAAAAACAACAAAAATAAGAGCAAAAATCAATGTACTAGAAAACAGGGTGGGGGAGGGGAATAGAGAAAATAGATAAAACAAAAAAACTGTTTCTTCGGAAAAAAATCCATAAAATTGATAAAACCTCTAGCTGGACTAATGAAGAAGAAGAAATACAACAAACATACAAAGGAGCAATGTTAGGAATGAAAGGGGAAATCACTACAGATAAAGGATAAAAAAGAGGGGCGCCTGGGTGGCTCAGTTGGTTGAGCGTCCGACTTCAGCCAGGTCACGATCTCGCGGTCCGTGAGTTCGAGCCCCGAGTCAGGCTCTGGGCTGATGGCTCAGAGCCTGGAGGCTGCTTCCGATTCTGTGTCTCCCTCTCTCTCTGCCCTTCCCCCGTTCATGCTCTGTCTCTCTCTGTCCCAAAAATAAATAAACGTTGAACAAAAAAATTAAAAAAAAAAAAAAGAAGTACTGTCTTCAACTTTATGCCAATAACTCTGATAGCTAGATATAATGGACGCATATATTGGAAAAAAACCCCACAAACTATTAAAGCTCACTCAAGAAGAAACAGATAACCTAAACAGTCTTCTATTATTAAAGAAATTGGGTTTATTGTTAACACTGTACTGAAGAGGGGTAGATTGATTTTATTTTTACATATTATACCTTTATACACTTGACTGTTAAAAAATATAATAAAGGTGGGGTGCCTGGGTGGCTCAGTCAGTTAAGCTTCCGACTTCGGCTCAGGTTGTGATCTCGTGGTCCGTGAGTTCGGGCCTCACATCGGGCTCTGTGCTGGTGGCTCAGAGCCTGGCACCTGCTTCAGATTCTGTGTCTCCTTCTCTCTGCCCCTCCCCCTACTCATGCTCTGTCTCTGTCTCTCTCTCTCTCTCTGTCAAAAATAAATAAACATTAAAAAATATATATAATGAAGGTAAAAAAGGAACTGGGGAAAGAAGAGAGTGAAGGCAGAGAGACAGAAAGAGGACAGAAGAAGAGATGAAGCTTAAACCAGGGCAGTGATTGCTAAATTAGAGACACGGGGCTTATGACTCCTGGTCTTTGGAACGGGAGAGACTTGAGCTTGAATATTGGCTTTGCCGTGCCCTCTGGTGCGACCTTGGGCAACTTATTTAACGTCTTCAGTTCTGTTTGTTCATCTATAAATTGGGGTGGTAATAATGGTGCCCATCCACGAATACCTGGTATGATGTCTACAGAAGAGATCAAGTATGGCTTTTGAGTCTTGCTTAAAAGGTTGAAGTAATGTGATGTAATGACTGATCGGGGCTTGGAAGTGAGGGACCAGAGGGAGCAAAGAGTGATTCACAGGTTTGGATTTGGGTGATGGACTGCCACCAGCTGTCATACGGATTTGGAGGGAAGACAATGAGCTCAGGTTTAAATATGAGGTGAAGGAGTTGCTCTGACAGACATCCCGTGCTCCTTCTGGTGAGAGTCGCATGTCGGCACCCAGACCTCAGTGTGAAGTGAAAGGCTGTGGTCCGTGTTGATCTAACTTCTAATGCAAAGACATAAATAAAAAAAAATCCACAACGTAGACAATGAGTTACAATTTTAACGTGGGTTCGTGTTGAATATGTATCTTTGGGGTTCCCACGAATCGTTCAATGGTTAATTCTATGGGGCTGGTACCCACACCAACTATTGTTAGCATAACTCCTTGCATCTTTGTGCTGAAACATGGTAGGCACTGAACAGATACTTGTTGAATGAATCTGTTAAATATTTCCTTTTTGCAAAGTATTGGAGGTTTTTGCCGTCCCTGGACTCCGATTACATATAGGCAGGTGTGGGATGCAACTCAGAAATGGATGTATAACTAAGACCCCTTTAAATTCACGGTATCACCTGGAAGGACGGGAGGAGTTGAAGCAGCTCGGTGACTACTTGGTGACTCTGCACGAAACTGGTGATTTCTTTTTGTCATTTCTTCCCCAAAGCGTCTCTTCAGGGCAGCTGCAAATCTGCTTTATGCATTCGTTGTATTTTTTATTGCCCTGGCAGTTGGAGCCATGCCAGAAAGACTAGAACCTTCTCTGAATTTTTTTCTTTTTTTTGAACTTTCCTTTTGTGACTTTGGCAACAGGTCCTGGAAGTGTCACAGGGAGAATATGTTTGAACATCACTGTTTTGTGGCCCCAAACCATTTTCGCTCATTCTTACCCGCTCAGTCTGCCTTGGACACCAGAGTATTACGTTCCTCATCGTGCAGGGGCCTGCAAATTCAGTTAAAATCTGGAGTGACTTCCTGAAAATCACCAGTTAGGATGATTGCATTCCCTTAATTGGGCAGGACGGCGCATGTCCTAAAACTTGCTGCTGTATCTTATTAGCCGCTATATCGCACCACCCACAGTCCAAGAAAACAGTCCTCGTTCCGTGGTCATCATTTCTCCTGTGGACCTTCAGCTCTCACTGTGTGTTTTCTCAGTATCTTGTGCATGGAGCAGGTTGCCTTTGAATGTCACAGTTATTGAGCAAATTTGAAAATAAGTGGGTTTGTAGGAGTCAGAGTGAGAAGTTAACGGACTGTAGGAGGCATGAGTCATAGCTGCTCTGAGCTTCAGAAACAGCTCAGCTCGGCCAGCTGTGGGCACTTGCCTCACCGTTTTAGTAAGCGCATCTATCCACACTCCCCCGAGTGGGGTGGGACAGGAATGACTTGGGAGGTCCTGAATAGGAAAGTCCACACTTAAAAACTGTACCTTAGTATCTCAGTTTCACTCAAGGATGGTCTTTAAGGACTGGTCATCAGTCTGAGCTCACAGGAGTGACTGGAAGAAGGGACTACGAAGGTGATGGAATGCACAGGCTGGAATGCACAGAGGCTCACTTTTTCTGGTCGAGGCCCCCTGCAGGCTCTGCTGATGGCCGCATATTCAAAACTGGGACATCTTTGATGCTTCCTCCTTCTCGATTCAGACCAACAAGAATTTCACATGTATGTTTGTGCACCGCACCCTCAAATGTGTTAGGAGGAAAAACTCTGTAATGAAAAGAAGCTGAAAAGAGAGGCCCCGCAACGTGGTTGGGTTCCATCTGTACCATAGTGATCACACGAGAAAGCAGCTCAGAGGCGTCAGAGGTGCAGAGAGAAGAAAAGGCAAGCAGTTCCAGGTTGGATCAACCGTTCAGCGTAACAAAGGTATCGTTAAGCAGGAGACCAAAGAGTGTGGTGGCCTGTGATCTGGGTGAGGCTATGAGGTTAGGTACAGAGCAGGGGAGTAGACGGAGGAATGTGCCCTTTTCCCTGCTCCATTGCCCTTCTTTTCTGTATCCACTTAGTGTGCCTCGCAAGGATCCCCAACTGTCACTCCTTTTATGGTTGAAGGATCTACTGTAAAAGGCTCTTCAGCTCTTGGGCAAATGCAGCAAGACGAAGACCCTCTACACGTGCCTCTGAGTCACAGCTCTGAGATAAGACATTTGCTCTTGGGACCCCGGTATCCAGCTCTGGGAGACACTGCAGGCTCTCCCACCACCGTGTCTGTAGGCTGGGTGGCACTGAGGGAACACGGATACACTAGCTAGCACTCACCGCACTCACTTTCTTGCTGAGAAAATCCAGCAAGGTTGGCTTTATCAGACCCACATCTGGTTTCCTGTGAACATTACAACATGACAAACCCCAGGGTCTCTTCTTCTGAATAAGGGCCTGAGGTTTTGGGACGAGGAGAGAGGCGGAGTCAGCTGTAGCATTTCTGTGCACCAAATATTCTCTTGTAACCTGGCGTCCGAGGCCCCAAGGGTCACCTCGGTCAAGGACATCTTGGTTTGGTGGAAAGTAAGTATTTTTCTGAAAGTTGCCCCTTGCCACCTGGGTCTCATCTGGGAGGAGAAAAATTAAATGGATCAATACGACTCCCCAGGGGCAAAAACAAGACCTTGGTATTTTGTTTCTATTCTATTTTTATGACAGAAACAAAAGCAAGACAGAGGGGTTGACGAGATACCAGAAGACAATGGCAACCATACCCGTTATTTTTTTTCCTAATTCTAGAATCTATAACCATGACCCCAATATTCCTATTTCAGGGTATGGGCTGTCGAAGCAAGCACACCCCAATATTCCTCCAGAACATAACTAAACACCATTGTTTTAACTTAGTGTTATAGGTATCTGGTGCATGTATTTGGAATGTAACCAACCCTAGTGTGGTCAATCCTGAACAACTGGAAAAGAAAAAAAAATGTTAGCCTAGCAGTGATCCAGGGTCTAATGGCTGCTCCTAAAATGCGTGGATAGAAAAGGACAGAGGATACCAGGGATATCTGGTGGGACCTCTCTCATCCCATTGGTTCCACTAATCTAGCTGGTCAAGTCATGTTTGGTTCAGCCAATCTGGCTTGCCAAGCAGGTACACTCTCCCTCCCTCCCCCCATCGATGGAGGCCCCTCCCTGAGAGCTGTGACAACCTTGCACCCAAGTATTTTTAGAATTTGAAGGAAAAACTCAAACTCAGACAGATGGAATTTTATAAAGGAAATCCTCCTTAAAGTTACAATGTCATTAAATGTATGGTGTTCACCAATTCATTCATTCAGCTAAGAATTCACCGTCTATCCTCTACGTGTGCCACTTGTTTAGCAGCAGTCATTCGCTTCCAGATGTTGACGGTTGGATAACAGCACAGAAAAATCCACAAACCTTTCCCCCTCACTTTGCCTGGAGGGAATGGGGGCTTTGTACTCCCCTGCTTGCAGGTGTTTCCTGATTCAGAGAGAGGGCTGAAGGCTGTTCTAAACGGAGAGCTTTGTCATCTCAAGAACAGCTTTTTTTTTTTAAGAGTAATTCTACTAACTTGTGGTCCCTTCCTTCCCACCTTCAGAACTGACCCTATAGGTCTGGGGCTTCATTGGAGAAATATTTAAAATTCCACTGATCTGTGGCCCTTCACTGATTCTTGGAAGTGGAAAATATTTTGCTTTGGTTTTGAAGTAGCTCCAGGGACAACGCACAACATTCAACCTCTTGCCCCGAGTGGTCGAACAGCTGCAGGTTATTAGAGGAGCTCTAGAATATTCTGTGTTGAAAATGAAATCTCTACACCTTACAGCAGCTGCAAAAGCATCTATGCAGTGGGGCGAAACGGGCTCCGGTGAACGAGGGCCTTGGAAATGTTACACCCCAGGACAAAACCCTCACACACACACACACACACACACACACACACACACACCCGCTGTGGCAGGGTGAAATTTGCCTGCATCCCGCCATTCTTCCGTGTGAAATCTCTAATTAAATGTACTTATTTGGGTCTCCAAATTTTCTTCTCCAAGCAAGCACCAGGGTTCGCTTGCCATCCGCCTACTCTCGCTTTCGAAAAAGCCGGTCACGTGAGGAGCCATAACTATTAATGAAGATACTCATTAAACAAAGTAATATATATTTAGAATATTCATCCCTGCTGAACTTTCCTCCATTAGCATCAAAATGGTTGGAAAGATTAAAAGCCGAAAGAATTCCAGATAAAGCTTTAATCCTAAAGCATAGGCAACCAAATTAATTGTATTTCCAAGGCATTTGAGGGCATATTTCTCTGGCCCTGCAAAAATGTAATCCTGGCCCCTAAGAATTTTACACCTGACATTTCTCTGGATTTAATTAGATACAAGAAGGGAACAAAGCCACATTTACATGAATGAACATGAATGCCTAATTATTTGTGTTGCAAATTACTGCCTGTTTTCCTTACCGTTTGTGCGGCTTGCCGAGGCTTTCACAGTATTTTTAGCTATATTATCTTGTTTGAATTTCACAGCAACCTTGTGAAGAAGACAGGTGACAAAAGTGACTGTCACCATTTTGCAGGTGAGGAAACTGAGGCTCCAAGAAGTCTCATGGCCAAGAACCGGCAATGGAGCTCTGCAGCAAAAGCAAGGATTTCGTCTCTGCTGTTCTCCACAAGGAATTGAGGCCACTTGTCAGCATAGCTAATAGTTGTGCGTGAGTGCCATGGATAAATATGGAGGAGAAAAGTGGCCAAAAGAATAAAAAAGAAGAAGAAGAAGAAAAAAGGAAAGTGGACTAAGGGAGGGGGGTGAGAAGAAGTGGGGAGATGATGCTTAAGTGTTTCAGTGCAGCAAAATCGGCCCCATGTGCCATAGGGCTGAAAATATCACACGAGCAACTATAACGTGTGTTAACCTTCATGATTTTCCAAAATACGGTTGATGAGAATTCTTTGGGTGGCACCCAAACCGGGTGCTAGGCATTGCTCTTAGCAGATCCTGCAGCCGGTACATGGGGGTGACAACAATAAGACGCAACTTGGGGGTTAAAGTTAACCGCTGGGACTAAGCGAGGAAGTATCAAAAGATAGGGGGTGAAGTCAGGGTAGCGTTTGCTCCATCTGGGGAAGGAGGACTGTCAATAAGACACCCTCTCAAGCAAGGAGCTAGACAGGGGAATCTGGCAGCGGGATGAGCCGAGAGAAGGGAGTGGCAGTCACAGATCCCCTATTGCGGGCAGGATGCTTCAGGTTGCACTCAGTCTGGGGTGCTCTGATTTCATGCTCACGGGGTAGCCCCGAAAGACCTGGATGATTGGAAGGGGCTGCTGAAGGGGGAGTAAATAGTCTTTGGGAAGACCTATTCCTCCTTATAAAGTAATAAGTTGGTGTTCTGGTTTATATTTCGGGCCGTGGGGGATAGCTGGTGTGAGTCTGTCCTCCCATGACGCAAACACCTCTGGGGGTTCTGAATCAGCAAAGCAGAACTCTGATCTTTAAATGTGATGAGCGTGCCAAGGCCCTTTGCCCATTTTGCCCATCCCGCCTGGTGGCCAGCCAGTCTTCTTGGACCGCAGCCCTTCTGGTTCCTCTTAGTGACAGGGGGCATGGTGTTCTTTTCTTTCGTTCGAATGGGTGATTTACTTGTGGTATGTAGGGCAGCAGTCTGATTCAAGGGCAATAGCAGCTGCATACGGGCATTGGAGAGAATGGGGGTTCTAGTCTCAGTGTTAGCACTAGCCATAGCTTTGATATTTTGAGCTGTTTAACCCCAGTCGAGGTTTCCTCATTGATGCAGCGAAGGGATTTCATTAGATGATATTTGTAATTTGCCCAAGGTCACTTAGCCGGTCAGTGACCAATGGGCCTTTACTCTATTACCCTTCCCCTGGACCTTAGTCTGCTCCTCCCCATGTGAATTTGGGACTAAAGCCCAGGCTGGAGGGAGGGTTCCAAGTGGACAGTAAAGTAGTTTGAATTTACTTCTCCTTAACTGGGAGGATTTCCCTTCTCCTTAACTAGGTTGGAATCGGGGTAGATTATGCATATACTAGTTACCTACAAGAAGGCCTTACCAATAAAATAATGAACTCAACTACAACCCTGTCTCTCAACTTTCTTCACCTCACTGGACACATATAGAAAATAATGATAGAAAAGATTTGTATATTGCATGCTGGGATAAATGCCTAGGGCTGCACATGGCCACCCCAAGAGATCTGGGACTCAATATTTCGGCTCACCTGTGACCCGTTTGCCCAAGCACACTGGTGGGAATGTTCGGTCAAAAGCCCTCTCAAACAAGGGGGCTACCAGAAATAAAGCCAGATTATGTTATCTTCTCTTGAGATCCATCTGAGAGTAGCAGAATAATTCCCTCTCATTCAAGGAGTATAGAGAGGAAAGAACATGCGTCTTTGGTTTGGTGTCTTTTTTGTAAATTGGGGCCACATTCTATAGACTTTTGGTTTCTACCATATTGCTTACTTTGTTATTTTTTGCTACCTCTATTATGACTTCCATCTTCTTTCAGCATGGTTTATTTAATGGTATGGTATGCTTTATTCCTTAAATGATCAACATCCTAACAGAGGTCAGGAAGCCAACTTCCATCATTCAGTAGGTTCTACCAATCTTGTCTGTGCCGTTGAAAACAGAGTCATCCTTATAAAGTCTCTCCCTCTAATACGCTTAAGATTTTACGTCCCCTCCCCAAAGCTCATAGTTTTGTATTCTGGATAGAAAATAACCTACTTGAATGTTACTGTTCTGAGAGTAAAGATGTAAGATCAGTAGACATTAGTCCAGCTGGGACTTTTTTTTTTCTTTTTGTTCACTTTTTCGGGGAAGTAAGGATTACATGCTGTAAAGTGCTAGTACATTTTTTTGCACCACACCATGGCTGTCTCGGGGCTCCGCACACGTCTGTACGCCTTCAGCGGGTCTTTTCAGCATAACTGTCAAGCATCAGATGTCGTGCTTGGTCTCCATCCTCATTTTCTATCTCTCACCTCGTGATCCTTATCTCTTCCCCCCTATTTCTCTGACCCTGCGTCTATTTTTCCTATGCTCTTGGCATGTCCCTTTTATTTACTCCTTTCTTTTTCTGACTTTCTTTTTAATGTTTATATTTATTTTTGAGACAGAGAGAGCAGAGCATGAGCGGGGGAGGGGCAGAAAGAGAGGGAGACACAGAATCCGAAGCAGGCTCCAGGCTCTGAGCTGTCAGCACAGAGCCTGACATGGGGCTCGAACCCATGAACCACGAGATCATGACCTGAGCTGAAGTCGGACGCTCAACTGACTGAGCCACCCAGGTGCCCCTCTTTTTCTGACTTTCTTCCATTTATTGTTTATTCTGTATTTTCCACAACATTTCTTTAGATTTCTGTAGTGTGATAATTGCAATGATTATGCTCATTACTCTTTCTCACTTTCACAAGGGGCTGCTAAGCTTCTGACCAGTCTAGCCTTCGTATCCCCAAGTCATGACAGACCCTCCTTCCTGCTTTGCCGGTCAGTCTGCAGGGTTGGCTGTTCCAAGTGGGAGAGAGGACAATAGACTTGAAGAAAGTCCAAGAGCTGATGAACAAGAAACCCGGACAGTTGTTTTATGGTCCCTCTTCCAGTTACCTAGTGCCGTGTAACAAACCACCCCAACTTTAGTGGCATAAAACAACAAAAAGTAGTTATCTCGCACAATTATAGGGCTTGATTTAAGGAGAAGAGATATGGATCCCACTTCTTAATGGGAGATGATAAGATCACACTGCCAAAAACGCGGGTGGGATGGGAAATACTGTTATGGTCATCTTTTGGTGATATGGTCTGCCACAGTCTGTGCTCTGGCCACAATGACCCATACTTCTCCCACAAGCAAAATACACTCATCCCCTCCCCCAAACCCAGTGCCTTATGGAAGCAGGACAGGTTGGAAGGAAACAAAATCTGAGGTTTTCCCTCCTAAATCTCTTTTCTCTTTCATGCAGGGATTCCCCTCCCTATTCTTTTGATCAGAAAGAAAGGGTGTCTCTTGGATCTTTTTCTGTCTGTGCAACTTAAGCTGTTTTGAGTTGCAGGTTGTCCGGAGATGTGGAAGGAAACACACACCAGGCTGTTGGTCTTTCTTGGGGTTGTTTATTTCCCTCCCGGACACCCCTGCTGTGATTTCCCTTCAGGGGACTCCTTAGTTGCTTTATGTATTCTGTTTAGGGTTTTTAGATGTAACCAGTGGGAGGGAGACTATAGAATCTGCTAAATCTATCTTTACTGGAACCAGACCCAGAAACCATTTTTTTCTTTTTCTTCTTCTTCTTCTTCTTTTTTTAAAGTTTATTTATTTATTTATTTATTTATTTATTTATTTATTTATTTATTTTGAGAGAGAGAGCACGCATGTGCTCAAGCAGGTGAGGGGCAGAGAGAGAGGGAGAGAGAATCCCAAGGAGAAAATTCTCTGCTGATAGCACACTGGGCTCGATCTCAGGAACCATGAGATCATGACCTGAGCTGAAACCAAGACTCGGAAGCTTACCCAACTGAGCCACCCAGGCGCCCCCAGAAGCCATTTCTTGATTTTAGGTTTGCCATCTGGGAATGAGAAGCCATTTTGTTTTCAAACTCAGCCACGTCCTGTCACCTTTATATTTAACTGTTTATTCTTTAGCTTATCTTTGTAACTCTCAGTTTATCGCAGGCAGCTGAAGAGGTCAGGTGCCACTTTCAACACTGTGCCTGGAAATTTCCTCAGCCAGATCTCAGGCTCATGGGTCCATTTTCTATTTTCCAGGTTACCATGGGTGTCCATGTGGCTAAACTTCCCTACACCACTACATAAAAATGTCTCCTTCCTTCCAGATTCCAATAATACTTTCCTCATGTTTATTTAAGTCTTTGCTGACAGACTTTTCAAGGCCAGTCCCAAAGCCAGTGCACATGTTTTAGGTTTTTATTACAGCAGCACCCACTCTGGTTCCAAAATCTGTATCAATTAAGGTTTGATTGGAGAAGCAAAACCACTTTGAGCGAAACAAGGAGTTTATTGTCGGGATTAGAATGTACATGATTATGGGAGCTGGTTAAGCAGTCTGCAATCTGTGGTCCCCGCGTCCAAGACTTGGGACTGAAGTCGGCGAGACGGGCAAGCTTCACCAGCGGAAGAAGGAGGCGAAGCGGGGCTGGCGGGGGGCGAGGGGGGCAGGTACAACCGGAGCCTGCGCAGATCGAGGGGACCCATATGTCCCACCCTGGTCTCTCATGGCTCCCGTCCTCCAACTTCCATGATGAAGCCCACCTGCAGAAGAGCTGGTGCACGTCGTCAGGGAGTTATTCACAACCTAACCAGGATTCAGAGAAGCTGGAGAAGCGGTGACCGTGCAGATGCACACGTTGTTGTGTGTGAGCTGCCCCAGTGCGGACCTTACGCGGACCTTCTGCTACAACCATGGCCGCCATGTCACTTCCACCTTCCCAGGGTTGCAAACCTCCTCCGAGAAACTTAGTTCCAGCTTAGCTATAGTCTCAGCTTAGTCTGAGATCCAGCTGTTGGCAAGGTTGGTGTCTTCTGAGGCCTCCGTCCTGGGCTTGTAATAACTATCTTCTCGCTTTGTGTTCAGATGGTCATCTCTGTGCATGGACCTGTTTGTTATCTTTCTCTGTCTGTGTTCTAATGCCCTCTTTTTTATAAAGACATCAGTCACTTTAACTTAATTGCCTCTTTAAAGGCCCTGTCTCGAGGGGTGCCAGGTAGCTCAGTTGGTTAAGCGTCCGACTCTTGATTTCGGGTCCGGTCATGATCTCGGGATTCATGGGTTCGAGCCCCATGTCAGGCTCTGTGCTGGCAGTGTGGAGCCTGCCTGGGATCATCTCTCTCTGCCTCTCTCTGCCCCTGCCCCAATTCACGCTCTTTCTCCCTCTCTCTCGAAATAGGTAAGGAAACTTAAAAAAAAAAAATAAATAAAGGCCCTGTCTCCAAATACAGTTACATTCTGAGGTGCCAGAGGTTCAGGCTTCAACATATGCGTTTGGAAGGGGACATGATTCAGCTGATGACATTCTGGATTAGCACAAGAAAGCTCGAGAAATGCTACGTGCTGTATTTTCTTGGAAATTCGCAAAGTACGTCTGTATGAAAGATTACACAACGTCTTGAAAAATGTCTAGTATTTACACCCCCCATTGTTTTATGCATTGTTGGGAATCCAAAATTGTCTTCTCTCCATCGGCTGGTGATATCGAGCTGCCACGTGCTAATCTTATCTGCCGGTTGGTGCTGGTGCTCAGGAGGGGAAGGTGAGGTGGGGGGTTGCGGGTGCCCGAGCTGGGCCCCAGGTCTGTGGAGTTGGTCTGTCACCACCTCCAAGCCTTTAAAGATGCCTGGTGAGTTGTTGTAGAGATGCGGGCCGAGGGAGTAGGGTTTGAAGCTGGGTGAGAGGATTGGCTTTGGATGCATGAACTTGCCCCTTCCGTCTCTACCGGGCGGACCTTCCGGGCTGCCGGGGGCCTGGAGTTTTTCCTTGCTCACTTACCACTGCCGGCAGGGTGAGCAGCCTCTCACCTGCCCCAACCTCTGCTGCCACTTTGTTCTCTTGTTCTTTCCAGGTGAGGAAAAGAGCAGGGCTGTGGACGCCGCTGGGGTGTGACAGACAGCTGAGCAAGGGTCTGTCAGGGAAGGTGTGGGCGGGTGTGGGTGCCGGTGGGCGGTAAGGGTTACTCACCTTGCACCGTCGGCTGGGTCTGTAGTGGCAGTGGAAGGGCGAGCCCCCTGCCGCACCCTGGCGCTGCCCTCCGTCCTCAGCCGTCTCTGTGTGTACCTGCTCAGGCCTCTCCTGGGTGGTGGCCTGCTCTTACCCTTCCAGCCCGGTGCTCGGCTCAGCTTTTTCAGCTCGGGCTTTGGCTTCCCTTCTTGACCACAATCGGGGCTCTTTCCCTAGGCCTGGGGCCCCGTGCTGAACAATTCCTGTGGCCCTGGCCTTCGTGCGGATTGTCTCAGGCAGACTCCAGACCCTTCGCTCTTCAGGCGAGCGAAGGTCCCCGCTGCGCCCTTGGCACCTGAAGAAGCAGATCATTCTGTCTATTCTTGCCGTGCTCCTCTCGCGAATAATCTCCAGGACCTCAGACGGGATTCATCGGCTTCTGGTACCTGGCTATGCTTTGACGCTGGTGTCTTTGCAACCTAGCGAAGGTATGATTTTAACGAGGCGTACATCTGTACAGGCACCGACCCGGCCCGTTGGAAAGGAGCAACAGCTTTACGTGCTTCTGTCTCCTCCCCACAACCCTGAACCATAGAACGTGTTGTCCCAGTTTCACAGCTGAGAAAGCTGGCTCCCAGAGGGCAGCTTCACACGGCCGGAGTGTCCACTCGGACCCACGTCTCCCGACCCCAGGGACGGGGCCCTCACACAGGCTGTGGCAGACATACGGGTTTGTGTTAAAACCAGCTCTTGGCCCAGCACTGCCCCCCACCCCCCGCCCCGTGTATGGATTTATTGCATTTTCCTCTAAATGCCAATTCGAAGGTTCCCTTGGTTCCGTGGGAAGGCTCCCCGTGGCATTCGGTAACTCAGTTACACTGAAACGGTTCCCGAGGCACGCCCCCTTCGCCGAAGTGCTTTGAGAAATATATTGTGTTTAAATTAAAACTGCCACATAAATGTGAGAGAAGGTATCGTGCGTTTCTCTCCCCACTTGACCTTGATCTGTTATCTCTGTGGCTTTCCTTTTCAGAATCTCCCTTCCTTATCTCCACCTCAGGCCGACTGCCCCCTGAATCTCACACAGCGTATTTGCACTTTCAGCCCCGACTCGCCCTCAAGTCTCCTATGTATCTTTTCTTTATCTATTTTAAGCACAACATGATACACTTAAGGACATATCAATTTAATTAAAAAGGCTTCAAATACGCCCCAGACGGTGAGAGTTGTCCCCGTGGGATTTATGAAGCGGAAGATGCTGTCTTGTTCTAGGGTGTTCAGAGAGGGCTCGTGAAATACTTGCTATTCTGTAAGATTTAGTTGGCGAAGCAGTGTGACAAACGTTTTCTCCTTTGATCCTTACGAACCTGAAAGAGGATTAGGCAAGTTGATATTTTACAGAAAGGGAAGCTGGCTCAGAGCGGGCCAACGACTTGTCCTGTCCTGCAACTGATACGAAGAGAGGGGGGTCCCTTGATCTAAGATCCGTGCGCTTTGACTACACCGCATACTAAAGTTATTTACCCATCATCCAGGGGGCTGCTGTCTCCTGTGTACCAGCGTGCCATAATATCTTTGCAACCCAGTGAAGATAATATTTTAACTCCTTCTTTGCATTTCCACGTCTACAAATCACACCAAGAATTCTGGGTTGTGCACCTGCTTTGCTGGCTATATTGGGATGGAGGTGTGGCCCACATGGCACCAGAGGAGTCTCTGAAGCCTCCTTCGTTCCCTCAAGGCTGGAAGATGGGACACACGGTCTCTCCCCCAGCTACTTAGAATCCCGGCTGCGACAGATGAAGGCCATCATTCACACTGACTGCAGAGGGAATCACCATGTCGATGGAGCTCAGAGCCCCCAGAAAGCTGCTTATTCCGTTTCCTTGCTGCTTCCAGATAGGAAAAAAAAAACAAACAACAAAACTGAAATCCAGGCTCTCTATCCAGGGATCGGAGACTGGCCCTTTCCCAGGTGAGAGATACAATCTAATGGTACGTGACTTTCTGCGGGTTTTGTCCATGACAATGAGAACTTATGAGAACAAACCAACCATGTAGGAGCTGGAGAACATTCCGGGAGGAGGGAACAGGAAATAGAAAGCCCTGAGGAAGGAATGAACAGGGCAAGTCTTAGAAAGAGAAAGATGTGACTAAAGCAGGGTTCAGCAAACTTTTCTTGCAAAGGACCACCTGGTACATAAATAATAGGTGAGCTGTTCAGTCTTTTTGTTTATTTATTTTGATAGAGTAAGCACCAGCGGGGGAGGGATGGGGAGAGAGGGGGACAGAGGATCCGAAGAGAATTCTGTGCTGACAGCAGAGAGCCCCAGGCGGGGCTCAAACTCACAAACCAGGAGATCATGACCTGAGGCCAGTCAGACGTTTAGCAGACTGAGCCACCCAGGCACCCCCAGTTGTTCAGTCTTAATTGCAGCTACTCAGCCCTTTGTAGCTTGAAAGCCCCCCTGAATAAGACATACACGAATAGGCATGGCTCTGTTCCAAGAAAACCTTACTTATGGACCCTGATATTGGAATTGCATATCATTTTCACGTGTCACCAAACATTGTTCTTCTTTTGATTTTTTCCCAACCTTGTAAATGTGTAAAAACCGTATTTAGCTCAGGGGCTGTACAAAAGCAGGTGGTCAGCTGTTTGCCAGTGGAAGTTTGCCACCCCCTGCGCTAAGGCACAGTGAGTGAGTGAGTGGGAGAGAGGGTAGTCCCGGATGAAGTGAGAGAGAGCTAAGTAGGGGAGGGGCCAGACCGCATGCGGAGGTTTTGTAGGCCATTGAAGGGAGGGTGGATTTTATTCTAATTGCTATGGGAAATGCCTGGAGGGGATTAGGCAGGAAAGTGACAGGATCTATTTTAATAACACTCGGGTGCATCTGAGTCCAGAATGGACTGTCAGGAAACCAAAGGAGAAGCAGAGATAACAGGAAGGCACCTTCTCCAGCAGACCAGGCAGAGATGGTAAAATACCAAAACGGAATTTGATCCTCAACCTCAAAGGGAATGACCTATCAGGATGATAGGGTGTTTCAGCATCTAGCAGAGGGGCCTGGTACGTAGTATTTACTCAGTAAATTCTAGTTCTGTACAACTTCCTTCCTTCTTTGGTGGTCAAAAAGCTGGGAATATTGGTTTGGCCTAAGTCTCTCATAAAAATGGGTCATTCTATGAAAAATCGATCCGATCATATCATGAAAGTGAACGTTTATGTTTTGTTAATGACTCAGTGATAGGATATGTAGGTACGGGGGTGGTTGGCGTGTGTGTATTCATATTTTTGTTGAGCCACATGAAACAGCTAAAATGTTTTTGCTGATTAAGGTCTCAAGATCGATGGCCTTATTGTTGCCCTGAAAACACATGTCATCTATTTAGTTGTCCTCATTAAAAGTATTCATATATCAGGGGCGCCTGGGTGGCTCGGTTGGTTAAGCGTCCGACTTCGGCTCGGGTCATGATCTCACGGTCCGTGAGTTCGAGCCCCGCATCGGGCTCTGTGCTGACAGCTCAGAGCCTGGAGCCTGCTTCGGATTCTGTGTCTCCCTCTCTCTGACCCTCCCCTGTTCATGCTCTGTCTCTCTCTGTCTCAAAAATAAATAAACGTTAAAAAAAATAATTCAAAAGAAAAAGTGTTCATATATCAAAAACATTTAAAAAACTGTCTGTAGGTATAGAGAGAAAAAACAAAGCAAAAACTAGTCTGTGTGTGCCATTCCATTTTCTCCCAATCTCTTGATCTTCCCTGGCATTGAGTAGAAATAAAGATATGAAAAATGCCAAAGAGTCAGAAATTTGTCTGATATTGACAATTTGTCAACTTGGAAAGGGGACAAATCACCCAGAACCCCACATGGGACCACGGAGGCCCATAAAGTTGGGATGAAGCATGATAACACTCTAACCCACCCAGAATCTGGGTATTAAACGAGATAACGTAGACAGTTGAGGGTAAACTCCTACATCTCTTTGATTTTGCATACCTTGAAAGGCAGGGGTGGTTAATCCATGGTTAGTCATATTATATATATGGTGGAAGCATAAAAATGACCATAGTTCTTGGCCTCCAAAGGCCCTGCAGGAGAATCCTTCCTTGCCTCTTTCCGTTTCTGGTGCCCCCAGCATTCTTTGGCTTTTGTACCACAAGTGGTGCAGTCTCTGTCTTTGTCTTCACAATACTTTTTGCTCTGTCCGTGGGTCTTCTCCTCTTCTGTCTTTCATTACCGACACTTGTCTTTGGATGTAGGCCCACCGGGGTAATCCCAAGTGATCTCATTTCAAGATCCTTAACTTAACCATGTCTTCAAAGGCCCAGGTTCTAGTAAGATCATAGTCACAGGTTTGGAGTGTTAGGACACGACCATGCCTTTTTGGGGGCCGCTATTTAACCCATTATGACAGTGGACTCTGTCTCTTTCAAAAGGTTACTCTAG
This sequence comes from Lynx rufus, assembly GCF_022079265.1. NCBI lineage: Eukaryota > Metazoa > Chordata > Mammalia > Carnivora > Felidae > Lynx > Lynx rufus. Next base: position 187,311,223 of record NW_025814845.1, read on the forward strand.
GGGATCGGCAGTATAATTGGCCTCCATGCAACGTGCAGGTTGATACATTGCCCTAGAATTATTTCCTAATTGATTCTAGTAAGTAAATCTTGTCTTCTTAACTGAGTTCTGAGTTTTGTGTTCACCTCAGTTTTGTGTTCATGCTTTTATTTTTTAAGTTTTAGTTTACAATCTAGTTTAGTGTTTTTATATTAATAACAATACTGCCTTGAGTACCACATGCCCTAGTTTATATCTACCGAGATGGTAATACAATGAATATCCATATCCAGAGATGCTGGATTAAAGGGTACATGAAGTTTACGTTAAGGTATACATCATCAAGTCGCCCTCCAAAGGGGTTGCAACCAATTTTCTGTCCTATAACCAGTGTGTAGGAGCATCTGTTTACCTTGAACTTGCAAAAAATTATTTCCTATCAGGTCTTTTGATCTTTGCCAAGATCATTCATCAAAAATTCTTATTTTCATGATCATTTATTTAGTTATAGCTGCAGCTACGGCTGTTTTTACATATCAAGTGCCCATTTTTTCTCTGAAATATCTGTTTATGCATATGCCAATTTTCTATTGGAGTTTTTATCTTTTTCTAAGTAGACTGGAAGAAATCTTACTTATTTTCTATTTCATAAAGACCTTGTTTTATATGTTGCAAATATTTGTTTTCAGTTTGCTATTTGTCTTATTATTTTGTTCATATTTTTTCCTGTTGAACTTAAAAATATTTATATGTAGTTAAATTTATTAATTTTTTATTTGATGATTTCCAGGATTTTGATTTTACCCATTCCAAGATATTTTCTTCTTATTGTTTTACAATATCATTTAAGAATTTTTGATTTCCATTTTCTGGTTTTTAAAATGTCACTTTATTTATTTAAACAAACAAAGAAAAGTTCACCTATGTCTTCCAACTCCCATACCATGACTCTGTCAATCACCAGTTTGTTCTCTGTATCTATGAGCTTGCTTTTTGTTTTATTTTAGACTCCACATATAAGAGAGATCATATAGTATTTTTCCTTCTCTGTCTGACTTATTTCACTTACGATAATGCTCTCGAGGTGCATCTGTGTAGTTGCAAATGGCAGGATTTCATTCTCTTTAGTGGATAAATAGTATTCCATTGTATACATACCATAATTTCCTCATCTATTCATTCATTGACAGATACTTAAGTTGTTTCCATATCTTGGCTATTGTAAATAATGCTGCAATGAACGTGAGGGTTTACATATCTTTCTGAGTTTGTTTTAATTTTCTTCAGATAAATTCCCAGATGTGGAATTCCTGGATCATAGAGTAGTTCTATTTTGAATTTTTCAAATAAGTTTTATTTATTTATTTATTTATTTATTTATTTATTTATTTATTTTGAGAGCGAGAGTGAGAGAGAGAACACGGGAGGGGCAGACAGGGAGAGAGAGAAAATCCCAAGCAGGCTTCGCGCTGTCAGCACAGAGCCAGATGTGGGGCCCGAACCCAGGAACCATGAGATCATGACCTGAGCTGAAATCGAAAGTTAGATGCCCAATGGACTGAGCCACCCAGGTGCCCCTGTATTTTTTATTTTTTTTGGATGTTTGTTTTTTTAACTTTTATGTATGTATGTATGTATGTATTTATTTTACATCCAAGTTAGCATATAGTGCTATAATGGCTTCGGAAGTAGTTTCCAGTGATTCATCCCCTATGTATGACACCCAGTGCTCATGTATTTTTAATTTTTTGAGGAACCACTGAACTGTTGTCCAGAGCAGCTGCACCAGTTTGTATTCCCACCAGCAGTGCACCAGGGTTCCCTTTTCTACGCATCCTTGCCAACACTTGTTAGCTCTTGTCTTTTTAATACTAGCCATCCTAATGAGTGTGAGGTGATATCTCATTGTGGTTTTGATTTGCATTTCCCTGATGATTAATGATGTAGAGCATTTTTTCATGTGTCTGTTGTCCATATGTGTATTTTCTTTGGAAGAAAATGTTCAGATCTTCTGCCCATTTTTAAATGGGCTTGATTTTATTTTTCTATTGAGTTATGGGAATTCTTTATATAGTTTGGATATTAGCTTCTGACCAAATATGATTTGTGATTATTTTCTCCCATTCAGTAGGTTGCCTTTTCATTTTCTGGATGGTTTCCTGCTGTGCAGAAGCTTTTTAGTTGTAGTTCCAATTGTTTAATTATGCTTTTGCTGCTTTTTATATTGAATTCATCAATCTGATTACTAACTGGTACCGTTGCCTTCTGGGCTTGCAAAATTCTGATGAGAAGTCTGCTTTCTTCTTTATTTTTGTTCTTCTCTACATAACATTTTTCTTCTATGTAATATGAATCTTAAGATTTTTCTCTTTATCATGTGTTTTCAGAACTTGATTATAATATGCTTTACTGTGTTTTTTTGTTTGTTTGTTTTCCTTAGGGTTTGCTGAGTCTCTTACATCTGTGGATTTCATCAAACTTAGAAAGTTGGGGGTCATTATTTCTTCAAAAATTTTTTTCTGGCCTCCCTTCTCCTCTTTCTGGGGCTTCAGTTATGCATGTGTCACATTGCTTTGCATTTTCCCAAGGATCACTCGGTCCCTGTTTATTTCTTCTTTCTGTATTTTTCTAAATCTCTGTGCTTAATTTTGGATAGGTTTTATTGCTATGATTTCATATTGCCTTGTCTTCTGTATCTAAACTGCTGCTGCTAATCCTACCCAGTGAATATTTTTAAAAAGAACTTTTATTTTAGAAGATTTTTGGATTTACAAAAAATTTGCAAAGATAGTACAGAGTGTTCCTGTACACTCCTTATGCAGTTTCCCTTCTTGTTAATATCCTTTTCTATTACTGTGGTACATTTGTTACATAGGGAACCAACATTGATGCATTACTATTAACTGAAGTCCATACTTCATTCACATTTCTTTAGTTTTTATCCAGTGTCCTTTTTCCCATCTAGGATACTACATTACAGGTCCTATTACGTTAAATCATCACACGTATCATGTCTCCCTAACCTCATCTAGGCTGTGATAGTTTCTCAGACTTTCTTTGTTTTTGATGATCTCGACAGTTTTGATGAGGTATTTTGTGGAATGCTGCTCAGTTTGGGATTGTCTGATGTTTTTTTCTCATGGTTAGATTTAATGTGTGTGTTCTTTAATGCGGTGGTAACAGATTACTCCAGATTTAGTGGTTTGAATAGCACAAATGTATTTCTTGACAATTCTGGATGTCAGAAGTCTGACATGGGTCTCCCTGGACCCAAATCAAGATGTCAGCATGGCTGTGACCCTCCCTGGCAGTTCTTCGGAGACTCTGTGTCCTTGTCTTTTGCAGCTTCTAGAGGCCGTCTACAATTTCTTGGCTGGTGGTTTCTTCCTCCATCTACAAACCTAGCAGCTCTCTGACCCTTCCATACCTCTGACTCTTTTTCCACTGTCACATCTTTCTCTTTGTCTCCTGACTACAGACCCAGGAGAGGGTCTCCACTTTTAAGGACTCCTACAATTAGATTGGGTATAGCCAGGTAATCCAGGATAATCTCTCCGTCTAAAATTTTTTTTTTTAACGTTTATTTATTTTTGAGACAGAGAGAGACAGAGCATGAACGGGGGAGGGTCAGAGAGAGGGAGACACAGAATCTGAAACAGGCTTCAGGCTCTGAGCTGTCAGCACAGAGAACGATGCAGGGCTCGAACTCACGGACTGCGAGATCATGACCTGAGCTGAAGTTGGCCGCTTAACCGACTGAGCCACCCAGGCGTCCCTAATCTCTCCATCTAAAGTCTGTACCCTTAATCTCATCTGTAAAGTCATAGGTAATATATTCACAGGTTCTGGGCTTTGAAAGGTGAACATTTTGGGGGCCATTATTTTGCCTGCCACATTGGAGTTATGGGTTTTGGAGAGGAAGACCACAGAGGTAAAGTGCCATTCTCATCGCATCGTATTAAGAGTATATGCTATCAACATGACTTATCACCCATGATGGTAATTTTGATCACCTGACTGAGGTAGTGTTTTTCTGGTTTTTCCACTATAAAGTTATTTTCCCCCTTATTTCCATCCTGTACTCATTGGAAGGAAGACACTTAAGGGGTAAGAGAGCTATGCCCTACATCTCTGAGGGAGAAGTAACTACATAAAATTATTTGAAATTCTTTTATATGAGTTACTTGCATTAATTTATTTATCATTGATTTGTGTCTGTGTGGACTCATAGATATTTATTTTATACTTTTGTTATAATCCAGTATTTCTTCGTTTTTTGTTTTGTTAAAATTGTTCAGATATAGGGCTTTCATTTGGCTCCTGTGTCCCTTTGACATATCTCCATCATTTTATTTTTTGAGGACATCCTTACCTTCTGACACCAGGCTCATCTTGTATATTCCCTGCCTCAGCCCTAGACTCTGTCATTTTTACAAGGAGCCCTGGTTTCTTCTATTGGAGAATGGATTTGGATGTCAAGATCTGGGTCTGGGTTCATCTAGGTGAGCTTTCTTTTTATCCTAGAAATTTCGTTTGATTCTTCTTGATATCTCCCATGTATTTCCTCTTTAGGTTCATATTTTCCTTTAAGTATGTGTTCACAATTATAATAGCTTCAAAAAATCCTTATCTGCTGGTTCCATCATCTGTGGCTTTTATTTGTGTCTGTTCTTATTGCTTAGTTTTTTCTCCCTTTGATTATGGGTCATATTTTCTTACATCTTGACGTGTTTAGTAATTTTTAATTAGATTGTAGACATTGTGTATTTTGTGTTGTTGAATGTCTGGATTTTGCTTTTTGTCTTACCTTAATAAGTTTTTGGCTTTGCTTGAGCAAGTAGTTTTACTTGGATATCAGCTTTATCCCTTTAAGACTTGTTTTTAAGCTTTGCTAAGACATACAGAAAATAGCCTTTACTCCAGGGATTGTTCAGCCTTACCTAAGAGGCATAAATGCCTTGGATGATCAGTAAGACTTCTCCATTCTGCCTGTTGGAGATTTGGTCAATGCCAAGGTCTGTGTGAGCTCTGCGAATATTTAGTTTGCCAGTCATTCTTTGTCTAGCATTTTGGAGTACTGGTTTCCACATGCCTGGTTCAGTACTCAGCAAACACTAAAGGGGACCATACAAATTTCTGGACCATTTTTCTATATAACTAGCTCTTTTTTGAGAACTCTGCCTCACAACTCCCAGCCCCTCAGCCTCTCTGACCTCTCCTATTTGTTTCCTTACTCCTTTTCCTGGTTCTGTTCTGTTTGCCCCACTCCCTGCTCCCCTCCCCCCCAACTCCCCACCCCCCACATCACTGCAACTGCGGTGTGGAAATTGCCTCCAACAGACAGCACAGTGCTCACTTTTTTGTTTCCTTTTCCTTAAGGGTTCTAGTCCTGTGTAACCCTCAATGCCTGAAAACAGTTGTTTTTCATGTTTTGTCCAGGTTTCTGGTTGCTGGCTGTAGGAAGTCAAGTATAGTCCTTGTTACTTTTTCATTACCAAACTGTCTTTTTAGTTCTTTATTGTGATGATAAACTTGATACAGATCTGCACATATCTTCCTTCACATATTGTGCTAGACAGTGGGGGTGCTTTTTAAATTGGGAAAATCATGTTCCTTAAAATGTCCTGAGGGATGTTCTTATGCTTTTACTAATTTTCTGTCCACTGTTATCTTAATTTTCATTTTCTGGAATTTCTACTAGATATTGGATCTCTTTGATTGATACCCAGTTTTCGTTTTTTTTCTCCTATTTTCCATTTCTCTCTTATTTTATTACACTTTATGTGACATCTGTTTGACTTTATCTTCCAATTATTCTATAAAATTTTTAAAATTCTGTCTTATTTTCAATTCCTAGGAACATTTTCTGGTTCTTTAATGGTTCCTTTTTATATCATTGCTCCTAGTTTATACAGGCAATATCTTTTCTCATATCCTTAATGATGTTAATGCAAGTTTTTGTTTTTTTTTTAGTTTCCTTTCCTGTATCATCTTTGCTGCAGGAATTCGTTATTCTGTTTGTTTTCACTGTGGTTATGTTAAAGTGTTCACTCTTTTATTAATTAAAAAAAATTTTTTTTACATTTATTTAGTTTTTGAGAGACATAGAGAGACAGAGCACAAGTTGGGGAGGGGCAGAGAGAGGAGAAGCAAGCTCCAGGCTCCGAGCTGTCAGCACAGAGCCCGACGTGGGGCTCAAACTCACAAACCGTGAGATCATGACCTGAGCTGAAGTCAGACGCTTGACCCACTGAGCCACCCAGGCGCCCTAAAGTGTTCACTCTTAAGATTAAGGTACC